>NC_056623.2:24321484-24634108 GCF_002870075.4 Lactuca sativa | reverse complement strand
AAGCAGTGGTATCAACGCAGAGTACTGTATATTTAAATTCTAAACCCTAATGTGTTGAAATGTTTCAAAACTTGCCCTTATGGTTTTATTAATTAATTAAGGTGTATAATTAAAAGAGGCTTAATAAATCCATAAAGTTTTGGTTTACAATTTAATTGAATTAAAGGTATAATTGTTAAATTTGATCACCTAATATTTTAAAAGTATAAAATACACCCTATACTATATATAACATTAAAAGTCTAACATTATATATATGTATGAGTAAAAGTCAGTCTTACCGTTAGTAGGCCTCATTCACGAAGCTGGTCTATAAGGGGTGTTTAAGGAAATTGCCTATAAAATGGCGATTGAATGGGTATCCACTTTTACCCACCGCACTCTTGACTAGTGGAGGGTCGTTAGCCGAACGGGTAGGATAGGACGAAACCTTCCATTATAAGTATAATGAAGTATAAAAGTAACTAAATGTTTTTATAAAATTCCCAATCTTAGTTACTTAGGCAAAAGTGAATTGATGCAATTCCATGAAATTACACTTTGTGCCCTTGCGAAGACGTTAGTGGAGCGTGTGTGGTTTACCGGCACACTAAATGGTTCTAAGCAAAGGTAGCAAAGGGTGACTCAATGTTTGTCATAGTTCGGTGGAGCGTGTGTGGTTTACCGGCACATCGAATAGGTGACTGTAACATGTGAGGGCACCATGTAAGTTTGCATGGTTATTCACACCCGCTTTGTGATCCTCGGCATCCCAGTCACAAACAAGAGGGGCATATCGAGATTTAAACATGCGATTGAAAGTTCAATGAATCTCAAAGGGTCTAGGAGTTTTCATAGATTTAAAACTTAAATTTCTTTTTCGTTTTTCATGGTGGAAATTAATGAATCGTCATTCACTTACCTTCAAATGTTCTGCAATTAGGGTTACGACATCCTTCTCCCGAGTTGTAGAATATTGTGTTGGGTCCTAGCCTTAGTATCTCATTTGGGTGATTTACTAAGGACTCAATCAATCAACTAACTTGAATTCGTTTTCTCCCGTTTTGTAGATGTCAAAGTTTGACAACTATGGTCTTCTCAAATCCCATGGAACAAGCATTCCACATGAAGATGATATTCCACGATTCAATCGAGGAGCAAGAGATCATGCTTCACTTCCTCCTCCTCCTCCAATTATTCTCCCTAACCCACAAGTTCAAAGGCTTGAAAAGTTCAAGATCACTCGAGCCCTTTTGGCAAGTAAACATAAATAAGGAAAGTCGGTGTGTGCACACGTCCTAGGGATGAAGTCACACATTGATAGGTTAAGAATGTTGGGATCCGTTGTCTGTAAGGAAATAGATGTTGATTGGGTTCTTTAGTCACTTCCTAACTCATATAGTGAGTTCGTAAGAGAGTACTATATGATGAACAGCGACGTGACCCTTATAGATCTCACCTATATGCTTATTGCTGCTGAATCAGCAATGGTTTGGCGCAATGGAAAAGCAAAGTTGATTGGTGAATCTACCTTCAAAACCTCTATGGATATAGACAATGGCAACGAAAGACATGCTATGATCAAAAGGTTTGATCATAAGAGAAAGGCAATGTCTGAAGTAGTTCCATGTCATGTTCCAAAAGAGTCAATTTGCTTTTATTGCCAAGAGAAAGGGCATTGGAGACGAAGCTGCCCTATTTACCTAAGAGATCTAAAAGATGGGAGAGTCGAAACTTATGGCTCTAATATAGGTAAAATCCATTGACTAAATCTTTTAAGCTTCATTCTAGATTCTGAATACATAATGTGATAAGATTACAATTGATGTTTTGTAGAATCGAAGAAAAGAAAAGGAGCTTAAAGGAAGAAGTGAGCAGAAACTAACCATGAAGGAATGGATTTCGATCGTATTTCTCGAAGATTAGATTCTTAAGCTACTACTTAGAGTTAGAGTTTGATTGCTAAGAAAGTTGTATTAGCATAAGTTTTTCAATGAATTGCATTGTAAGGACAAATTTTTCCGCAATAAAATAAATTTTGTTTTTTAAATTTTATTTATTTATCCTTGCAATGGCGTGTATGAAAAATTGATGTTAAAATGTTTCTATTATTAACAATAATGGAGTTGGTTCTTATTGTGTTATGGAAAGTCGAGAGTTTACCGAATAGGGAGAGTTTCTCATCGCCCAAAGTTTCAATTGGACAGAAATTTGGAATCACGCAACTTGGTTGCACGATGAATGAGAAATTTCATATTTGGAAATTAGACTAATTCATTGACAAAGTGTCAAGTGTAGGACTAGGAGATCGAGTACACAAAGTTGTGTGTTGATCAAAGTCCACCATAAGAGTAACAAAGATATTTGTCATGATTTACTAAAGGTTTAGTAAATATGATTATACTTACAAGATTAAGTGTAATTCTGTATTAATTAAAGGGTTTAGATCAATAGCAGAACGAATAAGAAGAATCAAGTAGGCAGAAAGATAAAAGTTTCTTCATTCTAAGAAGAAGGGAGAGTACCTTTTATGCTTTATGATAGGTCTTAATGATTAAGAACCATATCTCAATTGATCCTCTAAATGAGTCTTAGTACAATTGTATGTCTAAGAAGAGGAATCAAGAATTGAAGAAATGGTTAAATCAATAAGTCAATCATACTTCGCTCCAATAACAAGTCTTAAAGTTAAGATTGTGACATCGAGTGAAAAAGTAAGGTTTATAACATTCATCAATTGTGGAAAGTTGTGATGTCTTGGATAAGACATAGACCAACTAGGACCAAAGTTATGAAGTGTTTTGTTTTAATAAAAGATACACTAACTCTTGAATATTTGTCAAGAAATGGTTATTGACAAGAGAATCTTATATGTCAAGGAGTCAGTGGGAGTCTTATTGGTCTTGAAAGGTTTCAAGAAAAAATCAAATAAAACTTATCGATCATCACTAGCACACGAGTTGAGGTTTACAACCTATCGTGTTGACATTATTTTGTTTCTGTGCCAATCCAATCGAGTTAATTATGCATGTGAGTCCTATGAGTTCTCATTTGAATGCATAAAAGGCAAGGACCTTGATCAATGGAAAGTACATTGATAAGAAAAGGTGAGCTGCTTAACTACTTGGAAGACATGGTGGGCAGCTGTGCTACCATAAGGCAAGAAATCGAGATTAAGAAAGTTCGATCCATATGAGTTTAAATATGTCGTAAACTTTGGTTTTAACAAATTCACATGGATAGGAACAAATACACCGTTTAAATCTAAGTGTCATAAGATTTCCTCCTTCATGAAAATGATTGTGAGGAAACGCTTTCACTAAGAAAGATTTTAAGAAGATAGTGATTGTAAAATTGCATTCTCGAATTCAATTATGGTTACGGTATCCCTTTCCATGATTTGAATTGTGAGGTTTGGCAATTAGTCTTAATTGTTTAGACACACATATGAACTATCTAAGGCAAAGGTGTATAAGAGGCCTTGATAAAAGATTATCAAAGCATTAAGTATTAGAAACATGAATTTAAGAAATTCAATACATGTCGAAGCTAGTGGGAGAATAAGTGTTATGTTTATAATAATCATCATGATAGTGGGAGCATAAAAGTTATGATTGTATGATGATTAAGGCACGTATTGCAAGTTGGCAATATTAATTATAGAAAACAAGAGTTATACCTTGCAAAGTCGTAAGGGTTGTAAGGTTGTTTTGCTATAATTAAGGGAGAGAATATTATGCTTCATTTCGAATCTAAAGGATTAGGTTGAGAAATGTTAATAAATTTAGTCAAGGGTACATAGTGTGTTCTTAAAATTTCGATTATGATTACGGCATTCCTCTTCACAATTCGCCCATGATGACTTCATTTTCTAGCATAAAAGAGAAATTTCTGAGAATATCACCAAGAATGTATTTTTGCATTAAACCCCTTGAAACTCTTGGGACAATCACCACTTTTTAAAGGGAACATATTTCCCCAAATCATCCTTTCTTCAGTCCCTGCAAGATATGAAAATTGACAGAAGCTAATAATAAATTACAAACCCACTTTTAATTTTAAGTTAAAGATCTGCCAAATACTACAAATTACCTCAAGATCTGGTGGTTGAACAGGGAATCTAGCACTGACGACAGCTTAAATTACTTTAATTATAGCTTTTAGATGAAAGTGTAATGCAATAATTGATGTGCCATCATAAAACTTTGTAATGATAAGAAGGGGTATATATATGTATTGTGTATTTTTAGTCAAATGGCGAAAATACCCTTGCGGGGTGGGATTTGTTAGTAAAAAAACTAAAACTTTTTATTTTTTGAAAGAAAGCTTACTGTTGGATTAGTGTCTAAGTCCATAACTATTTTGGTATGTACTTGACCCGATGGTGCATGGTCCTTTTGGGTTGCCTTCACCAAAGCAACTTGATAGGATGAATTATGGAGAGAAATGATTAAATATGATTTATTAATATATTATGGGAATAATATATTAAAGGAGAAATCATATTGTTTAATTAACATTAGTCAATAATTAATTGGTAATTAGTTTTGTGACTAAAAGAGATTAATTAAACTTAAGGGACTGGAATTGTAATTATAAGATAATTGCAATTTGGGCCATGTATTGTCTTAAATCAAGAGGTGGATGAATTCTTATGGGAAGCCCATAAGGAAATCGTCCAAGGGCTTGATTAAATGAGTCTATGGGTTGCTTAGGGCTTAAGTAACCAAATTAGGGTTTCCTTGTTAGATAACCCTAATTGCCTCACTATATATAGATCCCTTAAGGACCAAAAACGTGGACAAGCTTCTTGCTAGGGTTTTCACACGGTTTTGGTAGCCTCCATCCTCTCTCCTCTTCATCCTCTTGCTTATGGTGTTTGTGAACCATTAGAGGAGTGACACTTGTGACTCTAAGCCTTCCAAAGTCAATTCAAAGAGGAATTGGGATTGTTATTGCTACATAACAATCAAGGTAATATCTTAAACCTAATTATATGTTAATATTGATTTCCATATGCTAGAATTGGGGTTTATAGTCTTGGATTCAAAGCATGTACAATAGAGAAACCTAGATCCAAGCATTAGGGTTTGTATGAGCACATAGGATGTCTTATGACCAAAACCCATCAGTGGTATCAGAGCCTAGACTAGTTTCTTTTGTATTGATGCTTAATATGTTTAAAAAAAATTTGATTTTTTGGATTCTGGAGGCTGGACTCGCCGAGTCCAAGGTGACTCGACGAGTCCAAGCCTGACTCGACGAGTCTACTCGTCAGATGGAGGTTATCTCGGGATTTCTTGCTGTTTTTGCATTGGGATAGTTACCTTATCATGTTAGATCAATATTAATCCGATTATATGATATATTTCACTATATTTTTTATCTAATTGAAGATATTTATCAATTAATAAGATAATTGTTTCCTTATAAGATAATTGATTAATTATTTTGAGTAAATTGATAAATTGTTTTGCAAGAAATCATTAAATAAATCAAATATGGATAATAATGTGATTAAATGCTAATTTAGATTATTTTTTATTTGATCCTTGTTGTTATGAAATGTTTCATATTTTCCCCTTTAGGTTTTATAGTTTAAATTTGAACCCAAAAGTTTTGTTGTTTTGAAATTTAAATAGTTAAAACCCTAATGTTTTGAAAAAGGTTTCAAAACTTGCCCTCAAGTTTTGGAATTTAAATTTTGATTAAATGGTTTAATTTTGATGTATATTTAAATTCTAAACCCTAATGTGTTGAAATGTTTCAAAACTTGCCCTTATGGTTTTATTAATTAATTAAGGTGTATAATTAAAAGAGGCTTAATAAATCCATAAAGTTTTGGTTTACAATTTAATTGAATTAAAGGTATAATTGTTAAATTTGATCACCTAATATTTTAAAAGTATAAAATACACCCTATACTATATATAACATTAAAAGTCTAACATTATATATATGTATGAGTAAAAGTCAGTCTTACCGTTAGTAGGCCTCATTCACGAAGCTGGTCTATAAGGGGTGTTTAAGGAAATTGCCTATAAAATGGCGATTGAATGGGTATCCACTTTTACCCACCGCACTCTTGACTAGTGGAGGGTCGTTAGCCGAACGGGTAGGATAGGACGAAACCTTCCATTATAAGTATAATGAAGTATAAAAGTAACTAAATGTTTTTATAAAATTCCCAATCTTAGTTACTTAGGCAAAAGTGAATTGATGCAATTCCATGAAATTACACTTTGTGCCCTTGCGAAGACGTTAGTGGAGCGTGTGTGGTTTACCGGCACACTAAATGGTTCTAAGCAAAGGTAGCAAAGGGTGACTCAATGTTTGTCATAGTTCGGTGGAGCGTGTGTGGTTTACCGGCACATCGAATAGGTGACTGTAACATGTGAGGGCACCATGTAAGTTTGCATGGTTATTCACACCCGCTTTGTGATCCTCGGCATCCCAGTCACAAACAAGAGGGGCATATCGAGATTTAAACATGCGATTGAAAGTTCAATGAATCTCAAAGGGTCTAGGAGTTTTCATAGATTTAAAACTTAAATTTCTTTTTCGTTTTTCATGGTGGAAATTAATGAATCGTCATTCACTTACCTTCAAATGTTCTGCAATTAGGGTTACGACATCCTTCTCCCGAGTTGTAGAATATTGTGTTGGGTCCTAGCCTTAGTATCTCATTTGGGTGATTTACTAAGGACTCAATCAATCAACTAACTTGAATTCGTTTTCTCCCGTTTTGTAGATGTCAAAGTTTGACAACTATGGTCTTCTCAAATCCCATGGAACAAGCATTCCACATGAAGATGATATTCCACGATTCAATCGAGGAGCAAGAGATCATGCTTCACTTCCTCCTCCTCCTCCAATTATTCTCCCTAACCCACAAGTTCAAAGGCTTGAAAAGTTCAAGATCACTCGAGCCCTTTTGGCAAGTAAACATAAATAAGGAAAGTCGGTGTGTGCACACGTCCTAGGGATGAAGTCACACATTGATAGGTTAAGAATGTTGGGATCCGTTGTCTGTAAGGAAATAGATGTTGATTGGGTTCTTTAGTCACTTCCTAACTCATATAGTGAGTTCGTAAGAGAGTACTATATGATGAACAGCGACGTGACCCTTATAGATCTCACCTATATGCTTATTGCTGCTGAATCAGCAATGGTTTGGCGCAATGGAAAAGCAAAGTTGATTGGTGAATCTACCTTCAAAACCTCTATGGATATAGACAATGGCAACGAAAGACATGCTATGATCAAAAGGTTTGATCATAAGAGAAAGGCAATGTCTGAAGTAGTTCCATGTCATGTTCCAAAAGAGTCAATTTGCTTTTATTGCCAAGAGAAAGGGCATTGGAGACGAAGCTGCCCTATTTACCTAAGAGATCTAAAAGATGGGAGAGTCGAAACTTATGGCTCTAATATAGGTAAAATCCATTGACTAAATCTTTTAAGCTTCATTCTAGATTCTGAATACATAATGTGATAAGATTACAATTGATGTTTTGTAGAATCGAAGAAAAGAAAAGGAGCTTAAAGGAAGAAGTGAGCAGAAACTAACCATGAAGGAATGGATTTCGATCGTATTTCTCGAAGATTAGATTCTTAAGCTACTACTTAGAGTTAGAGTTTGATTGCTAAGAAAGTTGTATTAGCATAAGTTTTTCAATGAATTGCATTGTAAGGACAAATTTTTCCGCAATAAAATAAATTTTGTTTTTTAAATTTTATTTATTTATCCTTGCAATGGCGTGTATGAAAAATTGATGTTAAAATGTTTCTATTATTAACAATAATGGAGTTGGTTCTTATTGTGTTATGGAAAGTCGAGAGTTTACCGAATAGGGAGAGTTTCTCATCGCCCAAAGTTTCAATTGGACAGAAATTTGGAATCACGCAACTTGGTTGCACGATGAATGAGAAATTTCATATTTGGAAATTAGACTAATTCATTGACAAAGTGTCAAGTGTAGGACTAGGAGATCGAGTACACAAAGTTGTGTGTTGATCAAAGTCCACCATAAGAGTAACAAAGATATTTGTCATGATTTACTAAAGGTTTAGTAAATATGATTATACTTACAAGATTAAGTGTAATTCTGTATTAATTAAAGGGTTTAGATCAATAGCAGAACGAATAAGAAGAATCAAGTAGGCAGAAAGATAAAAGTTTCTTCATTCTAAGAAGAAGGGAGAGTACCTTTTATGCTTTATGATAGGTCTTAATGATTAAGAACCATATCTCAATTGATCCTCTAAATGAGTCTTAGTACAATTGTATGTCTAAGAAGAGGAATCAAGAATTGAAGAAATGGTTAAATCAATAAGTCAATCATACTTCGCTCCAATAACAAGTCTTAAAGTTAAGATTGTGACATCGAGTGAAAAAGTAAGGTTTATAACATTCATCAATTGTGGAAAGTTGTGATGTCTTGGATAAGACATAGACCAACTAGGACCAAAGTTATGAAGTGTTTTGTTTTAATAAAAGATACACTAACTCTTGAATATTTGTCAAGAAATGGTTATTGACAAGAGAATCTTATATGTCAAGGAGTCAGTGGGAGTCTTATTGGTCTTGAAAGGTTTCAAGAAAAAATCAAATAAAACTTATCGATCATCACTAGCACACGAGTTGAGGTTTACAACCTATCGTGTTGACATTATTTTGTTTCTGTGCCAATCCAATCGAGTTAATTATGCATGTGAGTCCTATGAGTTCTCATTTGAATGCATAAAAGGCAAGGACCTTGATCAATGGAAAGTACATTGATAAGAAAAGGTGAGCTGCTTAACTACTTGGAAGACATGGTGGGCAGCTGTGCTACCATAAGGCAAGAAATCGAGATTAAGAAAGTTCGATCCATATGAGTTTAAATATGTCGTAAACTTTGGTTTTAACAAATTCACATGGATAGGAACAAATACACCGTTTAAATCTAAGTGTCATAAGATTTCCTCCTTCATGAAAATGATTGTGAGGAAACGCTTTCACTAAGAAAGATTTTAAGAAGATAGTGATTGTAAAATTGCATTCTCGAATTCAATTATGGTTACGGTATCCCTTTCCATGATTTGAATTGTGAGGTTTGGCAATTAGTCTTAATTGTTTAGACACACATATGAACTATCTAAGGCAAAGGTGTATAAGAGGCCTTGATAAAAGATTATCAAAGCATTAAGTATTAGAAACATGAATTTAAGAAATTCAATACATGTCGAAGCTAGTGGGAGAATAAGTGTTATGTTTATAATAATCATCATGATAGTGGGAGCATAAAAGTTATGATTGTATGATGATTAAGGCACGTATTGCAAGTTGGCAATATTAATTATAGAAAACAAGAGTTATACCTTGCAAAGTCGTAAGGGTTGTAAGGTTGTTTTGCTATAATTAAGGGAGAGAATATTATGCTTCATTTCGAATCTAAAGGATTAGGTTGAGAAATGTTAATAAATTTAGTCAAGGGTACATAGTGTGTTCTTAAAATTTCGATTATGATTACGGCATTCCTCTTCACAATTCGCCCATGATGACTTCATTTTCTAGCATAAAAGAGAAATTTCTGAGAATATCACCAAGAATGTATTTTTGCATTAAACCCCTTGAAACTCTTGGGACAATCACCACTTTTTAAAGGGAACATATTTCCCCAAATCATCCTTTCTTCAGTCCCTGCAAGATATGAAAATTGACAGAAGCTAATAATAAATTACAAACCCACTTTTAATTTAAAGTTAAAGATCTGCCAAATACTACAAATTACCTCAAGATCTGGTGGTTGAACAGGGAATCTAGCACTGACGACAGCTTAAATTACTTTAATTATAGCTTTTAGATGAAAGTGTAATGCAATAATTGATGTGCCATCATAAAACTTTGTAATGATAAGAAGGGGTATATATATGTATTGTGTATTTTTAGTCAAATGGCGAAAATACCCTTGCGGGGTGGGATTTGTTAGTAAAAAAACTAAAACTTTTTATTTTTTGAAAGAAAGCTTACTGTTGGATTAGTGTCTAAGTCCATAACTATTTTGGTATGTACTTGACCCGATGGTGCATGGTCCTTTTGGGTTGCCTTCACCAAAGCAACTTGATAGGATGAATTATGGAGAGAAATGATTAAATATGATTTATTAATATATTATGGGAATAATATATTAAAGGAGAAATCATATTGTTTAATTAACATTAGTCAATAATTAATTGGTAATTAGTTTTGTGACTAAAAGAGATTAATTAAACTTAAGGGACTGGAATTGTAATTATAAGATAATTGCAATTTGGGCCATGTATTGTCTTAAATCAAGAGGTGGATGAATTCTTATGGGAAGCCCATAAGGAAATCGTCCAAGGGCTTGATTAAATGAGTCTATGGGTTGCTTAGGGCTTAAGTAACCAAATTAGGGTTTCCTTGTTAGATAACCCTAATTGCCTCACTATATATAGATCCCTTAAGGACCAAAAACGTGGACAAGCTTCTTGCTAGGGTTTTCACACGGTTTTGGTAGCCTCCATCCTCTCTCCTCTTCATCCTCTTGCTTATGGTGTTTGTGAACCATTAGAGGAGTGACACTTGTGACTCTAAGCCTTCCAAAGTCAATTCAAAGAGGAATTGGGATTGTTATTGCTACATAACAATCAAGGTAATATCTTAAACCTAATTATATGTTAATATTGATTTCCATATGCTAGAATTGGGGTTTATAGTCTTGGATTCAAAGCATGTACAATAGAGAAACCTAGATCCAAGCATTAGGGTTTGTATGAGCACATAGGATGTCTTATGACCAAAACCCATCAGTGGTATCAGAGCCTAGACTAGTTTCTTTTGTATTGATGCTTAATATGTTTAAAAAAAATTTGATTTTTTGGATTCTGGAGGCTGGACTCGCCGAGTCCAAGGTGACTCGACGAGTCCAAGCCTGACTCGACGAGTCTACTCGTCAGATGGAGGTTATCTCGGGATTTCTTGCTGTTTTTGCATTGGGATAGTTACCTTATCATGTTAGATCAATATTAATCCGATTATATGATATATTTCACTATATTTTTTATCTAATTGAAGATATTTATCAATTAATAAGATAATTGTTTCCTTATAAGATAATTGATTAATTATTTTGAGTAAATTGATAAATTGTTTTGCAAGAAATCATTAAATAAATCAAATATGGATAATAATGTGATTAAATGCTAATTTAGATTATTTTTTATTTGATCCTTGTTGTTATGAAATGTTTCATATTTTCCCCTTTAGGTTTTATAGTTTAAATTTGAACCCAAAAGTTTTGTTGTTTTGAAATTTAAATAGTTAAAACCCTAATGTTTTGAAAAAGGTTTCAAAACTTGCCCTCAAGTTTTGGAATTTAAATTTTGATTAAATGGTTTAATTTTGATGTATATTTAAATTCTAAACCCTAATGTGTTGAAATGTTTCAAAACTTGCCCTTATGGTTTTATTAATTAATTAAGGTGTATAATTAAAAGAGGCTTAATAAATCCATAAAGTTTTGGTTTACAATTTAATTGAATTAAAGGTATAATTGTTAAATTTGATCACCTAATATTTTAAAAGTATAAAATACACCCTATACTATATATAACATTAAAAGTCTAACATTATATATATGTATGAGTAAAAGTCAGTCTTACCGTTAGTAGGCCTCATTCACGAAGCTGGTCTATAAGGGGTGTTTAAGGAAATTGCCTATAAAATGGCGATTGAATGGGTATCCACTTTTACCCACCGCACTCTTGACTAGTGGAGGGTCGTTAGCCGAACGGGTAGGATAGGACGAAACCTTCCATTATAAGTATAATGAAGTATAAAAGTAACTAAATGTTTTTATAAAATTCCCAATCTTAGTTACTTAGGCAAAAGTGAATTGATGCAATTCCATGAAATTACACTTTGTGCCCTTGCGAAGACGTTAGTGGAGCGTGTGTGGTTTACCGGCACACTAAATGGTTCTAAGCAAAGGTAGCAAAGGGTGACTCAATGTTTGTCATAGTTCGGTGGAGCGTGTGTGGTTTACCGGCACATCGAATAGGTGACTGTAACATGTGAGGGCACCATGTAAGTTTGCATGGTTATTCACACCCGCTTTGTGATCCTCGGCATCCCAGTCACAAACAAGAGGGGCATATCGAGATTTAAACATGCGATTGAAAGTTCAATGAATCTCAAAGGGTCTAGGAGTTTTCATAGATTTAAAACTTAAATTTCTTTTTCGTTTTTCATGGTGGAAATTAATGAATCGTCATTCACTTACCTTCAAATGTTCTGCAATTAGGGTTACGACATCCTTCTCCCGAGTTGTAGAATATTGTGTTGGGTCCTAGCCTTAGTATCTCATTTGGGTGATTTACTAAGGACTCAATCAATCAACTAACTTGAATTCGTTTTCTCCCGTTTTGTAGATGTCAAAGTTTGACAACTATGGTCTTCTCAAATCCCATGGAACAAGCATTCCACATGAAGATGATATTCCACGATTCAATCGAGGAGCAAGAGATCATGCTTCACTTCCTCCTCCTCCTCCAATTATTCTCCCTAACCCACAAGTTCAAAGGCTTGAAAAGTTCAAGATCACTCGAGCCCTTTTGGCAAGTAAACATAAATAAGGAAAGTCGGTGTGTGCACACGTCCTAGGGATGAAGTCACACATTGATAGGTTAAGAATGTTGGGATCCGTTGTCTGTAAGGAAATAGATGTTGATTGGGTTCTTTAGTCACTTCCTAACTCATATAGTGAGTTCGTAAGAGAGTACTATATGATGAACAGCGACGTGACCCTTATAGATCTCACCTATATGCTTATTGCTGCTGAATCAGCAATGGTTTGGCGCAATGGAAAAGCAAAGTTGATTGGTGAATCTACCTTCAAAACCTCTATGGATATAGACAATGGCAACGAAAGACATGCTATGATCAAAAGGTTTGATCATAAGAGAAAGGCAATGTCTGAAGTAGTTCCATGTCATGTTCCAAAAGAGTCAATTTGCTTTTATTGCCAAGAGAAAGGGCATTGGAGACGAAGCTGCCCTATTTACCTAAGAGATCTAAAAGATGGGAGAGTCGAAACTTATGGCTCTAATATAGGTAAAATCCATTGACTAAATCTTTTAAGCTTCATTCTAGATTCTGAATACATAATGTGATAAGATTACAATTGATGTTTTGTAGAATCGAAGAAAAGAAAAGGAGCTTAAAGGAAGAAGTGAGCAGAAACTAACCATGAAGGAATGGATTTCGATCGTATTTCTCGAAGATTAGATTCTTAAGCTACTACTTAGAGTTAGAGTTTGATTGCTAAGAAAGTTGTATTAGCATAAGTTTTTCAATGAATTGCATTGTAAGGACAAATTTTTCCGCAATAAAATAAATTTTGTTTTTTAAATTTTATTTATTTATCCTTGCAATGGCGTGTATGAAAAATTGATGTTAAAATGTTTCTATTATTAACAATAATGGAGTTGGTTCTTATTGTGTTATGGAAAGTCGAGAGTTTACCGAATAGGGAGAGTTTCTCATCGCCCAAAGTTTCAATTGGACAGAAATTTGGAATCACGCAACTTGGTTGCACGATGAATGAGAAATTTCATATTTGGAAATTAGACTAATTCATTGACAAAGTGTCAAGTGTAGGACTAGGAGATCGAGTACACAAAGTTGTGTGTTGATCAAAGTCCACCATAAGAGTAACAAAGATATTTGTCATGATTTACTAAAGGTTTAGTAAATATGATTATACTTACAAGATTAAGTGTAATTCTGTATTAATTAAAGGGTTTAGATCAATAGCAGAACGAATAAGAAGAATCAAGTAGGCAGAAAGATAAAAGTTTCTTCATTCTAAGAAGAAGGGAGAGTACATTTTATGCTTTATGATAGGTCTTAATGATTAAGAACCATATCTCAATTGATCCTCTAAATGAGTCTTAGTACAATTGTATGTCTAAGAAGAGGAATCAAGAATTGAAGAAATGGTTAAATCAATAAGTCAATCATACTTCGCTCCAATAACAAGTCTTAAAGTTAAGATTGTGACATCGAGTGAAAAAGTAAGGTTTATAACATTCATCAATTGTGGAAAGTTGTGATGTCTTGGATAAGACATAGACCAACTAGGACCAAAGTTATGAAGTGTTTTGTTTTAATAAAAGATACACTAACTCTTGAATATTTGTCAAGAAATGGTTATTGACAAGAGAATCTTATATGTCAAGGAGTCAGTGGGAGTCTTATTGGTCTTGAAAGGTTTCAAGAAAAAATCAAATAAAACTTATCGATCATCACTAGCACACGAGTTGAGGTTTACAACCTATCGTGTTGACATTATTTTGTTTCTGTGCCAATCCAATCGAGTTAATTATGCATGTGAGTCCTATGAGTTCTCATTTGAATGCATAAAAGGCAAGGACCTTGATCAATGGAAAGTACATTGATAAGAAAAGGTGAGCTGCTTAACTACTTGGAAGACATGGTGGGCAGCTGTGCTACCATAAGGCAAGAAATCGAGATTAAGAAAGTTCGATCCATATGAGTTTAAATATGTCGTAAACTTTGGTTTTAACAAATTCACATGGATAGGAACAAATACACCGTTTAAATCTAAGTGTCATAAGATTTCCTCCTTCATGAAAATGATTGTGAGGAAACGCTTTCACTAAGAAAGATTTTAAGAAGATAGTGATTGTAAAATTGCATTCTCGAATTCAATTATGGTTACGGTATCCCTTTCCATGATTTGAATTGTGAGGTTTGGCAATTAGTCTTAATTGTTTAGACACACATATGAACTATCTAAGGCAAAGGTGTATAAGAGGCCTTGATAAAAGATTATCAAAGCATTAAGTATTAGAAACATGAATTTAAGAAATTCAATACATGTCGAAGCTAGTGGGAGAATAAGTGTTATGTTTATAATAATCATCATGATAGTGGGAGCATAAAAGTTATGATTGTATGATGATTAAGGCACGTATTGCAAGTTGGCAATATTAATTATAGAAAACAAGAGTTATACCTTGCAAAGTCGTAAGGGTTGTAAGGTTGTTTTGCTATAATTAAGGGAGAGAATATTATGCTTCATTTCGAATCTAAAGGATTAGGTTGAGAAATGTTAATAAATTTAGTCAAGGGTACATAGTGTGTTCTTAAAATTTCGATTATGATTACGGCATTCCTCTTCACAATTCGCCCATGATGACTTCATTTTCTAGCATAAAAGAGAAATTTCTGAGAATATCACCAAGAATGTATTTTTGCATTAAACCCCTTGAAACTCTTGGGACAATCACCACTTTTTAAAGGGAACATATTTCCCCAAATCATCCTTTCTTCAGTCCCTGCAAGATATGAAAATTGACAGAAGCTAATAATAAATTACAAACCCACTTTTAATTTTAAGTTAAAGATCTGCCAAATACTACAAATTACCTCAAGATCTGGTGGTTGAACAGGGAATCTAGCACTGACGACAGCTTAAATTACTTTAATTATAGCTTTTAGATGAAAGTGTAATGCAATAATTGATGTGCCATCATAAAACTTTGTAATGATAAGAAGGGGTATATATATGTATTGTGTATTTTTAGTCAAATGGCGAAAATACCCTTGCGGGGTGGGATTTGTTAGTAAAAAAACTAAAACTTTTTATTTTTTGAAAGAAAGCTTACTGTTGGATTAGTGTCTAAGTCCATAACTATTTTGGTATGTACTTGACCCGATGGTGCATGGTCCTTTTGGGTTGCCTTCACCAAAGCAACTTGATAGGATGAATTATGGAGAGAAATGATTAAATATGATTTATTAATATATTATGGGAATAATATATTAAAGGAGAAATCATATTGTTTAATTAACATTAGTCAATAATTAATTGGTAATTAGTTTTGTGACTAAAAGAGATTAATTAAACTTAAGGGACTGGAATTGTAATTATAAGATAATTGCAATTTGGGCCATGTATTGTCTTAAATCAAGAGGTGGATGAATTCTTATGGGAAGCCCATAAGGAAATCGTCCAAGGGCTTGATTAAATGAGTCTATGGGTTGCTTAGGGCTTAAGTAACCAAATTAGGGTTTCCTTGTTAGATAACCCTAATTGCCTCACTATATATAGATCCCTTAAGGACCAAAAACGTGGACAAGCTTCTTGCTAGGGTTTTCACACGGTTTTGGTAGCCTCCATCCTCTCTCCTCTTCATCCTCTTGCTTATGGTGTTTGTGAACCATTAGAGGAGTGACACTTGTGACTCTAAGCCTTCCAAAGTCAATTCAAAGAGGAATTGGGATTGTTATTGCTACATAACAATCAAGGTAATATCTTAAACCTAATTATATGTTAATATTGATTTCCATATGCTAGAATTGGGGTTTATAGTCTTGGATTCAAAGCATGTACAATAGAGAAACCTAGATCCAAGCATTAGGGTTTGTATGAGCACATAGGATGTCTTATGACCAAAACCCATCAGTGGTATCAGAGCCTAGACTAGTTTCTTTTGTATTGATGCTTAATATGTTTAAAAAAAATTTGATTTTTTGGATTCTGGAGGCTGGACTCGCCGAGTCCAAGGTGACTCGACGAGTCCAAGCCTGACTCGACGAGTCTACTCGTCAGATGGAGGTTATCTCGGGATTTCTTGCTGTTTTTGCATTGGGATAGTTACCTTATCATGTTAGATCAATATTAATCCGATTATATGATATATTTCACTATATTTTTTATCTAATTGAAGATATTTATCAATTAATAAGATAATTGTTTCCTTATAAGATAATTGATTAATTATTTTGAGTAAATTGATAAATTGTTTTGCAAGAAATCATTAAATAAATCAAATATGGATAATAATGTGATTAAATGCTAATTTAGATTATTTTTTATTTGATCCTTGTTGTTATGAAATGTTTCATATTTTCCCCTTTAGGTTTTATAGTTTAAATTTGAACCCAAAAGTTTTGTTGTTTTGAAATTTAAATAGTTAAAACCCTAATGTTTTGAAAAAGGTTTCAAAACTTGCCCTCAAGTTTTGGAATTTAAATTTTGATTAAATGGTTTAATTTTGATGTATATTTAAATTCTAAACCCTAATGTGTTGAAATGTTTCAAAACTTGCCCTTATGGTTTTATTAATTAATTAAGGTGTATAATTAAAAGAGGCTTAATAAATCCATAAAGTTTTGGTTTACAATTTAATTGAATTAAAGGTATAATTGTTAAATTTGATCACCTAATATTTTAAAAGTATAAAATACACCCTATACTATATATAACATTAAAAGTCTAACATTATATATATGTATGAGTAAAAGTCAGTCTTACCGTTAGTAGGCCTCATTCACGAAGCTGGTCTATAAGGGGTGTTTAAGGAAATTGCCTATAAAATGGCGATTGAATGGGTATCCACTTTTACCCACCGCACTCTTGACTAGTGGAGGGTCGTTAGCCGAACGGGTAGGATAGGACGAAACCTTCCATTATAAGTATAATGAAGTATAAAAGTAACTAAATGTTTTTATAAAATTCCCAATCTTAGTTACTTAGGCAAAAGTGAATTGATGCAATTCCATGAAATTACACTTTGTGCCCTTGCGAAGACGTTAGTGGAGCGTGTGTGGTTTACCGGCACACTAAATGGTTCTAAGCAAAGGTAGCAAAGGGTGACTCAATGTTTGTCATAGTTCGGTGGAGCGTGTGTGGTTTACCGGCACATCGAATAGGTGACTGTAACATGTGAGGGCACCATGTAAGTTTGCATGGTTATTCACACCCGCTTTGTGATCCTCGGCATCCCAGTCACAAACAAGAGGGGCATATCGAGATTTAAACATGCGATTGAAAGTTCAATGAATCTCAAAGGGTCTAGGAGTTTTCATAGATTTAAAACTTAAATTTCTTTTTCGTTTTTCATGGTGGAAATTAATGAATCGTCATTCACTTACCTTCAAATGTTCTGCAATTAGGGTTACGACATCCTTCTCCCGAGTTGTAGAATATTGTGTTGGGTCCTAGCCTTAGTATCTCATTTGGGTGATTTACTAAGGACTCAATCAATCAACTAACTTGAATTCGTTTTCTCCCGTTTTGTAGATGTCAAAGTTTGACAACTATGGTCTTCTCAAATCCCATGGAACAAGCATTCCACATGAAGATGATATTCCACGATTCAATCGAGGAGCAAGAGATCATGCTTCACTTCCTCCTCCTCCTCCAATTATTCTCCCTAACCCACAAGTTCAAAGGCTTGAAAAGTTCAAGATCACTCGAGCCCTTTTGGCAAGTAAACATAAATAAGGAAAGTCGGTGTGTGCACACGTCCTAGGGATGAAGTCACACATTGATAGGTTAAGAATGTTGGGATCCGTTGTCTGTAAGGAAATAGATGTTGATTGGGTTCTTTAGTCACTTCCTAACTCATATAGTGAGTTCGTAAGAGAGTACTATATGATGAACAGCGACGTGACCCTTATAGATCTCACCTATATGCTTATTGCTGCTGAATCAGCAATGGTTTGGCGCAATGGAAAAGCAAAGTTGATTGGTGAATCTACCTTCAAAACCTCTATGGATATAGACAATGGCAACGAAAGACATGCTATGATCAAAAGGTTTGATCATAAGAGAAAGGCAATGTCTGAAGTAGTTCCATGTCATGTTCCAAAAGAGTCAATTTGCTTTTATTGCCAAGAGAAAGGGCATTGGAGACGAAGCTGCCCTATTTACCTAAGAGATCTAAAAGATGGGAGAGTCGAAACTTATGGCTCTAATATAGGTAAAATCCATTGACTAAATCTTTTAAGCTTCATTCTAGATTCTGAATACATAATGTGATAAGATTACAATTGATGTTTTGTAGAATCGAAGAAAAGAAAAGGAGCTTAAAGGAAGAAGTGAGCAGAAACTAACCATGAAGGAATGGATTTCGATCGTATTTCTCGAAGATTAGATTCTTAAGCTACTACTTAGAGTTAGAGTTTGATTGCTAAGAAAGTTGTATTAGCATAAGTTTTTCAATGAATTGCATTGTAAGGACAAATTTTTCCGCAATAAAATAAATTTTGTTTTTTAAATTTTATTTATTTATCCTTGCAATGGCGTGTATGAAAAATTGATGTTAAAATGTTTCTATTATTAACAATAATGGAGTTGGTTCTTATTGTGTTATGGAAAGTCGAGAGTTTACCGAATAGGGAGAGTTTCTCATCGCCCAAAGTTTCAATTGGACAGAAATTTGGAATCACGCAACTTGGTTGCACGATGAATGAGAAATTTCATATTTGGAAATTAGACTAATTCATTGACAAAGTGTCAAGTGTAGGACTAGGAGATCGAGTACACAAAGTTGTGTGTTGATCAAAGTCCACCATAAGAGTAACAAAGATATTTGTCATGATTTACTAAAGGTTTAGTAAATATGATTATACTTACAAGATTAAGTGTAATTCTGTATTAATTAAAGGGTTTAGATCAATAGCAGAACGAATAAGAAGAATCAAGTAGGCAGAAAGATAAAAGTTTCTTCATTCTAAGAAGAAGGGAGAGTACCTTTTATGCTTTATGATAGGTCTTAATGATTAAGAACCATATCTCAATTGATCCTCTAAATGAGTCTTAGTACAATTGTATGTCTAAGAAGAGGAATCAAGAATTGAAGAAATGGTTAAATCAATAAGTCAATCATACTTCGCTCCAATAACAAGTCTTAAAGTTAAGATTGTGACATCGAGTGAAAAAGTAAGGTTTATAACATTCATCAATTGTGGAAAGTTGTGATGTCTTGGATAAGACATAGACCAACTAGGACCAAAGTTATGAAGTGTTTTGTTTTAATAAAAGATACACTAACTCTTGAATATTTGTCAAGAAATGGTTATTGACAAGAGAATCTTATATGTCAAGGAGTCAGTGGGAGTCTTATTGGTCTTGAAAGGTTTCAAGAAAAAATCAAATAAAACTTATCGATCATCACTAGCACACGAGTTGAGGTTTACAACCTATCGTGTTGACATTATTTTGTTTCTGTGCCAATCCAATCGAGTTAATTATGCATGTGAGTCCTATGAGTTCTCATTTGAATGCATAAAAGGCAAGGACCTTGATCAATGGAAAGTACATTGATAAGAAAAGGTGAGCTGCTTAACTACTTGGAAGACATGGTGGGCAGCTGTGCTACCATAAGGCAAGAAATCGAGATTAAGAAAGTTCGATCCATATGAGTTTAAATATGTCGTAAACTTTGGTTTTAACAAATTCACATGGATAGGAACAAATACACCGTTTAAATCTAAGTGTCATAAGATTTCCTCCTTCATGAAAATGATTGTGAGGAAACGCTTTCACTAAGAAAGATTTTAAGAAGATAGTGATTGTAAAATTGCATTCTCGAATTCAATTATGGTTACGGTATCCCTTTCCATGATTTGAATTGTGAGGTTTGGCAATTAGTCTTAATTGTTTAGACACACATATGAACTATCTAAGGCAAAGGTGTATAAGAGGCCTTGATAAAAGATTATCAAAGCATTAAGTATTAGAAACATGAATTTAAGAAATTCAATACATGTCGAAGCTAGTGGGAGAATAAGTGTTATGTTTATAATAATCATCATGATAGTGGGAGCATAAAAGTTATGATTGTATGATGATTAAGGCACGTATTGCAAGTTGGCAATATTAATTATAGAAAACAAGAGTTATACCTTGCAAAGTCGTAAGGGTTGTAAGGTTGTTTTGCTATAATTAAGGGAGAGAATATTATGCTTCATTTCGAATCTAAAGGATTAGGTTGAGAAATGTTAATAAATTTAGTCAAGGGTACATAGTGTGTTCTTAAAATTTCGATTATGATTACGGCATTCCTCTTCACAATTCGAATGTTTGAGAACATAGCAAATAAAACATTATGGCATAAGATTGATGAAGTATCAAATCTTTATGTAAGACATTTTGCATTGTGTCCCATACGCTTCGGGTATTGGATCGATTGCAAATGCTATAATATTTGACCATTCTAAAATTTTACAAATGTCTAGCGCATTTAAGAGGGAAAAAGGACAAGAATTGGTTTTGACTAAAATAATTAAACAACTATCAAAGGACAATCCAAAGTTCGCCAAGGATTGGTCGCTTGTGAGTAGTTGGAAGTATAGTATTGGAAGATATGGAAATGTTTTCCATATTGGATGGACCATATCGACATCATTACGAATAGATAAGATTCTATTAAGAATGAGTTGTCATATGGAAAATATGGAAGCATGTCCATATTGGGAATTGAATATTGAAAATCAATGACTAGATTAGAAACTTTTATGCAAAAGAATGTTCAAAGGAATGTACTTTGAGTGAGAGACATCATATCTAAGGAATTGTCTTGTAACAATCTCCGATAGAAGATTTTGTAATATCATTGGCAATAGTCTTTGTGACTTTGGTGCAGTGACATTACGAAAGGATAGTTGCATAGAATGTTAGAATCTAACATTTTATATAAGTAGCAAGAATGTGATATTCTCACACTTATGAAAAAGGATTTGGAGTTGTGAAATGAGAATGATTGGAAATGTGTTCAATATGATCTATTTCACAAAGTAAGAACCATAGGTAAACATTGTGTGCATGCTAGGAGCATGGGACAAGTGTTCTAATTCAAGTAAGAAGTTGATTACCCGAAACGACAAATAATGAGTAATCAATATGGTGATAAATAAAAGGTGTTTTATTTATGCTCAAAGGGTTGAGGCCATATGGGATTAGTATTATTCTTGTGTTTCACATTTGCATGTTTTGACTTCCAGAATAATTGAGTTCATTAAGAATAATCGAATTATTCAAACGGGCCACAGTCGTTCATATGTTGGAAGTAGATATGAATGAAGATTGTCGTGAATTGGTGTGTGGATTGTCTAAAGAGCATTAGACATAAGCAAATGTTTGCTGCAACGTTCATGAGTGCTTACGAATATGATTTGAGCATTGGATTAAACCCACGCTCACTTGGATCACTCCATGAATTGTATCACGAGTGATTGGTGAGACGATAACATCTTATATTCTTGAAACCGAGATGTGTGAGTTGTATCTTGCGAATCGGTTGCACATTGATAATATGTAAACGCACTAGTAACTTGGTGTTATAAAACATATTGTTGTGTGTGATTCGGTGAGTGAGTACAAGCAAGCATTGTATCAAAGTTTATCCGTTCCTTTTATCCAAAGTAGGATAAAAGCGATATCTTTGGGCCCCTCGATGATTTAGTGATGAAAAACGTAAATGCTCGGCCGGGCTAGGGCTAATTTGATTTGTTCAATTAGTCAGTCGTCATAAATCGGGAATCGAGATATAGTACAAAGAGAATGATTTGAAATCATATCTCATATGATATCTAGAATGGAGGAATATATGATCCCTTATCTTAAGGACACGCGTATCTGATAGGATCAGAGTTGACAGCGGCTTTGGAAAGCTACGATTGCAAATCAGGATCTGAAGTCATACGCATAATAGTTGTTAGACTTATCCAAGTGGGAGACTGTTGGATTAGTGTCTAAGTCCATAACTATTTTGGTATGTACTTGACCCGATGGTGCATGGTCCTTTTGGGTTGCCTTCACCAAAGCAACTTGATAGGATGAATTATGGAGAGAAAGGATTAAATATGATTTATTAATATATTATGGGAATAATATATTAAAGGAGAAATCATATTGTTTAATTAATATTAGTCAATAATTAATTGGTAATTAGTTTTGTGACTAAAAGAGATTAATTAAACTTAAGGGACTGGAATTGTAATTATAAGATAATTGCAATTTGGGCCATGGATTGTCTTAAATCAAGAGGTGGACGAATTCTTATGGGAAGCCCATAAGGAAATCGTCCAAGGGCTTGATTAAATGAGTCTATGGGTTGCTTAGGGATTAAGCAACCAAATTAGGGTTTCCTTGTTAGATAACCCTAATTGCCTCACTATATATAGATCCCTTAAGGACCAAAAACGTGGACAAGCTTCTTGCTAGGGTTTTCACACGGTTTTGACAGTCTCCATCCTCTCTCCTCTTCATCCTCTTGCTTATGGTGTTTGTGAACCATTAGAGGAGTGACACTTGTGACTCTAAGCCTTCCAAAGTCAATTCAAAGAGGAATTGGGATTGTTATTGCTACATAAAAATCAAGGTAATATCTTAAACCTAATTATATGTTAATATTGATTTCCATATGCTAGAATTAGGGTTTATAGTCTTGGATTCAAAGCATGTATAATAGAGAAACCTAGATCCAAGCATTAGGGTTTGTATGAGCACATAGGATGTCTTATGACCAAAACCCATCAGATAAACCATATGACTACCTTTTTGTATGTTTTTAGTTGTAGTCAACACTATGGTTGTTCTTCAACCCACAACAACAGTTGACGTATTTGAGTACTTTCATCGAACACTTGGCGTGTAATCTTTCAAACTCCACCTGAAGACAAAATTTATTTGTGCAAGGAGCTAATTTTCAATTCAAATCAGCAGAGCAAATATAATTTAATAAAATCACAAAGAATTAGACATTATTAGTTACCTGATCCGAGATTAAAAAACCGGACGCGGAAGAAAAGGAAGCGAGCAGCAGAACACCATCTGATTGAAAGAAGGGAGGCGGTGTGTTGTGCTCTACCACCAACACTGGGGATTTCAAAATCCTGAAAACATTCCTAAAATCAATGCTAAAAACAAATTTGTCAAACCGGAGGCTGAAATCAAGTTATAGACTGTGGGAAGCAGTTGGAATAGGTAAGAGAAGATTGGGAACCCGAACAAAGATCTTAGCACATAAATGTATTCATAAGTGAACAGTAATAGAAGCGACAAATTTCCCTAATTAATTTTACCCATTAAACCTTCAGAGCTAAGACAAACACCATATTCGATGAAATGACGGAGGTTACGGTCCCATAACATCGAAGAAGCCGGCGGAATCTTCCTGGACGACACCGATGATGCATCAATACCTTATAACCTCTATACGTCTGAGAATTAAATCTATTTGAGGTTGATTCGATACCTGAGAAGCAGAAGGCGATGGTGGTGTCTTCTATGACGGTCACCTGAGTTGGAGATAAACTGATAACACTTTGAAACTTAATCGAGGAAGTCGGAAGCGAAAAACTCACATCATCTGAAGAACACACTGATTTCCCCCGACCCCGACTCCGATCCCGACTCAGAGTCAATATCGGAAGCCGATCGATCATCGTCTTCATCGCCCGTCGTGATTTCTTTCTGGACCGACAACAGCGACACATCTACTAGCTTCACCCTCTTCCTTTGTGAGAAGAAAGTTACATGAGGCGGTGGGTTTATGGAGAGAACGGAGAAAAGCATTTGAGGCGGTGCAAAGTACAGGACCCATCGATTGACACGTCCGATCGACAAAACACACAAATAAACGACGCAAAGACACGTTCATATTGGTATGGAAAAATTACAAAATAGCCCCTACAAATCATAGAAATCGGCCAAATTATAAATAAGCAAAGCAGAGGGACGATAGGTGGACAAATTTCAACATTTTACTGTTGAAAATTTTTCACAATCTTAATATATATATATATATATATATATATATATATATATATATATATATATATGTGTGTGTGTGTGTGTGTGTATTTTTTTTTCTTTTGTCAAGATGACACAAACATCGGAGATTCAGAAATAGATTTCACCACAATCCATGTAAAGGGGAATATCTTCATACCTCTATAAAACCACTTGCATTTTATCCAACTTGGAACCATTATTGCATCAAATGGTCTTTTATCTTTTTTATTATTGATAAAATGTATACATTGTAGTTGGTTTTCACAAGATTTATGTTTTTTCAACTATGTATCTCACATTCATTTTAATGTTAGTAATGTTTAGAACCATATAGTCGAGTGACAAGGTACTTTCCTACATCTGTGCTATTTTTAATTAGATTCTTTCACTTCTATTTTTGTGGTCATTTGATGATCTTGATGGACACTGTAATGTATGTCTTTTTGGGTAAGAAAGAAGTTTTATTATTTATATAAATATTTTTATGTTAGAAATTACATTTATTTGGTAAAAAAGTCGATTCATTTTTTAAAAATCCGTCAAATTGACCAATGGGCATCAATGATCAAACAACAATTATTGGATTATGGTTATTGTGATTAGTGGTTTGAAAGTTTGGTTTTAATTGTGAATTAATTCAGTGGGTTAGTGACTATCAAACATCAAATATTCAATTATATTTTACTATTAATGAATAACTAGGTTACAACCCGTGGAAACAAGGGTAAAAGATTTATAAATTTTTATTAAAAATAATAAACTTACCTAAACACATGACAATAAATTACAAATTATTGTCATATATGTTTTCATTATGAAAACATACACCATGGAATATGTTAATCAACTTGTGTCAGTGAGTAAAATATGAAACTGATGAACTAAAATGATTAATATGTGATTAGGTTTAGGTTTGTAAGTTGTTGTGTGCAAGGGCAGGGAATTTTTTTTAGGGTGTTCCTTCTAAAATAATATATATATATATATATATATATATATATATATATATATATATATATATATATATATATATATATATATATAGTATTTTGAAGACCCTATGAAAAAAGTGAAAATTGGCCCCTAAATATTTTTTTTATATAATAGAAAAATAAATTGAAAAAGAAAACTAAAAACTAAATTAAATTAGCTAAAAATTGAATTGTGCAAATTTATAAAGTTTAAGGTGTAAAATATGCAAATTTGAAAACTAAATTACTAAAAGAATTTAACTTCTAAATATGAGGGGGCAATATGAAACTTTAAAACCGAATTCCTTAAAAAACATGATGGAATGGAATTTGCAGTGGTTTGGGAAAGAGGTAAGGCAGCTTGCCAATTGAAGTACACATAATTTTTGAAATAACTTACAAAAAAATGAAAATTGAGGGGGGGGGCCAGGGCCTACCTTGGTCCTAAGGTGGCTCCGCCCTTGGTTGTGTGGTGATATTTTAATGCATGATCCATAAATTATTTGACTGTATAGACATTCTAAAAATTGTTGAAAGATCTTGTTTAACTACTAATTTGTATAGAATAGGCGAATATCACATGGACATTTCACATAAATTTAGTATACAAACACACACTAAATTTTGTAAAAAATGTTTTACTTTGTATACAAAATTAAAAACCCATATTAAACTTTGCCTCTTCCCCCTTATTAGACCGTTTTCCCTGTCCTATACACACTTAGACTCCACTCGTATCAAAATGAAGAAAATAAAGTGAGTCTGGAATTTAATAGAAGTTATTTAAAGTTGTTGAGTTTATACACTTGTTTTAGACATATTGGGTTTGTCGCTGCTTCATTTTTTCATTATCTGATCATTTTACCCTTGGGTCCGCTTCCTACCTGCTGAGTTGCTCTAAATAGAAATTGTCTTTTGGTATGAAAAATGTATATTTGCCCTCATGATAAATCTATTTACACTAAAACTTCATCAAAGACTTTATTTTTTATCAAAAATTGGTGAGTCGAACAAACATATAATAACACACAGAATGCATAGACAAGATCACATACACATAATCAAAAGTCTCAAACAATCAATCAAACAAACATATAGTAACACATAGAAGAGTGAAATCTAAAATCTAAGGTTTTTTCATCTTTTTCCTTAAAGGTTTTCTTATTTCATGGAGACTTTAAGTTGACATTACAATATTTATAGGAGAGAGAGGTTAAAAGCTATTACATTAGCTAACTTGTTTAACTTTTCAAAACTTACTGAAGTTTCACTATGTGAGCTCCAAACTATAAAAACTTGTAATGTGCTTGTAAATTTACAAACAAGTATTTCAATTTTGACTTAGAAGATATTTTTTAAATAGCCCAGAACATATCTCAAATAACCAGGATGTTCATCTTGATCATAAGGATCGATCTTCATATTATCTGCCAATCATAGTAATCCTCGATCACACATACATCAATTTTTGAATCAAGAATAAAAAATCATATGTTTATACCAAATAGAGTGAAATTGGGATGTAAAATCATTGTAGTTGACAAAAAAAAATGAAAAAGAAAATTATTTGAAGTCATTGCTGAAATATGATTATACGAACCTGCCAAGCATCGATTTCCTGTTAGAACTCTTGAAGTCATTGACCGGCTTAAGAGAGAACGGTGGAGTTGCCTACCGGTTTTGAGCAATCAATTACAGATAAATGGTAAAATGGAATCGATGTTTCCAACATAGATTTGAGAATTTCAATTTTTGAATCAATATTTACTTTCCAAAATCAAGAAGTGAAATCGAAGGAGACGCGATTTCGGGAAATAAACCGATCAAAATTTTGGAGATATTTCGTAAGGGCATAATAGGTAATTTACTTTGAAAATTTATGAATTGAAGAGATGCCACGTGGCAAAAATGGTTTTATTTATTAGAGTAGGGGATGATATTCAATTGAGATTTTACTTTTAAAAGTAAAATGTTTAATGTTTTCGGAACATCCCATCACAACATTTGACTTGAAAAAACTGTTTAATAATAGAAATATCATCCAAAAAAACTATATTGATATTAGAATGTTATGAGCATATTGGTTTTAATTGTTCTGGTAGTCAAATTAACCAAACATTAACTTCATGTTGATGCTATAAAATAAAATATAACAGGTCATTTGTTTTTTAATCAATCAACCCGACTAATGTATTGTCTACAAAAAAATAAAAATAAAATAAAGTCTAGAAAAAATAACAATGTACTTAAAAGTAAAGATGTTATAATAAACAAATCAATGAATTTAAATTCCTCCAAATGCATTGTGTACAAAAAATTAACAACTTCATATACAAATGTACAAATCATGGGGTTGATTAATGATAATAAAACCGATCCATTTTTTTAAAATTCGTCAACCCGACCAACAGCTGGTATAACACTAGTTGTTGTTAATGTGGATCGGTCTATGGCTATTTATGGGCGGAAGCCCACGGCTATTGCTGCCAACCCTGACGCTGTTTCAACTTTCAACGTCCTTTCTTGTAATTCTTTATAGCCAGTTTATTTTTTAATTCATGTTTCAATATAATTTAATATTTGATATATTGTTTTTTCTTCTTCAACATTTTTATTAAACAAAGGAAAAATGAGGAACTTTTTATCTTATTATACACTTTTTATGATTACGTTTACCATTACAAAAAAAATGCATATATATATATATATATATATATATATATATATATATATATATATATATATATATATATATATATATATATATATATATATATATATATATATATAGGGTGAGGTTCAATAGAGAATCATAATTAACCGACGAACCAATAAACCAATCTTTTTTTCAACTTTTAGAACTTATATTTATAAAAAAAAAGTAAAATACAGAAATTCATAACTTTTTATCCTTTTTGCAATGATATCAAATTCGAAAAAAAAAAGTTCATCAAATTCACAATGTGAATCTAAATTCACATGGTGAACCGAAAAGTATATTTAACATTCACAATGTTATGTTATGAATTTATATATTTTTAGTTTTTTTTCGATAAAGAATAAGCTCTAGAACTTGAAAAAAAATTTGGTTCCTTGGAGAACTAATAATTATGGTTCTTCAATTGAACTTTTCTATCTATCTATATATATATATATATATATATATATATATATATATATATATATATATATATATATATATATATATATATATATATATTGTTTTTACTAACTATTGTGTGCCAGAATGCACAGATCTAGATTATCGGATGGAATAGAATCAAATGTCATGATCTAAGGGTCTATGATATTACAATAGGGTAACATGTACCATATAATCAACCAAATTTCAGCATAAGGGCATTTTAGTCATTTGAGACAAATTTAAAAATGGAAAAATCGAGATTTATGGGATAATTAATGATTTTGATTTAAAAAATCTGATTTTTTTTCAAATTAATTCAATTTCAAACATAATTTGTAAGTATAAACTGATTTTATTCTATCAGAATGTCATTTTGTTAGAATGATATTCTGTAATTCTGTCAGAATGGTATACAACTATGAACATAATATTATAAACACATATTATCTAGACCAATAATTTTTAATGAATATAAATTTTATATAAGACGAAGTTTAATACTTTAAAATAAGTAATTACATTCATTCTTAAAGAATACAACTATGCTATGAACATAAATTACATTCATTCTTGAAATCTCTTGCAAAGAAAATATCGGCATTCTTGAAAGAATCCTCATTCACTTTCTTGTTTCGTTCGTAGATGTCTTGTGTATGCTTGACCTATAAGCTACTTCAAAATATCTAGCATTCTATGAGATTCACATTTTGTGAGATTCACATTCTGTCAGAATTGTATTGCATGAGAATGATTTTATACAAGGAGCTGCAAAAGGATATAAACTCGAGGATGGTAAGTGATCCCTAGGTAAAACTTGAAACATCTGAAAAACCTAAGAAACGGAAATCATGTTAAAACATCAGCCAATTGCAATACAACCCTTGTAGAATCATTCTTATCTGATTATACCAGAAATACAATTCTAGAAGAATCATTCATATGTTATTTCTAAGATGATAATACTCTCTACAAAATATTCTTAAAGAATGAAATAATTATCTTAAAGAATGAAAAAAATTTAAGATAAGAATAAACACCCAATAATTATTCTACAGAATATTCTTATGTGATTTCCAGCACCTGATATTTTTCATAATCGAAAAATGATTTCCTCTCTTTTGTGACATCTCCAAAATCTCGGCCAGAAAAGACTGATTTTCATTTATGCTTTTAAAATAATTTCAGAGTAAATCCTTTTGATTTGAAAGAGTTGTGGAATTTGTTCCCAAAAACAAAGTATGATAAAATAATATTTACCAAAGCATTTCATAAAAGAAATGTATTTTCATTATATAATCAAAAGTCGGGATGTCATGTTCCGATATAGACCATAAAGCATAAACGATAATATTAAAAATCATTCAACAAATATATACATATACAGACTTGTAAACAAAACAACTTGATGATTCATCCATCTTATGCCCTTGCGCCACTTCCTGTAATACAAATAAACTGAGTGGGTCAGGCTTGGGAGCCTGGTGAGCATATAGGATTTTCAACCCACAATAAATAATTATATTTAATTTCCACCAACCAACAATAACCCAACTACCCATTCCCGTTATTCTCAGTTTACGTCCCTAAGATAACTAACATAAGGGACCGAGTCTAAGAATATTTCATCGGGGCGATAACACATGCTCCGGGGGTTCCTCAGCAATATAAGTCAAATAAGGCAACCATGAGGGGGATGGAATACAGCGAATGAACACCCAAGTTCATTAACACCTACAGGTTATGAGCCTGCTATCGTTCCACTGGACTGTCTAGAAAAGTCCGTGGTCGTCATCTAAATTCCGCTAGATGACTGGATCAAAACAACATCGAGGCCTCTCATCTGTTTATTTCACACCAACTATCTACCCATGTTCTACCCAACATATTAGTAGATAAAATATACATTTTTATACATAGTTTTAAAACCTGTATAGCATGCTCAATCAATACATTTTCCACATAACAGATGAGGCACACACACATTACACGTATTTAGAAGAAAGTGAATATACATTCACACACATAACAACAAAATATACACATAACACGTATTTCGTATAAAATACTTCATAATTATGCGTTAGAAGAAAGTAACTACACACTCACTTGATCAGAAGATGATCGGACAGCACTACGGCTTATAGAAGTAGTATTCTTCGGCAGATCTGGAAGATCTTCTAAAAAACCGGACTCCTCGCGGGCAGAGCTTTGGCTCGGGAATCTTACTTCTCGGGATCTTCGGGTCCTCGGGACTTGCTTCGGGGCTCGGGAATGATATCGGAGCTTCGGGATAATTCTCGCATGAAAAACGATGCAAAAACGCGAGAAAAAGGGAAGAAATGAACAAGCAACTCGGTTGCCCTCGACCTCCTTTTATTGGGGCTGGAACTTCAAATTATGTTGGGCGTAATATGAAATTACGCTGGGCGTAATGACGATAAGGTCGCTGACTCCCCCGAGGATAATATCGGTTAATATATATTTAAATTAAATATCGAAAATATTTAATAAACTTAAAAAATTCATATCTTCCTCATACGAACTTCGTTTTCGACGTTCTTTATATCCCCGCGTAGGTGAGACTATGATCTACAACTTTTGTTTAGACTCCGTTGGCTAATTTTGAATTTATTTTTATTATTTATTTTTAGTAGGCCGGGACAGGAAAACTCCTTTATAAAATCATAACTTCTTCATCCGACGTCCGTTTTCGCCTATCTTTTTATCGTTTTACTACAATTAATGAGATATTCGATTCTCATTTAGATTGTTTCGGCTAAAAACCGCTCCATCTCAAATCGAGTATTCGGGCTGCATACTGCTAAGTTGAAACTTCGAAAAATCATAACTTCCTCATACGAAGTCAGATTTGAGCGTTCTTTTTATGCACGCTCTCGGTTTAACGAACTCTACGACTATTGTTTAGATCACTAAGGCTAAATATCTCTCTAACGCAAATTTCACTTTTTACGTCATTCAGCGTTGCCGGTTCTGTCGTGAAACTTCGACAGGTCATAACTTCTTCGTTATAACTCGGATTTCGGCATTCTTTATATCTTCAAAATCCTTGTTTCGACCACTACATCTTTATGCAAAGATATCGGACTTATGTGATACTTTAATTTTGACGCTTATTTTATTCTTAATTCATTAAAGTATAATAATTAAGAAACTAAACACATAATTCACATAATACTCAAATATTTCATCATTAATACTCCAAAAAGAGTTACAAGGGTTAACCTAGACTATTACATCAATGATAATGCCTAGCCTGGAAACGTGGACGTTACATCTTTGAATATTGAAAGAAAATGAGAGTAATTCTAAATTTAAAGTATGCCAGAATAACAAAATTATCTATTTTGATTTTGTTTACCTTTGGAGATGATATGAACAACAATAAACATTCCATCACTAACCTTGAATACAATTTGAGACTGCAATATTTCTCTTTGGCATTTCATCAAACACTTTAAGGGCTTCCTAAATTACAACATTTTCTATGAATCATGAATGAAAAAAAAATCCAATTCAGAACCATCAACATCAAATTCATATGAACAACAAGATATTTCAACACCATTATATAAATCTAAAACTAAAAGTTGAAATTGTAGAAATTGGCTAGTTGGAAGAACAAAGAAAAAAAACCTGTTTTCTATGGAATGGAATTGCAATTATGGTAAATTAAATTGTGGAAATCTCTTTGACCAACTATTGGAGATAGAAGCTAGCTTCTGAAACGACCCAAAAATACGACCCAAAAATTTCGTTTTTCAACATAACCAAAGACCATAATCTGAGTGTCATATCATAAACCATACATGATGTATCCCAAAATAATAATAAAAACACTGTGCGGAAAACTGTATCATATCCATGTCATATAAAAATCAAGAACCAAATCATCTCCCAGGATAAAAGCTGAAGCTGTGGTGTGTGCGATGTCATCATCCCGAGCTCTTCCCTCTACAAGCGGAAGTACCTGAAACCAAAATTGAAACTGTAAGCACGAAGCTTAGTGAGCTCCCCCAAATTACCACATACCATACAATAATATATATATATATATATATATATATATATATATCAAGCACATACTGGGGCCTTGCCCCCCTCCATCGGACCGAAGTCCGAAGCTGACTGACTAGGACCTTGTCCCCTACATCGGACCGCAATCCGAAGCTCACATCAGACCGAGTCCGAAGCTGACTGGGACCTTGTCCCCTACATCGAACCTGAGTCCGAAGCTGACCGGGACCTTGTCCCCTACATCGAACCGAAGTCCGAAGCTGACATCGGACCGAAGTCCGAAGCTAACTGATCATAACATAACGTATCACTTAGCATGAACACACATAATCCTGTCTGAGCCACGAAGGCTTCAAACATGCTAACTACTGCGTCGGATAAAAATCTGGATACTACTGCTAGCTAAACGGGCCGGCATTGTGGCCTTAGACCCGCTCCTACTGAAAAGGAACTCACCTCGTGAATTGGCTGCTGAGTGAATAGCTCTGAGGGCTAACTGCTGCTGCTCCGGTATCTCCCCGGCTACAAGTCCACAAACACACTCAATCAAATACTAAACACTGCACTGGGTAAAATGACTCTTTTACCCTTGGTCAAAGTCAACCCTCGGTCAAAGTCAACCCAGGGTTGACCTGACTCGCCGAGTTGGGCCGCCAACTCGCCGAGTCCCTATTCTCACTCCTCGACTCAACTCGCTGCTACTCGTCGAGTATGGCATCGACTCGACGAGTACTCTCCCGATCCAAGAACTCAGACAATCTTCATCCGACTCGCCGAGTCCTATGAACAACTCGACGAGTTGTTCTTGAGCTTAAGAAGATTGCCTTGGACTTGCCGAGTTGTATGAACAACTCGCCGAGTCCCTCCATCACTGAGTCTACTCTCAACTCGCTGAGTCCACTCTCTAACTCACTGGATCCACTCGACACTGATAAAAATGAAGGAATCGGGAACTCGCGACCCAACTCGCCGAGTCGTTCTTCCCGACTCGCCGAGTTGCCGCCATGCAACTGATTTTTACTCGATTTTGTTTGAATCCAACACATACAATTGATAGATCTGAGTCCAATAAGCTGATTTACCACGTAAAGTTTCCAACTTTACGTGTACAACCTCATGAATAAGGGAAATAAGGCTAAAAGATGCACAAAATGGGTAGATCTATGGTTAATATGCAAAGTAACTCCAAAAAGGCAGTAGATCTGGGCTCTACAACACCCAATCATTCAGGTCTAAAGATATCTCGACTTATTAAGGCATTCATGCAAACATAAGGCTTGGAACAAGCATCAACTAGATCCTAGGAGAGCTCTAATGGGGGTTTAAAGCATAAAACAAGAGGGAAAATCCGAAAATACCTCAAATAACTCAGATTTTCCCTTGGATCTTTGCACTACACCTCTTCTCCTTGCTCCTTGCTTCTTCTCCTTCTTCAAACCTTCACAAAATGGCACAAAACACTTAGCTCACACAAGGGTGGATTAGGGTTCTTTCTCACAGTGTTCTCAGGGTGAGGGAGGCGAGAATGGGGCTATAAGGTGACTTAAATAGTGGGCAACCCGGGGATTTAGGGTTTCACCCAGACGGATGGACTCGCCGAGTCAGGGATATGGACGCGCCGAGTCCCCGGCTCACACGTGCTCGAAGTCGCGACCCTACTCGGCGAGTCAGGCTATGAACTCGCCGAGTCCCTCTTGCAAAACTTCAAAATAAATACCAAGGAATTACCATACCGGACACGGGTCGTTACAGCTTCGATTGAAGATGGAGTCGCCGAGAATAACATCTTCATCTTGTCAACGAAATGGGGAAACAGACTTGCAGATCCTCCGCTTCTTCTTCATTCGTCAATAAGAAAAGAAAATGGGAGGAAACAGAGATATAATACGTATCATATGAGAGGCTAGAGTTAAATAATTTGTCAAAGATATTTTTATGGTAATTTCTATGAATTAAAGGATTTTATTTTAATTATCATGCTAAAGTTACATAATTACCCTTATAACAATTTTTAATTATTTAATTATTCATAACTTTCTAAGGGCTCATAGATGCACACAATACTTATAAAAAAACATTTGAATCTGTATATACACTTTTTGTAAAGTTATCGCATAGCCCCATTTATTATAAACCGACATATCTTATGATAAATATGTTTTTATTATGAAAAAGGATGCTAAAAGAGAAAAATATAAATGAAAAAATATAATATTACAAAAATAATTAGAAGTTCACTAAAATAAACTGCAAAAACCAAAATAGTTTACACCACTTTTGTTTTTTCCTCCAAGAGGGGCGGCAATTCAGTTTTGGCGATTGACTATATTTATTTTATATTCATCATAGTAAGTAAAGTAAGTACCTATAATTCACCCAATCTTTCAAAGATGGATGGCTGACTTTATTTCAATCGCAATTTCCTTACAAATAAACTGAGTTTGTCATACATAAGATCCGAGTTTTGTTTGTTTTTTGGTTACTATTTGAAAAGGAAATGTAAACAACAGAAAATGATGTTCAACGAGCATTTATTATTTTGAAAAATATAAGTATTTAAAAAATTGTAATTAAAAGAAATTAATACGTTTCGACTCATTTTTATCATGTTTCCAATTTACAAATTTTGTTGCATCAAGTTACCACTTGAAAGGGATTAAATTTCAAGCATAAAAAAAATTTTAATTTTTAGTTTTTAAAAATTTGGTTTTAAAAAAAAATCACAAATAATAGTAAGTCTAGAACGTAAAACAACATGGTTCACTATTTAAATGAAACTAATAAAAAAAATCAAAGATACGATTTGAAAATCTTGATTTATGCATATTTGTTTTTGTCAAAAGTATTAAGGTGGTCCATTTAAAATATTTGAGGTAGTCACAATTTATATTTTTATATAATCTTTTATAAAAATAAAAAATAGGTGGGTCAAGTGACCCACCTATCTATTGTAGCCTCCGATCACAAGTATATTTGAGTTTAGAGGATAAATTATAGGAATGGTCGTTATGATTTATAATAGTCTGTCTGGTTGTTCCTTAATTTTTTTTAACTCGGACAATCTTTCCATATTGTTTTTCATATCAAACTTGGCAATTTTCAAACAAATTTCTCATCATCTTCAACGATTCTTAATCAACTTCTTCAAACTTCCATCAATTAACCACCATTAGTTCTCGTATAACCATCTTCCCCTAGCTATAGATTCACCACCGTGGTGATGGCATGTAAGAGATCTGTGTCTATACCTGTCACACCCCCGAACTGAGTAAACGACGGAAACGTCCGAGGGCGGATGATGTCATGTATAGTACCATAAAAATTGCATAATAGAGATCAAATCATTACAAACATTGTATTGATAATTTAATATTTACATTGAGTTCTAATCATTGTTCGTTTGACTCCAAAAACATATAGCCAAAATATAAGACGTAAAACTGCTATGCTCCGTCTTCACAAAACCTGTGTGGGTACATGTCTACTGATTTCCTGAGAATACAAGTAGTTTTGAAAAATAATGTGTCAACAATTAAGTTGGTGAGTTCATAAGTATTTTGTATGAGAAATATATGTCTTTGTTTCTTGAAAATGATAGTGTGTTCTTCCAGAAAATCAAATATTTTTTTAAGTTGTAATGTAGTCTTAAATGTTCCAAGACCACAATGTATAAGTATTGTTGTACTTTGTATTAGTATAGCGTAGTTTTATATCTTTATAAAAACTATTTGAATGCATATTCCCAAAAATGTAAACTGTGTTCTACTGGACAATAATGTACTTGGAACGCCTGTGTTTCTGGGTTTGTCATTAATAGTGATGTAATAGTCTAGGTTAACATTTGTAACTCGTTTTGAAATAATAGAAGTGTATTATTTGAGTATTATGCGTTTTGTGCTTAATTGTGTGTCTTAATTAAATTAAGTATGAAAATAAGCGTCAAAATGAAATATTAGATAAAGCCAATATCTATGGATAATGTTGTAGTAGTTGAAACAAGGTTTCCGAATATATAAAGAATGTCGAAATCCGAGTTATAGCGAAGAAGTTATAACCTGTCGAAGTTTAGCGACAGAACCGGCAACACTGAATGACGTAAAAAGTGAAATTTACGTTAGAGAGATATTTAGCCTTAGCGATCTAAATGAAAGTCGTAGAGTTCATTAAACCGAGAGCGTGCATAAAAAGATCGTCCAAATCTGACTTCGTATGAGGAAGTTATGATTTTCTGAAGTTTCGACTTAGCAGTATGTAGCCCGAATACTCGATTTGAGATCGAGCGGTTTTTAGCCGAAACAATCTAAACGAGAATTGAAGATCTCGATAAAAAGACAGGCGAAAACGGACGTCGGATGCAGAAGTTATGAATTTATAATAGAGTTTTCTTATCCCGGCCTACTAAAAATAAATAATAAAAATAAAATCAAATTTAGCCGACGAAGTCTAAACGAAAGTTGTAGAGCGTAGTCTCACCTACGCGTGGATATAAAGAACGTCGAAAACGAAGTTCGTCTGAGGAAGATATGAATTTTTGAAGTTTATTAAATAATTAAAATATTTAATTTAATTATAAATACTCGATATTATCCAAGTGGGGGGGGGGGGGGGGGGGGAAGTCAGCGACCTTATCCACATTACGCCCAGCGTAACTTAATTTACGCCCAACGTAATTCGGGGTTTCAGCCCCCTATAAATAGATGTCGAGTGCAGTCGAGTTCTATTGTTCATTTCTTTCTTTCTCTCGCGTTTTTACCTCGTTTTGCAAGCAACTTATACCCCGAAGCCCCGGTATCATTCCCGAGCCCCGAAGCAAGTCCCGAAGCCCCGAAGATCCCGAGAAGTGCAATTCCCGAGCCGAAGCTCTGCCCGCGAGAAGCCTGGTTTTTATGAAGGTGTTCCAGATCTATCGAAGAATACTACTTCTACAAGTCGTAGTGCTGTCCGATCATCTTCTGATCAAGCGAGTGTGTAGTTACTTTCTTCCAACGCATAATTACAAAGTATTTTATACGAAATACGTGTTATGTGTATATTTTGTTGGTTATATGTGTAAATGTATATTCACTCTCTTCTATCTCTTAGATATGATTTATTCTCTATGATATACGTGTTATGTGTATGTGTCTCATCTGTTGTTTGGAATATGTATTGAATGAGAATGCTATACAGGTTTTAAACTATGTATAAAAATATATATTTTTATCTACTAATATGTTGGGTAGAACATGGGTAGATAGTTGATGTGTGATAAACAGATGAGAGGCCTCAATGTTATTGTTGTTGATCTAGTTATTCAGCGAAGTATGGATAACGACCACAGACTCTTTCTAGACAGTCCTGTGGAACGTTAGCAGGCTCATAACTTGTAGGTGTTATGAACGATGTGTTCACCGGTGTACTCTATCCCCCTCATGGTTGCCTTTAGGACATCTATTGTTGAGGAAACCCCTTAGCAGTAATGTCCATCCTGATGAAAATCATAGATTAGGTCCCTTGAGATAGATGTTGTTTTAGGGATGTAAAGTGAGGATAACGGGAATGGGTGTTCGGGTTATTGTTCGTTGGTAAAAGTTAATATAATTATTTTTTGCGGGTTGAAAACCTTATATACTCAGCAGGCTCCCAAGCCTGACCCACTCAGTTTATTTGTATTACAAGTAGTGACGCGGGGGCATAAGATGGAAGAATCATCAAGTTATTTTGTTTATTAGACCAGTTGTTATATGTAACTGTTGTATGGTCTATCTTTTGTTGTTTATGCTTTTGTGTCTATATCGGAACATGACATCCCGAGTTTTGATTACATAATGAAAATACACTTCTTTATGAAATGCTTTGGTAAATATTATTTTATCAGATTTTGTTTTTGGGAAAAAATTCCGCAACTCTTTTAAATCAAAAGGATTTACTCTGAAATTATTTTAAAAGCATAAATGAAACCGGTCTTTTCTGGCCGTGATTTTGGGGATGTCACAGTACTGTAATTGTATATGTATAAAACTCTTTGAATGTATGTTTCCAGAAATATAATCTGTATTATACTCGAAAGTAATGTAATGTAGTTTTAAATAAATAAAACTATTTGAAGTTGTGTATGTATTCGTAAACCAAACGTATTGTTAATATCCCTTATGAATTATTATAACCATGCTAATGTCCTAGATGGCATGAACGACGTTCTTTAGGTATCAGAACTGTAACGAAATTTGTTACCACAGACCTTCCGGTCCAACTATAGCTAACAATTTAGGTGCGGGATTGTCAGTTCCGTATAGACCTATACACAATTCTCTCTCTCTCTCTCTCTCTCTCTCTCTCTCTCTCTTACGGGAGATTCTGGTTATAATTCATGACTTTTGTTAGTACTTAGATAAGTACTTGAAGACGTGTCTCACAAAGCCATATTGACTGTTTACATGTAGTATGTTGAAAACTCATTTTCTTGTAATTGTATGGCATCATCCGTTTACATGTTATAAAATAATTATGCTTTTAAATAATTATTTTTAGGATTGTATTTTGAACCGGTAAATTAGTGTGTATGTCTCATAAATTATACCTATTATAGTTTATAAAAATGTTTCATTGAAATGATGAATCTCTTGTTTGTACATTATCATTTGTACTATGATAATAAAAATAATTGGAATGATTATATATTTATTTGTATATAATTATACCATTTTTTCTCAACATGTTACAAAAGGGTTAACATTTTATTGTATCAAATTTATACCATATGTATATTTATATTCAGTAAAAATATAAATGTAACGGTTTGTATATTAACACAATTTATCTTGTGTTTTAAAAGCATAAATGAAACCGGTCTTTTCTGGCCGTGATTTTGGGGATGTCACAGTTGGTATCAGAGCATTAGTTTAAGCGAACTAGGAATTTGTAGGATTTCTAGACTTAAACTTAAAATGGTAAGTGAAGATTACACGGGCACTAAGTTTATTTTAGGAAAGTTGCTTAAAATGCTTTTATGTGCTAAATTTTATATGTTTCCATATATGATATTATTTGTTCGGATCTACGGTTTGTTGCCAACCGGATCTGGAAACCTTATGTGTTTAGGATTCTAAGCGTATGACAACGGTATTAGAACTAGCATGTAAACGTTTCAGAGTGATAAGGATGATTTAATTATCTATCATGGATGAGGATCTATTTTCACCTTATTCGGTGTATAGATCAAAATGGTAAGAACCAGGAGTGGCGTTGGAAACGCGGATGAAAACAGGAATCAACCACCAGTGATTGAGCAAGCACCTGTTGTAGCAGCAGCACCGGAGCCAATAACAATGGCTGGGGTGCAAGCCATGATTCGAGCTATGTTAGCCGAACAAAAGGAAGAAATGCAACATATGTTACATGAAAATAGGGACGAACCAATCATACCTATTGAGGAACCCGAACTGATTCCCGAACAATTGGAGGAAGGAAACAATAGTCATGCTGTGAGTCAAGTTGGGACTCAAGGAGAACGAAGGAACGACCCGGAAAGGGGAAACAAAAAGGATGGGCGAATGTACAAGAATTTCTTGGGCGCCAAGCCGCCAAGTTTTTCTGGAAGCCCAAAGTCTGTTGAGATTATGGATTGAATCTCCGAAATGGAGATGGTATTTGAAAGTTGCGACTGTAGCAACAAACAGAAGACTGTCTTTGCAGTTCGACAACTGAAGACCAGAGTCTTGAGCTGGTGGAAGTTGTTGGCAGATACTATGCCATGAGGAGAAGCCCTGAAAATGTCATGGGAAGAGTTCTTGGAACAATTAAGGGTGCAGTATTGTTCAGAGATAGATCTGATTGATCTGAACAATGAGTTCCAAAACTTAAAGAAGGGGAAAATGAGCATAGAGGACTATGCTACTGCATTCACTGAGAAAATGAAGTTATTTCCGTACCTAGTGCCAACAGAACTCTCCAAGATTGAGAGGTTCGCTAATGGACTGCCTGCCGACTTTGGCCTGATAGTTAAGATGACAACTACTCTGAAAACAGCTGTTCGAGCAGCTAAGGATGTGGAGGCCCAACAAAAGGAAAAAGGTATGGAAAGGATAGAGGTTAGTGAAAAGAGGAAGTTCGATGGACCTTCAGGGTCCAACAAGAAAAGCAAGTTCTCGAAGACTAGTTTTAGAAGAGGAGGAGGAGGAAGCGAAGCCAAATGGTGCGACAAATGTAAGAAGAAGCATCATGGAAAATGTGAGGTAATGGCCACATGTTTTAAATGTGGAAAGCCAGGGCACTATGCCAATGAATGCACTCTCACCAAGAAAGTTTGTTATGGTTGTGGTGAGGAGGGGCACATCTCTAGGGATTGTCCGAAAAAGAAGGATGCAGCCAAACCTAACATTCCTCCAAAACTGAAGGCGAGAGCATTCCAGATGACACTGGAAGCTACTAAAGATGAAGCTGATCTCGCTTCAGGTACCTTTCTCCTAAACAAATTGCCTGCCCAAATTTTATTTGATTCTGGAGCCAACTACTCCTTTATTTCGCATGAATTTGGTAGAAAAATAGCTTTTCCTGTCGATAGACTAGATAATGCTTTATTAGTCGAAGTTGCTAGTTGAAAGTTTGTACCTGTTAGCCATCGTATGAAAAACATCTTAATTGACTTGAATGGGAATAAGTTTCACGAAGAATTATTGCCTATCGAAATAAATGGTTTTGACATCGTGTTGGGAATGGATTGGCTTAGCGCCAATGATGTCGAGATATTATGCAAGAAGAAGATAGTCAAAGTAAACCCGCCAGGGAAAGAGTCATTTATGGTATATGGGGACAAACATAGAGTAAGTTTTGGGATCATTTCTCTAATGAAATCCAGAAAGTGTTTGGCCAAAGGATGTACATCATATTTGGCATTTGTGACAGATGCTAAGAAGGAGAAAAAGGTGATGCAGAGCATTCTTGTCGTATGTGAGTATCCAGAAGTATTTCCCGAAGATCTTCCCGGATTACCGCCTGATAGTAAAGTGGAGTTTAGAATAGACTTGTTACCAGGGATGACGCCTATAGCAAAAGCACCTTACCTATTAGCACCGACAGAGATGAAGGAGCTAATGATGCAACTTTAGGAGTTATTGGAAAAAGGTTTCATTAGACCTAGTTCATCACCTTGGGGAGCTCCGGTGTTATTCGTGAAGAAGAAAGATGGAAGCATGAGAATGTGCATCGATTACAGAGAGTTGAACAAGGCAACAATAAAGAATAGATATCCATTGCCAAAGATTGATGACCTATTCGATCAACTTCAAGGCTCAAGTTATTTTTCAAAGATCGATCTGAGGTCAGGATATCATCAGCTGAAGGTGAAAGAGCAGGATATAGAGAAGACTGCATTCAGAACGCGATATGGACACTACGAGTTTTTGGTTATGTCATTTGGACTAACCAATGCTCCAGCAGCCTGCATGGATTTAATGAACAAAGTTTGTAATCCATTCCTTGATAAATCTGTGATAGTGTTCATAAATGACATTCTGATTTATTCAAAAAGCCAAGAGGAGCATGGAACACACTTGCGAGAAGTGTTAGAAGTCTTGAAGAAGGAGAATTTGTGTGCTAAGTTCTCCAAATGTGATTTTTGGATTCGAGAAGTCCAATTCTTGGGGTCACGTGGTCAACCAAGAAGGGATAACGGTTGATCCGGCAAAGATTGAAGTTGTGATGAAGTGGGAACAACCGAAAAGTCCCATGGAGATCCGAAGCTTTTTGGGATTAGCTGGATATTACCGAAGGTTTATCCAAGGCTTTTCTTCGATCGCTAGTCCATTAATAGCTTTGACCCACAAAGGAGCTGCTTATGCTTGGAATGATAAGCATAAAGAAGCATTCGAGAAGCAAAAGAAGAAGCTATGTAAGACACCGATTCTTTTTCTACCCGATGAAGTTGAAGACTTCGCTGTTTATAGCGATGCGTTTGGGGTTGGATTGGGTTGTGTTTTGACCCAAAGAGATAAGGTGATCGCATATGCATCTCGACAGCTGAAAGAGCATGAAAAGAACTACCCGACTCATGATTTGGAGTTGGCAGCGGTAGTTTTTGCTCTAAAAATATGGAGGCATTACCTCTATCGCACGAAGTGCAAACTTTTCACTGATCATAAGAGTCTCCAGTATCTCTTTAGTCAGAAAGAATTGAATATGAGTCAACGACGCTGGCTAGAATTACTTAAGGACTATGACTGTGAGATACTTTACCACCCCTGTAAAGCTAATGTTGTTGCTGATGCTCTCAGTCGGAAAGTCAATTTTGAAAGAAAAAGGCCAAGAGCATTGAGAATAGAAGTTGTATCGATAATTGTGGAGAGTATAAAGAAAGCTCAAGAGGAAGCTTCTGAGAAGAATGACCGAAAGGAGGAACGTTTGGGAAAAACGTTTGTGTTTGGTATAAACAGTCATGGACTGAAGGTGTTCCAAGATCAGATTTGGATACCTAAGACAGGAGGAGTCTGAGATCTTCTGATGGAACAAGCTCACAAGACCATGTACTCGATTCATCTTGGTAGCACTAAAATGTATAAGGACCTGAAACCCTACTACTGGTGGCCGACGATGAAGCTTGATGTTGTAAAGTATGTGGCCGAGTGTGTGACTTTTGCGAGAGTTAAGATGCAACATCAGAGACCATACGGGAGTTTAGAACCTTTACCTGTGCCTATGGGTAAGTTGGAAGACATTGCTATGGATTTTGTCACTAAACTGCCCAGAACAAAAAGTGGTCACGACATGATTCGAGTGGTCGTTGATCGATTCACTAAGAGTGCGCATTTCATAGCAGCCAATGAGAAATGGTCTATGGAAAAGCTTGCGAATTCTTACGTGAAGGAAATTGTGAGGCTTCATGGTGTTCCGTTAACGATTGTATCGGATCGTAACAGCCGTTTCACCTCAAGGTTTTGGAAAAGTCTGCAAGAGGAAATGGGTACCAAGTTGTCTTTAAGTACAACTTACCATCCACAAACCGATGATCAGAGTGAAAGAACAATACAAACACTTGAAGATATGATGAGAGCATGTACCCTAGAATTCCTAGGTAACTTGGATAAACATTTACCTTTGGTAGAATTTTCCTACAATAATAGTTTCCACTCGAGCATAAAGATGACACCTTATCAAGCTTTGTACGAATAAAAGTGTCGTACGCCGTCTTGTTGGCTTGAGGCTGGGGAAAAGTAGTTTATGGGACCCGAGATGGTTCATCAAACCACTGAAAAGTTGAAGATAATTAGGGTAATAATGTTAGCCGCTCAGGATCGTCAAAAGAGCTATGCTGACAAAAAGCAAAGACCGATGACTTTTGAAGTTGGAGATTCGGTTTTGCTTAAATTCTCGCCGTGGAAGGGACTTATAAGATTTGGTAAAAGGGGAAAGTTAAGTCCAAGGTTTATTGGACCGTTTAAAGTTCTTCAGAGGGTTGGGAACCAAGCTTACAAGCTCGAATTACCCGAAGAACTAAATGGAATTCATAACACTTTCCATGTGTGTTATTTGAGGAAGTTCACGGGAGAAGTTCCTGATATAATTCCGATTTCTGAATTGAGAATTGATGAAAACAAAAGGTTGATTGAAGAACCAGAGGAAATCGTTGACCGAAAGACTAAGAAGTTGCGACGCAAGATAGTCGAGTTAGTGCTTGTCCGATGGAAACATACGAATGGCCCAAATCTCACTTGGGAAACGAAGAGTGACATGAGGAGTCAATATCCGCATTTGTTTGTTGATGTGTGATTCCGGAGACGAAATCATCCTAAGGTGGAGAGAATTCTAACGCCCGTGTTTCTAGGCTTGTCATTAATAGCAATGTAATAGTCTAGGTTAACCTTTGTAACTCGTTTTGAAATAATAGAAGTGTATTATTTGAGTATTATGTGTTTTGTGCTTAATTGTGTGTCTTAATTAAATTAAGTATGAAAATAAGCGTCAAAATGAAATATTAGATAAAGCCTATATCTATGGATAATGTTTTAGTGGTTGAAGCGAGGTTTCCGTATATATATAAAGAATGCCGAAATCCGAGTTATAATGAAGAAGTTATGACCTGTCGAAGTTTCGCGACAGAACCGGCAAAACAGAATGACGTAAAAAGTGAAATTTACGTTAGAGCGATATTTAGCCTTAGCGATCTAAAGAAAAGTCGTAGAGTTCGTTAAAACGAGAGCGTGCATAAAAGGATCGTCCAAATCTGACTTCGTATGAGGAAGTTATGATATTCTGAATTTTCGACTTAACAGTATGTAGCCCGAATACTCGATTTGAGACCGAGCAGTTTTTAGCCGAAACAATCTAAATGAGAATCGAAGATCTCGTTAATTGTAGTGAAACGATAAAAAGACAGGCGAAAACGGACGTCGCATGAAGAAGTTCTGAATTTATAACGGAGTTTTCTTTTCCCGGCCTACTAAAAATAAATAATAAAAATAAATTCAAAATTAGTCGACAGTGTCTAAACGAAAGTTGTAGAGTGTAGTCTCACCTACGCGTGGATATAAAGAACGTCGAAAACGGAGTTTATATGAGGAATCTATGAAATATTGCTCATTTCTTACTTTCACTCGCGTTTTTACTTCGTTTTGAGTGCAACTTATACCCCGAAACCCTGGTATCATTCCCGAGCCCCGAAGATCCCGAGAAGTGCAATTCCCGAGCTGAAGCTCTGCCCGCGAGAAGCCCGGTTTTTGTGAAGGTGTTCCAGATCTACCGAAGAATACTACTTCTACAAGTCGTAGTGCTGTCCGATCATCTTCTGATCAAGTGAGTGTGTAGTTACTTTCTTCCAACGCATAAATACAAAGTATTTTAAATAAAATACGTGTTATGTGTATATTTTGTTGGTTATATGTGTGAATGTATATTCACTTTCTTTTATCTCATAGATATGATTCATGATTTATTCTCTATGATATACGTGTTATGTGTATGTGTCTCATCTGTTGTTTGGAATATGTATTGAATGAGAATGCTATATAGGTTTTAAACTATGTACAAAAATATATATTTTTATCTACTAATATGTTGGGTAGAACATGGGTAGATAGTTGATGTGTCATAAACAGATGAGAGGCCTCGATGTTGTTGTTGTTGATCTAGTTATTCAGCGGAGTATGGATAACGACCACAGACTCTTTCTAGACAGTCCTGTGGAACGCTAGCAGGCTCATAACTTGTAGGTGTTATGAACGATGTGTTCACCGGTGTACACTATCCCCCTCATGGTTGCCTTTAGGACATCTATTGTTGAGGAAACCCCTTAGCAGTAATGTCCGTCCTGATGAAAATCATAGATTAGGTCCCTTGAGATAGATGTTGTTTTAGGGATGTAAAGTGAGGATAACGGGAATGGGACTTCGGGTTATTGTTGGTTGGTAAAAGTTAATATAATTATTTTTTGCGGGTTGAAAACCTTATATAATCAGCAGGCTCCCAAGCTTGACCCACTCAGTTTATTTGTATTACAGGTAGTGACGCGGGGGTATAAGATGGATGAATAATCAAGTTATTTTGTTTATTAGACCAGTTGTTATATGTAACTGTTGTATGGTCTATCTTTTGTTGTTTATGCTTTTGTGTCTATATCGGAACATGACATCTCGAGTTTTGATTACATAATGAAAATACACTTCTTTATGAAATGCTTTGGTAAATATTATTTTATCAGATTTTGTTTTTGGGAAAAAATTCCGCAACTCTTTTAAATCAAAAGGATTTACTCTGAAATTATTTTAAAAGCATAAATGAAACCGGTCTTTTCTGGCCGTGATTTTGGGGATGTCACAGTACTGTAATTGTATCTGTGTAAAAGTCTTTGAATGTATGTTTCCAGAAATATAATCTGTATTATACTCGAAAGTAATGTAATGTAGTTTTAAATAAATAAAACTATTTGAAGTTGTGTATGTATTCGTAAACCAAACGTATTGTTAATATCCCTAGTGAGTTATTATAACCATGCTAATGTCCTAAATGGCATGAACGACATTCTTTAGGCATCAGAACTGTAACGAAATTTGTTACCACAAACCTTCCTGTGACAACCCAAAAAACTTCTCGCGTGCACTCTTCAATTCTTTCCAATATTAGACTTATTTTACTATATGGTAATACCCTTTAGAGTCTAATGAAGCGTTCTACATGTGATATAATCAAGGTAGGAGTGTTAAGAAGGGTTAACTCGAAGTGTAGGAATCAAAACCGGGCCAAACACTCCAACACATGGAGTGTGCGCCATACACTTGAGTGTGCGGCCACACACTCTTGTTTGCGGCCTCACACCTTCCCAACCGCACACTCCACCTATATATGCCACACTTAGATCATTCTTGAACACTTCCTTCACTTCTTCAAGCATAGAACTCGAAAATCCTCTTAAGTATCATCCATTCTCCTTGAAGATCTTCATAAAAGGTACCAAGAACACCAAGAACACCAATATCATCATCTGGCGGCACACATGGCAGCACACACCACCTGGAAGCACACATGGCCGCACACAGGGCCGCACACATGTGCTGGCAGCACACTAGGCCGCACACCTGGCCACACACACACATATAGTGTGTATTTTGACCATACACCCTCTTGTATAGCCTTATAAACCCTCATACAATCATATATGATTATAACACTTCATTATAAGTGTTTTCTAGTCCCTAAGGTGGTCCCAAAATCATCAATTAGTTGTTCATAACACTAATTAAATCCATATATGTGCCAATATATGCTAAATAGGATTCGCGCGTGTACTCAAGTCACCACTTGACACCTAGCAACTAATCCAACATTGTCATCAGAACCACTCACTACAGGTGAGTTCATACCCCTTTAATTAACCTTTGAAATACTTTTAAATGTTTTAAATACTTTTATAGGGGGGAATACAAGCTAAATACTTATAGTTATTACATCAATCACATGTGATTAATAACTAGAAAACCAATGATTTTATCACTGTTCAAACTGTTTATCAAACTGCTTTACTTCAAAATGTTTTACAAAATCTTTTACTTATCAAATAATTTTATTTAAACTTTATTATACTTCTTATAAATTGCATGTCCATATATGCATAGATATATAAGAAATGTTTAAAAGACTTAGGAAGGCCATCCGCCCAATTTCCTTTTCCTCGATTTGGATGTGGTCTGGCCGAGGGTCGTTTTAATATTAATTATATATCATATGTGCATATATAGACATAAAAGTACTTCCATATTCATGCGTATCAATTACATCATTAGTAAGTTACCATCGGGGTAACACAGGATCATACTACTACAAATTCTAGATCAATGAGTCAGTTCATTCATGAGTCGATACTTATTAACTATGAGAACATATACATTACATTACTATGAGAACATTTACAACTATACTAGAAAAGGAACATACACAACTATACTAGAGAAGAACATATACAACTATACTAGGAAGAGAACATATACAACGATACTAGAACAAGTAACATTACATTACCTATACATGAATATGTTTACAATTGTGATGCACTGTATCGGGCATGCCTTAAATGTCATGGCCCGAGTTGTAACCAGAATCTCTTGGAGGGAGAGCGTGAGTTTGCGTATAGATCTATACTGGATTGACTATCCTACACCTTGATGCTAGCTAAAGCCGGACCTGCAGGTCTGCGGGTGCCAAACGTCATACCTTTTTACGACCTACATTTGTCGTTGTTACTCAGTCGATAGTATGGTACAATTAATCACATAATACCGTAATATCAATCCGGTTTAAGGTAGTTAGTACAGCAGTAGTTCCTATAATACAACACTACAGTACTACATTAATTTACCCATTACATACATTTAGTGATTATTTCACTTAAACATTAATGTACAAACTATATTTTGTTAATGATAGTTACACTTGGGAAATTACACACGTTTACAACAAACGAACATACAAAACAGTTAAGCCTTGGTAGGAGGCTACTTTAATAGAAAATATAGGTTTTTCTAAGAGATTCAAACTTTTACAAACACTTACAAACATTTACATACATTTTACAAACTTACACTTGAGACATGTTCAAACGTTTTGATAACAAACACAGACACTAAAATACTTATGAACTCACCAGCTTAATGCTGATAATCGCTTTCAAAATAACTTGTATCCTCAGGTCATCAGTAGACAGGTACCGAGACCAGATTTAGAGAAGATGGAGCGCATTCAGGACTCATCTCTTTATTTTGATTTACATTATTTTTGGTGTCTATAACTGTACAGAACACTTGTATTAAAAATTATATATTTAATGTAATGGATGATGTTGTTTGCTAGTTTACTATTACTGTGTTGTGATACATTACATGACGTCCTCTGCCCCAGAACCTTTCCGCCGTTCTCAGTTTTGGGGTGTGACAGATTGGTGTCAGAGCATTGTTTATAGTGAATTAAGTATATCAACCCATAAAAGATATACTAACTATAAATACATAAGGGATTAAAAATACTCTGACCAAGAGTCTATACATTAAATACTAAAATATTTAATTAAGTATACTAGGCTGCATTCATACTAAAATCAGTGTCACAACGACAAGAACAAAAGTATTACGATTGTTAAATATCACAGGTGAGCTCGGGGATGTATGGTCAGTCTTGGGAATGGCATAGCCTGATCAACTATGCTGGTCCGAGGAGTGATTAGCATATGCCCTAGAATGGTTGTGATGTGTTAACAAGTCTAAAAACTTACCAACAATACCACAAGAAGATCAGTAGAACCTAAACTTAAAATACTATAAGTGTATTTTGTACTATTAGCTATGCATATACTATATTCTCATACCTCTCTTCTCGCATAGATATCATGGCTGGATTCCATCATGATGACCCGTACTTTCCAGATGAAGGCAATGCAGGGTGGATCGAAGAAGAAGAGCCCGAAGATGAGCATCCAATCCCTTTTGTATGATCACCTCGCAGAAGGCTTTTCTGATGGATCCGACTCCGAGTCTGAAGTCAACAACCTACCGCTAGTAGGTCAAGCCCCAAACAACGATCCCCAACAAGCTTTTCCAGGTCCCACTCCCTTGTGGGTAAACAACTTGAATCGCTGGAGCGACGAACAGGGTCAACCCTTACCTTACTTTGGGGACCGAAGCTTTTACAACGTTAGCGAAGGTGGTTCTGCGGATAGAGCTCTGCCCATCATGGTCTGTAGAATTGCTCGAAACGTCGAACAAGGTCGAGCAACCATCGACCGAGTCATGGAAATTGATGCCAACTCAGGCGTTAATACTGTCCGCATTCGACATCTGGAAGAAGCACTCGAAAGGACGAGGAGATCCAATGACGCACTACGACATCAATTGACCACCGAAATCGCAGAACTTCGAGTTCGCCAAAGAGCTCACTAATGACACCTCCGAGAAGTGGTTCGTCAATTGGCAGACATGAGGATTCGCCCTAGAAATTCTCGCCGTCATTAGAAGATGTCTAGTACATCTTTGTCTTTTGAGTAAGGAATAGCCTTTAGTATCTGGGCTTTTAGTAACACTTGTCTGTAAAATATTCCTAACTTTCAGTACGCTAACTAGGAATTTAGTAACTGTCAAACTTTTCCGTATGGTATGATGTAAGACCTACTGTTAGGTCAATTTTTTCGTTGAACACATTACATCAATAATACCAGTAATATTGATAGCTAACTAACCTGTGAGAAAATCTTTACACTTGCGTTTTCCTACTATTCTTCCCTATTATGACTTCAATTCATACACTCATTCAACTGTTGGACTATGGCTACTTAGTCCATGTGTCACTCTCAACTTGCTTACAATTGATTCTTACCATTGTATCTGTCTTTATAAACTTATAACTGAAAGATGCCTCCTCGTAAGTCAACAAGACGTAACCCTGCACCTCCTCCACCTCCACCTCCTCCGGTCATCGATACTGCGGCTCTGAATGCTGCAGTGGCTGTGGCAGTAGCAACTGCCATGGCTCAATATCACTCAACTAACAACAACCAAGGTGGAACCCTTGTTGAATCTACTCATGCTGAGATCCATGTGCGTCCAAGAGAATGCTCCTACAAGGATTTCACCAACTGTAAGCCGAAGTCCTTTTATGGAACCGGCGGAGTCATTGCCCTCTCGCAATGGTTCGAGAAGACTGAATCGGTCTTCGAAATTTGTTCATGCCCTGCGGCGAGCAAGGTTAAATATGCCGCCTGCACCTTTGAAGGAAAAGCCCTGACGTGGTGGAACGGCCACGTTAAAGCTCTAACTCTCGTCGGAGCCAACGACATGGGTTGGGAAACAATGAAAGACCTCATGATTGAGGAGTACTGCCCGAGGGACGAAATCCAGAAATTAGAGCAAGAGTTGTGGGGCCTAAGCATGAAGGGCTCCAACATAGTCGCTTATACCGCTAGGTTCAGTGAACTGGTGGCTCTTTGCCCCAATATGGTTCCCACTGAAGGGAAGAAGATCGAGAGGTACATCTAGGGGCTGGTGCCTCCGTATCAAGGAAATGTTCTATCATCAAACCCCACTACTTTCGACAGTGCCAAGCGGCTGGCACAACGACTCATTGACCATGGAATCCAATCCCCAACAGCGACAACAACTCAAGCCGTCTCAGAACCCTCCAAACCCGCTGAATCTAAGCGGAAGTTCTGGGATGACAAGAAGAAGCAGCGAACTGCCAAAAAGCAGCAAATTGTGGCTGTACATGCTGCAATAACCCCTACTGCTACTACTCCGGTGAAGCAGTATGCAAGAAGTTTGCCGAAATGCAACAAATGCAACTTCCACCACAACGGCCCCTACTGTGAAATGCAGTGTTCTAACTGCGACAAGAAAGGACACACTGTCCGTTTCTGTAGGTCTCCGGCAAGACCGATCACTCAAGTCCATGGCTCAGGCGCGAGCCCAACCTACTATGGATGTGGTGAAGCGGGCCACTACAAGAGGGACTGCCCCAAAGCAAAGAATGCAGGTGGATCGGGGAGCGTACTGGTAATAAGCCATGGGGAAGCAGTTGCTGACCCGACGGTGGTGACTGGTACGTTCCTTCTCGATTACTCCTATGCATGTATTCTATTTGATAGTGGAGCAGAGCGAAGCTTCGTGAACCATAAATTTCCTCACATACTTAAACATCAACCACACACTCTTAAAGAACAATTCACGGTAGAAATGGCAAATGGGAAAACTAAAAGCACCAGGAGCATATACTTAGGATGCAACCTAACTCTAGATAACCATTCATTTCCAATCGACCTCATGTCGGTTTCCATTAAAAGTTTCGACGTTATCATCGGCATGGATTGGTTGAGTCTTCATCGCGCTGACATCATGTGCTTCGAGAAAGCAATCCGTTTAAACCTACCGTCTAACGAAACTCTTATAATCTACGGCGACAAACCCGTCTTCATATTATCTCCAGTATCCAAGCACATAAATACCTACGTAAGGAATATCGCACATTCCTTGCTCACGTTGTCGATACAAGCCTCGAAACGAAAGAACTAAAGAACATTCCAGTAGTGAGCGACTTCCCCGGCATTTTCCCAGAAGAGCTACCAGGTTTACCTCCGCAACGACAGGTCGAGTTCAGAATCGACTTAGTTCCAGGAGCTACCCCAATAGCCAAGTCTCCCTACCGATTAGCACCAGCTGATATGCAGGAACTATCTGGTCAACTTAACGAACTGCTCAGCAAGGGCTTCATAAGACCAAGCTTATCGCCTTGGGGAGCACTAGTCTTGTTTGTTAAGAAGAAAGACGAATCATTCCGTATGTGTATCGACTACAGGGAACTCAACAAACTGACAATCAAAAATCGTTACCCTCTGCCTCGCATAGACGATCTATTTGACCAGCTGCAAGGGGCGAATTATTTTTCCAAAATTGATCTGAGATCCGGATATCACCAGTTACGAGTGCTAGAGGAAGATGTTCCAAAGACAGCCTTCCGGACTCGTTACGGACACTACGATTTCGTAGTGATGCCATTCGGACTGACCAATGCGCCCGTAGTTTTCATGGATCTGATGAATCGAGTATGCCGACCTTACTTGGATCAGTTCGTAATTGTCTTCATCGATGACATTCTGATCTACTCCCGGAGTAAGGAAGAGCATGGCAATCACCTACGACAAGTTTTAAGAACGTTACGAACAGAGAAACTCTATGTGAAGTTCTCGAAGTGTGAATTTTGGATCCGAAGAGTCAAATTCTTAGGACATGTGGTAAGCGAAGAGGGAATCCATGTGGATCCATCCAAAATTAAGGCTATTGAGAACTGGTCAGCACCAAAGACGCCTACAGAAATTCGTCAATTTTTAGGTCTTGCTGGCTACTACCGTAGAGATCCCAGAATGCAAGTGGGAACGAATCACTATGGATCTCATAACCAAGTTGCCCAAGACAACGGTTGGACTTGATACCATATGGGTCATCGTCGATAGATTGACCAAGTCTGCACGCTTCCTACCTATCAAGGAAACCGATAAGATGGAGAAACTTACGAGAACATACATTAGGGAAATCGTGCGACTACATGGTGTTCCTATATCCATTATCTCCGATAGAGATAGTAGGTTCACCTCAAGATTCTGACAATCACTATAACATTCCTTGGGAACAAGGCTGGACATGAGCACAGCCTACCATCCACAGACCGATGGACAAAGTGAGAGGACCATCCAAACACTAGAAGATATGTTGAGAGCCTGTGTGATTGACTTTGGAAAGGCATGGGATACTCATTTACCCCTTGTCGAGTTTTCCTACAACAACAGTTATCACACGAGCATCAAGGCTGCCCCATTTGAAGCCCTCTACGGCCGAAAGTGCAGATCCTCTCTGTGCTGGGCTGAGGTGGGTGATACCTAATTAGCTAGGGGGAAAACTTCTGATAGTACTCTCACAGGCCCGGAAATCATTCGGGAAACGACGGAGAAGATCGTTCAAATCCGCGAACGATTGAAAGCCTCCAGAGACCGACAGAAAAGCTACGCTGATAAACGTAGAAAACCGTTGGAATTCCAGGTGGGCAACCACGTTTTATTGAAGGTCTCACCCTGGAAGGGCTTGATACGCTTCGGAAAGCGTGGAAAGCTAAATCCAAGGTACATTGGGCCTTTCGAGATTCTCGCAAGAATCGGCCCAGTGGCTTACAAACTCAATCTACGGAACGAACTTCGTAACGTACATTCTACCTTCCATGTTTCCAATTTGAAAAAGTGTCTATCCGACGAGACTCTTGTAATCCCACTCGACGAGATCGAGATCAACGAGAGCCTCAACTTCATGGAAGAACCCGTAGAAGTCATGGACCGTGAGGTCAAACAGACGAAGCAAAGCCGTATCCCGATTGTGAAGGTTCGATGGAACGCCAAGAGCGGGCCGTAATTCACTTGGGAACGCGAGGATCAGATGAAATTGAAATATCCTCATCTTCTTACTTAGTTATTTGTAATAATATACTAACTTAAACTCAAATTTCAGGATGAAATTCCCTTAACAGGGGGATGATGTGGCAACCCGAAAATCTTCTCGCGTGCACTCTTCAATTCTTTCCAATATTAGACTTATTTTACTATATGTTAATACCCTTTAGAGTCTAACGAAGTGTTCTAAATGTGATATAATCAAGGTAAGAGTGTTAAGAAGGGTTAACTCGAAGTGTAGGAATCAAAACCGGGCCAAACACTCCAACACATGGAGTGTGCGGCCATACACTTGAGTGTGCGGCCACACACTCTTGTTTGTGGCTTCACACCTTCCCAACTGCACACTCCACCTATATATGCCACACTTAGATCATTCTTGAACACTTCCTTCACTTCTTCAAGCATAGAACTCGAAAATCCTCTCAAGTATCATCCATTCTCCTTGAAGATCTTCATAAAAGGTACCAAGAACACCAAGTACACCAAGATCATCATCTGGCCGCACACATGGCAGCACACATGGCCGCACACAGGGCCGCACACATGTGCCGGTAGCACACTAGGCCGCACACACATATAGTGTGTATTTTGACCATACACCCTCTTGTATAGCCTTATAAACCCTCATACAATCATATTTGATTATAACACTTCATTATAAGTGTTTACTAGTCCCTAAGGTGGTCCCAAAATCATCAATTAGTTGTTCATAACACTAATTAAATCCATATATGTGCCAATATATGCTAAATAGGATTCACGCGTGTACTCAAGTCACCACTTGACACCTAGCAACTAATCCAACATTGTCATCAGAACCACTCACTACAGGTGAGTTCATACCCCTTTAATTAACCTTTGAAATAATTTTGAATGTTTTAAATACTTTTATAGGGGGGAATACAAGCTAAATACTTATAGTTATTACATCAATCACATGTGATTAATAACTAGAAAACCAATGATTTTATCACTGTTCAAACTGTTTATCAAACTGCTTTACTTCAAAATGTTTTACAAACTCTTTTACTTATCAAATACTTTTATTTAAACTTTATTATACTTCTTATAAATTGCATGTCCATATATGCATAGATATATAAGAAATGTTTAAAAGACTTAGGAAGACCATCCGCCCTATTTCCTTTTCCTCGATTTGGATGTGGTCTGGTGGGATGTCGGGTAGCCGTCCGAGGGTCGTTTCAATATTAATTACATATCATATGTGCATATATAGACATAAAAGTACTTCCATATTCATGCGTATCAGTTACATCATTAGTAAGTTACCATCGGGGTAACACAGGATCATACTACTACAAATTATAGATCAATGAGTCAGTTCATTCATGAGTCGATACTTATTAATTATGAGAACATATACATTACATTACTATGAGAACATTTACAACTATACTAGAAAAGGAACATACACAACTATACTAGAGAAGAACATATACAACTATACTAGGAAGAGAACATATACAACGATACTAGAACAAGTAACATTACATTACCTATACATGAATATGTTTACAATTGTGATGCACTGTATCGGGCATGCCTTAAATGTCATGGCCCGAGTTGTAACCAGAATCTCTTGGAGGGAGAGCGTGAGTTTGCGTATAGATCTATACTGGATTGACTATCCTACACCTTGATGCTAGCTAAAGCCGGACCTGCAGGTCTGCGGGTGCCAAACGTCATACCTTTTTACGACCTACATTTGTCGTTGTTACTCAGTCGATAGTATGGTACAATTAATCACATAATACCTTAATATCAATCCGGTTTAATGTAGTTAGTACAACAGTAGTTCCTATAATACAACTCTACAGTACTACATTAATTTACCCATTACATACATTTAGTGATTATTTCACTTAAACATTAATGTACAAACTATATTTTGTTAATGATAGTTAGACTTGGGAAATTACACACGTTTACAACAAACGAACATACAAAACAGTTAAGCCTTGGTAGGAGGCTACTTTAATAGAAAATATAGGTTTTTCTAAGAGATTCAAACTTTTACAAACACTTACAAACATTTACATACATTTTACAAACTTACACTTGAGACATGTTCAAACGTTTTGATAACAAACACCGACACTAAAATACTTATGAACTCACCATCTTAATGCTGAGACTCGCTTTCAAAATAACTTGTATCCTCAGGTCATCAATAGACAGGTACCGAGACCAGCTTTAGAGAAGATGGAGCGCATTCAGGACTCATCTCTTTATTTTGATTTACATTATTTTTGGTGTCTATAACTGTATAGAACACTTGTATTAAAAATTATATATTTAATGCAATGGATGATGTTGTTTTCTTGTTTACTATTACTGTGTTGTGATACATTACATGGCGCCCTCCGCCCCAGAACGTTTCCACCGTTCTCGGTTTTGGAGTGTGACACTTCCGGTCTAACTATATCTAGTAATTGTCTCGCTCTCTTATGGGGGATTCTGGTTATAATTCATGACTTTTGTTGGTACTTAGATAAGTACTTGAAGACGTGTCTCACAAAGCCATATTGACTGTTTACATGTAGTATGATGAAAACTCATTTTCTTGTAATTATATGGCATCATCCGTTTACATATTATACAATAATTATGCTTTTAAATAATTATTTTTAAGATTGTATTTTGAACCGGTAAATTAGTGTGTATGTTTCATAAACTATACCTATTATAGTTTATAAAAATGTTTCACTGAAATGATGAATCTCTTGTATGTACATTATCATTTGTACTATGATAATAAAAATAATTGGAATGATTATATATTTATTTGTATATAATTATACCATTTTTTCTCAACATGTTACAAAAGGGTTAACATTTTATTATATCAAATTTATACCATATGTATATTTATATTGATTAAAAATATAAATTTAACGGTTTGTATATTAACACAATTTATCTTGTGTTTTACTTGTATTCCCCACCTAAAACATATAAAAATTGTGAAAAACGGTAGGGGTATGAACTCGCATCGGGTGTGTTTTTGGCTGGATAACAAAGTGTTTAGGGATGTTCTTCAAGCTTGAATACGTGGAAATAGTCGTAATCCTAATAGTTTTTAACACATAATACATGCACAAATTAGATAATTAACAATTAAAGTGTTAAATAACACTTGATTAGGTAAGAAATACTTACCAGGTTTCCTAGGAATCAATTGAAGGACTAGATTTTTCGGGTAAGTTTGATGATGTACTGGGAATGGTTCCTGAAGATATGAAGATTTAAGGAAGTTCTTTTGATTTTTGAGAGAAAATGAGAAGGATTTCGAAGATGAAATGTAAATTATGAGGATTGTTTTCAGTTTAACATGTAAATAGGATGAAATTTGACATTACACATGCAATGAGATGTGTAATTATCTAATTGGAAGGTGTGCCAAAAGATAAGGTAGGTGTTCTCGACTATATCTTCCAAACCGAGAACCAATGATTTCGGTCAAAAGTCCAATCGAGAACCTAAGGTCTTCGGTCTATAGGAGATTTCGGTCATGGGAGTTCTCGATCTCAAGTGGTTCTTGGTTGGGAAGGGTTCTCGGTCCAACATGGTTCTCGGCTTAAGGATGGGTTTTCGGTCCAAGTGGTTTTTGATTCCAAAAACCGAGAACCTTAAAAGCAATATTAATTTTCCTTATTTATTTAAAACTATATAATTATTTAACTTTTGTTTGACATAAATGACTTGCCTTGACTTTGGTTTGACTTGTTTGACTTTTATTAACCTGAAATAACCGGTTGTTACAATACCAGACTCTTCCCCATATAAAGCATCCAAAATGTGTTGAGCTCTCAGGTCGTCTCTCCCACACGAAGTTCGTTTAAGAAACGATTTAATGCAACCCAAGACATTATCAATCACTACTATAAGGGAGGCTAAGAATAAATGGTGCTTGACATGGATAGGATGGCTTGTATGGATGCTTAACCTCTAAAGCCTTGATGGTATCACCTGGGACGGTCCTGAGGATTTAAATATCCTCAAATGCCCAAGACGAGCAAAAAAATGGCCCTTATATATATATATACATATATATATATATATATATATATATATATATATATATATATATATATATATATATATATATATATATATATATATATACAAGTTGGGTCCCAAATAAAATTGAGCCATCTGTAGCTGCCCGCTTTGCCCCCTCCCCCTCAACACCCCTATGGGTATCAATGTTGTATGAAGCAACATCCGAGGAGCATAACACTTTCACTGCTACTGTAAAATTCACATCAACAACCTTACAGAGACATTGGTTGATGTTGGTGTTATCCTTTGTTTTGTCCTTCTTAAAGTGATTTGCTCCATAATCTGATGACTCAAGAGCTATGTAGTCAATATTAACACTATTGCGGTGTTATAGCGACACTATAACGGTTAACGGAGGTAAGGAAATGCTATTTCAAAATAGCGGTGATGCTATTAGCGCCGCGATTTACCACAATTATAGTCACCGCTATAGCGGTGCAATAACCGCTACTTGAATAAATTCCATTTTTGGACTAGTTTACATAAAAAACATTTTTTTGTGCCATTCCTTTGAATAAAATTGTTTTTTCTTAGCCCAAACCAAAACTTTTGTGTCATTCCATTGAATAAAATTGTAATTTTGTGACTGTCATGACTTCCACTGAAACCATGTATGTGTTGTCTTGCTAATTGTGTTGAAAACTTGAAGTACTACATTATGATTAACTATCAAATTACTTAATCATTTTATTTGCTAACTGTAATTTTTTAAAGTATGATAAAATAGTATGTATTGCGTACGTTTTCTTGTTGATTGTGTTCAAGTATGATTAACTGTTACATTGGTAACTGGTCTGTGAAGTATGATTAACTAATTATGATATCTGAAGTATGATTAACTAAATATGATATGCGGATTATGATTTACTGATTAGCTAATTAACTGGATCGGGTTTAACTTTGAAGTATGATTTACTGATTGATACTCTAATATTTATAAATTCTAAATAATATAAATGATGCGACCAGGTCCCAAACCACCGGCTATGTGGAAGTGCTCCTTCATGGCGAAACCTGAGAGGTCACACAAGAGAAAACAATGTCAGCCGTCTTCCGGGAGGAGCTCCCGGAAAGAGGCTCCGACGGTCAAGTTAGTCTAGAGTGTATGAGAGAATATGGTAATACGTTACTGGATTTGGGTTCACTTACCTTGGCTGAACCGAGTGTAAGTCCTTTTATAGTAAGGATCCTCCTCGGTCCGTATGGGGACAGGGACTGTGATCCCGACAGGATCCTTCGTCCTTATTGGAGGCTTTGCTGCACATTCATGTCCCGACCTCCAATTGGTTTAGGCGATTGTGCTCTATCTGGACGCTTTGTCGCCTGAAGCCGTTGTCTTTAGACTATAGCTAAAAGACAATTCTTGGCGAGGGCGAGCTTTTTACGTGATCGCTACGCGGGGGCTTGGAGCTACCCAGGTCGCTGGGTCGACTCCTTCGTCAGAGGTGCTCTGCCACAACTCGCTTGTTTCTGGCCCGCTCTGAGGGGCGCGCCATCAAGTCCCCCAGTCCAGTAGTCATAGCGTATGCTAGCTAGCTGTAACGCCTGTGTTTCTGGGCTTGTCATTAATGTTGATATAATAGTCTAGGTTAACCTTTGTAACCCGTTTTGAAATAATAGAAGTGTATTATTTGAGTATTATGTGTTTTGTGCTTAATTGCTTAATTATGTGATTTGATTAATTAAGAATAAAAATAAGCGTCAAAATTTAAGTGTAAAATAAACTCGATATCTTTGCTTAAATATGTAGTGGTCGAAACAAGGATTCCGAAGATATAAAGAATGCCGAAATCCGAGTTATAACGAAGAAGTTATGACCTGTCGAAGTTTCGCGACAGAACCGGCAACGCTGAATGACGTAAAAAGTGAAATTTACGTTAGAGTGATATTTAGCCTTAGTGATCTAAATGAAAGTCGTAGAGTTCGTTAAACCGAGAGCGTGCATAAAGAGAACGCCCAAATCTGACTTCGTATGAGGAAGTTATGATTTTTCTAAGTTTCGACTTAGCAGTATGCAGCCCGGATACTCGATTCGAGATCGAGTGATCGTTGGTTGAAACAATCTAAACGAGAATTGAAGATCTCGTTAATAGCAGTAAAGCGATAAAAAGATAAGCGAGAACGGACGTCGGATAAAGAAGTTATGAATTTATAACGAAGTTTTCCTGTCCCGGCCTACTAAAAATAAATAATAAAAATAAATTCAAAGTTAGCCGACAGAGTCTAAACGAAAGCTGTAGAGCGTAGTCTCACCTATGCGTGGATATAAAGAAAGTCGAAAACGGAGTTCGTATGAGGGAGATATGAATTTTTGAAGTTTATTAAATATTTAATATTTAATTTTAATTCCAACTTCCGATATTATCCGAAGGGGAGTCACCGGACTCATCCGAAGTACGCCCAGCGTACAGCGAAGCATGACGACCTTCGCACTCGAGTTCTTCGGATGACGCATGCCATGACGATTCGGAGGAGTACGCCCAACGTACGTGTAAGGCTCAGCCTCTCTAAAATGGATGCGAGGGCGGCCAACTCCAATTGCCAAATTTTCTTCTCTTTCTCTCGTTTTGCATCGTTTTGCGTTCCAGAAGTATCTCGAAGCCCCGGTATCATTCCCGAGCCCCGAAGCAAGTCCCGAGGTCCCGAAGATCCCGAGAAGTAGGATTACCGAGCCGAAGCTTTGCCCGCGAGGAATTCGGTTTTTGTGAAGATCTTCCAGATCTGCCGAAGAATACTACTTCTGTAAGCCGTAGTGCTGTCCGAATATCTTCTGATCAAGTGAGTGTGTAGTTACTTTCTTCTAACGCATAATTATGAAGTATTTTATACGAAATACGTGTTATGTGTATATTTTGTTGTTATGTGTGTGAATGTATATTCACTTTCTTTTATCTTATAGATCTGATTATTTCTCTATGAAATATGTGTTATGTGTGTGTGCCTCATCTGTTATGTGGAAAATGTATTGATTGAGCATGCTATACAGGTTTTAAAACTATGTATAAAAATGTATATTTTATCTACTAATATGTTGGGTAGAGAGTTGGTGTGTAATAAACAGATGAGAGGCCTCGATGTTGTTTTGATCCAGTCATCTAGCGGAATTTAGATGACGATCACGGACTTTTCTAGACAGTCCAGTGGAACGCTAGCAGAATCATAACCTGTAGGTGTTAATGAACTTGGGTGTTCATTCGCTGTATTCCATCCCCTCATGGTTGCCTTATTTGACTTATATTGCTGAGGAACCCCCGAAGCATGTGTTGTCGCCCCGATGAAATATTCTTAGACTAAGTCCCTTATGTTAGTTGTCTTAGGGACGTAAAGTGAGAATAACGGGAATGGGTAATTGGGTTATTGTTGGTTGGTGGAAATTAAATATAATTATTTATTGTGGGTTGAAAACCCTATATGCTCACCAGGCTTCCAAGCCTGACCCACTCAGTTTATTTGTATTACAGGAAGTGGCGCAAGGGCATAAGATGGATGAACCATCAAGTGGTTTTGTTTTCAAGTCTGTATATGTATATATTTGTTGAATGACTTGTAATGTTATCGTTTATGCTTTATGGTCTGTATCGGAACATGACACCCCGAGTTTTGATTATATAATGAAAATACATTTCTTTTATGAAATGCTTTGGTAAATATTATTTTATCATACTTTGTTTTTGGGAACAAATTCCGCAACTCTTTCAAATCAAAAGGATTTACTCTGAAATTATTTTAAAAGCATAAATGAAAATCGGTCTTTTCTGGCCGAGATTTTGGGGATGTCACAGTTGGTATCAGAGCATTAGTTTAAGCGAACTAGGAATTTGTAGGATTTCTAGACTTAAACTTAGAATGCTAAGTGAAATTTTGAGATATGTGTCTGTTACGTTTTAGACATAAGCACTAGTTTATTTTAGGAAAGTTGCCTAAAATGCTTTTATGTGCTAAATGTTATATGTTGCCATATATGATATTATTTGTTCGGATCTATGGTCTGTTGCCGACCGGATCTAGAAACCTTATGTGTGTAGGATTTTAAGCGTGCGTCTACGAATTTAGAACTAGCATGTAGATGTTTCGGAGTGATAAGGATGATTTGAATATCTATCGTGAATGAGGATCTAATTTCACCTTATTCGGTGTATAGATCAAAAATAATGAGAACAAGAAGTGGAGTTGGAAATGCTGATGAAAACAGGAATCAACCACCAGTGATTGAGCAAATACCCGTCGTAGCAGTAGCACCTGAGCCAATAACCATGGCTGGTGTGCAAATGATGATTCAAACAATGTTGGATCGTCAGATGGATGAAACTAGGTGATTGCTTCATCAGAATCGTGAAGAACTGTCAATTCGTGTGGAAGAGCCCGAATTAAATGAAGGGCACTCGGAAGGTGGAAACTTCAGTGGGTCTGTTGGTCAAGCCAACCCACCGATAGTTAGGCAAAACAACCATAATGGAAGGAATGATGGAATGGGATGCAAGTACAAGGACTTTCTAACTTGCAAACCATCGACCTTCAATGGAAAGGAGGATCCGATTGGAGTTATGGATTGGATCTCCGAAATGGAGTTAGCCTTCATGACTTGTGGCTGCAGAGGAAAGTTGCAAACTATCTATGCAGTGCGTCAATTCCGAGGTGGAGCCGTTCGTTGGTGGAACACTCTAGGGAAGACGTTAAGCCCTAATGAGCCACTGCAATTGACATGGGCAGAGTTCTTGGTGCAGTTCAAGCGCAAGTTCTGCTCGGCTCAAAATCTGTTGGAGTTAGAGAATAAGATTTTGGCATTGACGAAAGGCAGCATGTTAGTTGATGAATACACTAATAACTTTACCGATAAGATGGAGTTTGCCTTGCGTATCGTCCCAGACGAGCTGAAAAAGGTGGACCGGTATGCGAAGGGACTCCCATGGGAGTACGAGGTGCCAGTACGTCAGGCACATACTCTAGAGGCAGCTATCTGGGCTGCCAAGTTTGTTGAGAACATGATTAAGGGGAGAACCACCAACAAGGTTGAAGTTGGTGAGAAGAGAAAGTTTGAGGGAACATCTGTTTCCGGTAAGAAAAGCAAATTTTCGAAATCTGATTCGAAAAAGTTTGGTGGAGGAAAAGGAGGAAAGATTTGGCATTTTGCCAATGAGTGTCCGAACAACAAAAGGATGTGTTTTGGTTGTAATGAAGAGGGGCACATTTTGAAAGACTGTCCGAAGAAGAAGGAGGCAGCTAAGCCCGACATTCCACCAAAGCCGAAGGCGAGAGCCTTCCAGATGACACTTGAGGCTGCGAAAGATGAAGCTGATGTCGCTTCAGGTACCTTTCTCGTAAACGAATTACCTTCTCAAAATTTGTTTGATTCTGGAGCCAAGTACTCCTTTATTTCACATGAATTTGGTAGAAAACTAGCTTTGCCTGTTGACAGACTAGATAATGCTTTATTAGTCGAAGTTGCTAGTGGCAAGTTTGTACCTGTTAGCCATCGTATGAAAAACATCTTAATCGACCTTAATGGGAAAAAGTTTCACGAGAAATTATTGTCTATCGAACTTAATGGTTTCGACATCGTTTTGGGAATGGATTGGCTTAGCACCAATGATGCCGAAATTTTATGCAAGAAGAAGATAGTTAAAGTAAACCCACCTGGGAAAGATTCGTTTATGGTGTATGGGGACAAACGCAGAGTTAATTCTGGAATCATTTCCCTAATGAAAGCCAGAAAGTGTTTGACCAAGGGGTGTACATCATATTTAGCATTCGTGATCGATGCTAAGAAGGAAAAGATGGTGATGCAGAGTATACCAGTGGTGTGTGATTATCCGGAAGTATTTCCCGAAGATCTTCCTAGATTACCGCCTGATCGACAAGTGGAGTTCCGTATTGACTTGTTACCAGGAACCACGCCAATAGCAAAAGCACTGTATCGATTAGCACCGACGGAGATGAAGGAGCTGATGATGCAACTTCAGGAGTTATTGGACAAAGGTTTCATTAGACCTAGTTCATCACCCTGGGGAGCTCCGGTGTTATTCGTTAGGAAGAAAGATGGAAGTATGAGAATGTGCATTGATTATAGAGAGCTGAACAAGGCAACAATAAAGAATAGATATCCGTTGCCGAGGATTGATGACCTATTTGATCAATTGCAAGGTTCGAGCTATTTCTCGAAGATAGATCTAAGGTCAGGATATCATCAACTGAAAGTAAGAGAGCAATATATAGAGAAGACTGCATTCAGAACACGATATGGACACTACGAGTTTTTGGTTATGTTGTTTGGACTAACCAATGCTCCGGCAACATTCATGGATTTGATGAATAGGGTTTGTAATCCGTTCCTTGATAAATCTGTGATAGTGTTCATAGACGACATTCTAATTTATTCGAAAATCCAAGAGGAGCATGGCAGTCACTAGACATGCACACAAAAACCGGTTTGGGCTATAGGATCCGATCCGATCCGAAAACCGGATTTGATCAAAACCGGTTTTGACCGAACCGGATCGGATTGAACCGGCCACCGGATTGAAACCGGATCGAGACTTCGGATGCGAATCGGATTAGACCCTCGGATCGAGAACCGGATTTTGACCGAACCGGATCCAAAACCGGATTTTTTTTGTTACCGTTAAAAAACAGGAAAAATTCAATTTTTTTTTTTTTTTTTAAACTAGCCGTTAGAACTTAAAAAAAATGGATACTTTGACTTTTTGGCACTTCTAAACACCTATATATACCTTTCATTTGCTACCTTTCAATTTTACACAAAAAATTTACTACTTATTCTCATAATACTCAAAAAAATGAGCTCGAGAAATTCAACCGCGGGTCAAGATTCGGATGCAACGGTGGTTAAAATCATACCAACCACTCGGAGTAAAGAAGTGTGGGAACATTACGATTTGTGTTTGTTGTCGAACGGGAAGGAAAAAGCGAGATGCAAGAAGTGCGGAATGTTTTTGGGAAAAGATGGCAATAGCACGTTAAGGAGTCATACAACAAAAACTTGTCCGGCTGTAAAAGGTCAAAGCAATCCAAGTCAACCAAATATTACTCCCGACGGGTCGATCTTCATTTACAACAATGATGACCTTCGTGAAAGCTTTTGCAAGTTCGTGATTAAAGAGGGCTATCCTTTCAACCACTTCGACAACCCACGATTAACAAGGATTTTGCGGGAAAAAATGCAACCGCAATACCGGCAAGTAAGTCGCACTTCTCTTAGACGTGATGCTTTAAAGTATTGGGATATAGCCAAAAAAGATATGCAATTGGGATTTTTAAATATAAAAACTGGTGTTTCTTTAACCTGTGACGTTTGGTCCTCCGCCGGTAGTTGTCCCAAACGCTATCTTTGTGTCACGGCACATTGGATAGATCCCTCTACTTGGGTAATGAACAAACGAGTTATTGCTTTTGAACTTTTTGCGCATCCTCACACGGGGGCAAGATTATTTGCAATTTTAGTAAGCGTTATAGAGACTTATAATTTACGCGACAAAATCTTCTCTATTTCGTTTGACAATGCAAGTAACAATACCGCCGCGGCAAAAAGATTAATTGCAAAATATAAACCTATTTTGGATGGCTCGTTTTTTCATACTAGATGTGTTTGTCACATTATTAATCTTGTGGTACAAGATGGTTTAAAAATGATAGATTCGATGATTGAAAAATTCAAAACTGTGTTAACTAGAGTTTTTGGAAAAAATAAAGCTACAATGGAAAAATATCGAAAGTTTGCCATTTCCATTAACGTAACTCCATATAGTCCTCATTGGGATTGTGACACTAGATGGAGTTCAACATGCATGATGTTTGAAAGTTTGACACGTCAAAGAATCGCTTTGCAATTATTTTACGACACAATTTCAAAAGGAAAAAACCCGGTTTCGGATTATGATTGGGATTTGATGGAAGAGTTTGTGGAAATGTTAAAAGTTTTTAAACAATCAACCACTTTTCTATCAGGTGTGTATTACCCTACAAGTCCGTTGTTACTAAATGAATTATGGTTGATGTCCGCACAATTGGAACGTTTTGAACAAAGAAGTGAAATATTTGTTTTGGTTACGAGACCAATGAGACAAAAACTAGTCAAATATTTCAAAGAAATGCCACCACTTTTTACTTGCGCCGCAGCATTAAACCCATGTATCAATGTTACGGGTGTAGAGGCTTTGATTACCAAAATTGCTATGTCTTTAAATTTGCACAAAGATAACTCAAACTACATCCGTAACCAAATAAACATTTTTAATGATACTTTTACTAATTTTTTTTACATTTACGCTACAAAATATGGCAATATGTCAAACACTTTTGCAAGTGTAACCGACTCTACTAGCGGTGCATCGGGTAGTGGTGGGGGTCGAACGGATTTTCATATCGACCTCTATAACTACCTTTTGGAGGAGCAAAACAAAAGAGCACGCACATTAACGCCTAGTAGCGAACTTGGAATTTATATGGGTTCAAACTTTTTAAAATTCATGAGTGCACCACAATTTAAAAATTTGGATCTTTTGGCTTGGTGGAGAGAAAAGGAAGCACAATTTCCTATTCTCTCCGTCATGACCCGTGATTTACTAACCGTCCAAGCTTCCACGGTAGCTTCGGAATCCGCTTTTTCTTTTAGTGGAAGAGTTTTATCAAAGTTGAGGACGAATCTTACCCCGGTTGCGGTAGAGGTTTGCGTTTGCTTGAAGGATTACTTGGATTCTGTGGAACGTATACAACACTTGGCATCACTAGAAGGCCCACTATCACAAAATGTTGAACCGAAGATCATGGATGAAGAATATGCACAAGGCTTATCAACACCTCCGGAAGACGAAGACGATGACGATGAAGTCGAAGATGAAGACGGGGATGAAGAATATGGCATTGATGAGACCCCTAGTTACTTGTGTGGCGGTTGAAGAATAATTAAATGAAGGCGACACGAAGTGGAAGACCACAAAAACTATTTCCATTTGGCTAAATGTTATAACGCCACTTTATTATTATTATTTAACTAGTTTAAAAACTCTTTCTAATTCGACGTTTGATGTATGTTTTAACTATTTTAATGTACCCATGTTGCATTTTGTGTTATAGTTGAAGTCCAAAAAATGTGTATTTAAAAAAAAAAATAGAGAAAATCGGATCGGATTTCGGATCGGATCGGATCCGGATCGGATTACACCGAATCGGATGCGGGGCTCGGAAAACCGGTCAAAACCGGTTTGAAACCGGTTCGGATTAAATGCTGAATCGGATTGGGCGTGACATAATCAAACCGGATCGGATCGGATCGGATCGGGTCTTTGTGCATGTCTAGCAGTCACTTGCGAGAAGTGTTAGAAGTCTTGAAGTAGGAGAAGCTGTATGCAAAGTTCTCCAAATGTGATTTTTGGATTCGTGAACCAGGAAGGGATAATGGTTGATCCAACGAAGATTGAAGCTGTAATGAAGTGGGAACAGCCGAAAAGTCCCACAGAGATCCGAAGCTTTTTAGGATTAGCCGGATATTACCGAAGGTTTATCCAAGGCTTTTCTTCGATTGCTACTCCATTAACAGCTTTGACCCACAAAGGAGCTACTTATGCTTGGAATGATAAGCATAAAGAAGCATTTGAGAAGCTAAAGAAGAAGCTATGCGAGGCACCGATACTTTCTCTACTCGATGGAGTTGAAGACTTCGCTGTCTATAGCGATGCGTCTGGGGTTGGATTGGGTTGTGTTTTGACCCAAAGAGAAAAGGTGATCGCATATGCGTCTCGACAGCTGAAGGAGCATGAAAAGAATTACCCGACTCATGATTTGGAGTTGGCAGCGGTAGTTTTCGCTCTGAAAATATGGAGGCATTACCTCTACGGCACGAAGTGTAAACTTTTCACTGATCATAAGAGTCTCCAATATCTCTTCAATCAGAAAGAGTTAAATATGAGGCAACGACGCTGGCTAGAGTTACTCAAGGACTACGACTGTGAGATACTTTACCATCCCGGTAAAGCTAATGTTGTTGCTGATGCTCTCAGTCGGAAAGTCAATCTTGAAAGGAAAAGGCCAAGAGCGTTGAGAATTGAAGTTGTCTCAACTATTTTGGAAAGTATAAAGAAAGCTCAAAGCGAAGCTTCTGAGAAGAATGACCGAAAGGAGGAACGTTTGGGAAAACGTTGGTGTTCGGTGTAAACAGTCATGGACTGAAGTCAACAATTGTGGAGAGTATAAAGAAAGCTCAAGAAGAAGCTTTAGAGGCCATGAGCGTTGAGAATAGAAGTTGTCTCAACAATTGTGGAGAGTATAAAGAAAGCTCAAGAAGAAACTTTAGAGAAGAATGATCGAAAGGCGGAACGTTTGGGTAAAACGTTAGTGTTCGGTATAAACAGTCACGGACTGAAGGTGTTCCAAGATCGGATTTGGGTACCTAAGTCCGGAGGAATTAGAGATCTTCTGATGGAAGAAGCTCACAAGACCATGTACTCGATTCATCCGGGTAGCACTAAAATGTATAGGGACCTGAAACCCTACTACTGGTGGCCGACGATGAAGCTTGATGTTGCAAAGTATGTGGCCGAGTGTGTGACTTGTGCGAGAGTCAAGACACAACATCAGAAACCATATGGGAGTTTAGAGCCTTTACTTGTGCCTATGGGTAAATGGGAAGACATTGCTATGGATTTTGTCACTAAACTACCCCGAACAAAGAATGGTCACGACATGATTTGGGTGGTCGTTGATCGATTCACTAAGAGTGCACATTTCATAGCAGCCAAGGAGAAACGGTCTATGGATAAGCTTGCGAATTCTTATGTGAAGGAAATTGTGAGGCTTCACGGTGTTCTGTTAACGATTGTATCGGATCGTGATAGCCGTTTCACCTCGAGATTTCGGAAAAGTCTACAAGAGGAATTGGGTACCAAGTTGTGTTTAAGTACAACTTACCATCCGCAGACTGATGGTCAGAGCGAACGAACGATACAAACACTTGAAGATATGCTGAGAGCATGTACCCTGGAATTCCAAGGTAATTGGGATGAACATTTACCTTTGGTAGAATTTTCCTACAATAATAGTTTTCACTCGACCATAAAGATGACACCTTCTCAAGCTTTGTATGGACAGAAGTGTCATAGGCCGTCTTGTTGGCTTGAGGTTGGGGAAAAGCAGTTTATGGGACCGTTTAAAGTTCTTCAGCGGATTGAGAACCAAGCTTACAAGCTCGAACTACCAGAAGAACTGAATGGAATTCATAACACTTTTCATGTGTGTTATTTAAGGAAGTTCACGGGAGAAGTTCCCGACATGATTCCACTTTCGGAGTTGAGAATCGATGAGAACAAAAGGTTGATTGAAGAACCAGAGCCAATTGTTGACCGAAAGACTAAGAAGTTATGACGCAAGATGGTAGAGTTAGTGTTTGTCCGATGGAAACACACGAAAGGGCCGAATCTCACCTGGGAGACGGAGAGTGACATGATGGGTCGCTATCCGCATTTGTTTGTTGATGTGTGATTCCGGGGACAGAATCATTCTAAGGTGGAGATAATTGTAACGCCTGTGTTTCTGGGCTTGTCATTAATGTTGATATAATAGTCTAGGTTAACCTTTGTAACCCGTTTTGAAATAATAGAAGTGTATTATTTGAGTATTATGTGTTTTGTGCTTAATTGCTTAATTATGTGATTTGATTAATTAAGAATAAAAATAAGATTCAAAATTTAAGTGTAAAATAAACTCAATATCTTTGCATAAAGATGTAGTGGTCGAAACAAGGATTCCGAAGATATAAAGAATGCCGAAATCCGAGTTATAACGAAGAAGTTATGACCTGTCGAAGTTTCGCGACAGAACCGGCAACACTGAATGACGTAAAAAGTGAAATTTACGTTAGAGTGATATTTAGCCTTAGTGATATAAACGAAAGTCGTAGAGTTCATTAAACCGAGAGCGTGCATAAAGAGAACGCCCAAATCTGACTTCGTATGAGGAAGTTATGATTTTTCTAAGTTTCGACTTAGCAGTATGCATCCCGAATACTCGATTCGAGATCGAGTGATCGTTGGTTGAAACAATCTAAAAAAGAATTGAATATCTCGTTAATAGCAATAGCGATAAAAAGATAGGCGAGAACGGACGTCGGATAAAGAAGTTATGAATTTATAACGAAGTTTTCCTGTCCCGGCCTACTAAAAATAAATAATAAAAATAAATTCAAAATTAGCCGATGGAGTCTAAACGAAAGTTGTAGAGCGTAGTCTCACCTACGTGTGAATATAAAGAACGTCGAAAACGGAGTTCGTATGAGGGAGATATGAATTTTTGAAGTTTATTAAATATTTAATATTTAATTTTAATTCCAACTTCCGATATTATCCGAAGGGGAGTCACCGGACTCATCCGAAGTACGCCCAGCGTACTAGCGTACGCCCAGTGTACATCGAAGCATGACGAACTTCGCACTCGAGTTCTTCGGATGACGCATGCCATGACGATTCGGAGGAGTACGCCCAGCGTACAGGCGTACGCCCAGTGTACGTGCGAGGCTCAGCCTCTATAAAAGGGATGCGAGGGCAGCCAACTCCAATTGCCAAATTTTCTTCTCTTTCTCCCGTTTTGCATCGTTTTGCGTTCCAGAAGTATCCCAAAGCCCCGGTATCATTCCCGAGCCCCGAAGCAAGTCCCGAGGTCCCGAAGATCCCGAGAAGTAAGATTCCCGAGCCGAAGCTCTGCCCACGAGGAACTCGGTTTTTGTGAAGATCTTCTAGATCTGCCGAAGAATACTACTTCTGTAAGCCGTAGTGCTGTCCGATCATCTTCTGATCAAGTGAGTGTGTAGTTACTTTTTTCTAACACATAATTATGAAGTATTTTATACGAAATACGTGTTATGTGTATATTTTGTTGTTATGTGTGTGAATGTATATTCACTTTCTTCTATCTTATAGATTTGATTATTTCTCTATGAAATACGTGTTATATGTGTGCGTCTCATCTGTTATGTGGAAAATGTATTGATTAAGCATGCTATACAGGTTTTAAAACTATGTATAAAAATGTATATTTTATCTACTAATATGTTGGGTAGAACATGGGTAGAGAGTTGGTGTGTAATAAACAGATGAGAGGCCTCGATGTTGTTTTGATCCAGTCATCTAGCGGAATTTAGATGACGATCACGGACTTTTCTAGACAGTCCAGTGGAACGCTAGCAGACTCATAACCTGTAGGTGTTAATGAACTTGGGTGTTCATTCGCTGTATTCCATCCCCTCATGGTTGCCTTATTTGACTTATATTGCTGAGGAACCCCCGAAGCATGTGTTGTCGCCCCGATGAAATATTCTTAGACTAAGTCCCTTATGTTAGTTGTCTTAGGGACGTAAAGTGAGAATAACGGGAATGGGTAATTGGGTTATTGTTGGTTGGTGGAAATTAAATATAATTATTTATTGTGGGTTGAAAACCCTATATGCTCACCAGGCTTCCAAGCCTGACCCACTCAGTTTATTTGTATTACAGGAAGTGGCGCAAGGGCATAAGATGGATGAACCATCAAGTGGTTTTGTTTTCAAGTTTGTATATGTATATATTTGTTGAATGACTTGTAATGTTATCGTTTATGCTTTATGGTCTGTATCGGAACATGACACCCCGAGTTTTGATTATATAATGAAAATACATTTCTTTTATGAAATGCTTTGGTAAATATTATTTTATCATACTTTGTTTTTGGGAACAAATTCCACAACTCTTTCAAATCAAAAAGATTTTGTCACACCCCCAAACCAAGGATGGCGGAAACGTCCGGGGGTGGAGGACTTCATGTAGAGTATCACAACAACGAGTATAATAGTGCTCAGAGTAAATACAACCATCATAAATATAATTTAAAATGTTACACCAAAGTATATGTTTACATGATTCAAATCAATTACATTATGATACAAAATGAACTGTTTGACGATTTATCGTCCCATCCTCAAAACGTGGTTGATTTCCTGTTTTCACTGAATTCCTGAGAATACAAGTAGTTTGAAAAGTGTCAACACAAAGGTTGGTGAGTTCATAAGCTTTTGACAGTAAGAGTTTGAAAATCGATCTTTGTAAGGAGATGTATGTTACTAAGAAAAATCCAATATTTTCCTTATAAAAGTTATGTAGTCCTAAATACCAGGACCGAAATGAACAAGTATTTGTCATACTTAAAGATATAATTGTGGTTTTAAATTGGCGTAAAACCCTTTCTGATTTGAGAAAAATCCCGTAATGAATGGTGTGTAGTCTTAAATACCAAGACTGAAAATATACAGTAATATCTGTAATCGATATAAAAAGTGACTTTAAATCGACATAAAACCCTTTTTGATATGAAGACGCACAAGTATTTTTCCATACTTAAAGAAATCTCAGTGAGCTAAATCGACATAACTCGCTAATTTAAAGTTAGAACCCATAAATCTTATGATTGTTAATACCACATGTGAGCTATCATAACCATACTTGACATAGACGGCCTCGTAATACGACGTTCTTCAAGCGTCGCCATTAAATGACACTTGTCACCACAGACCTGCCGGTCTAGCTGTTGCAAGCAGCTCTGGTGTGGGTTTGTCAAACCCAATATAGATCTATACACAACTATCACGTTCTCCCTACAAGAGACTCTGGTTACAATTTACATGACTTTTTGACTTTGTTACTTTGGAAGTAACCCGAAGGGAATGACTCACAAATTTATTCATTAACAGATTTACGTGAACTAAACTGAAAACCTTTGGTAAATAAGTTTGAGAAGTAAATGATGCATAAACTATACCTATTATAGTTTATCCAAAACGTTTGTAATGTATAAGAATTCTTTTATGAAAATGCCTTAATGCTATGAATCCATAAACTATGCTCATTATAGCTTAATATACGTGTTCTAAATGAATGAATAATCTTATCATGAATGACTATGTTTCAGTTTATGATGATAAACTAACAAGGAAACACATTCAATATTTAGAACTTATCGTTATACACTTTGCTCAACATAATACAAAGTGTTATGAAAGTTATAAGTTGTTAACAAATTTTCAACCTTTCTACACTGTTTTTGAAAAGTCATAGAAAAATCATACGAAGTTGAAAACTAAATCCGTAAATTCTGAGAGTTCCCAAAATGTGTCCAGTTTACTCATAATTTTTATCATGATTTTTAATGACCTCCAACTTGGGTGGAAAAGTCCATAATCACAGACTGGTCCGGATTGGTGTTTGAAATGATAGGCAGTTTTGTAAAAATCACCATAAATTGTAGAAAAATTGTATGGAGATGTGCAAGTAGTCATTTTAAAGCTAAGAACTGGAACTACTTACACCTAAAACAGTTTTTCAAACAAAAATGTTTAAGTTGTCCAAAATAGTCCGTGAATGGAGTCCAACTTTTCTGATGAAAGCTGTTAGAAAAATTTAGTTATGTTCTTGGTGTTTTAACTTGTATTCCCCCCCCCCCCCCCCCTAAAAACTTAAGAAAACATAAAAATGTAGGGGTATGAACTCACCTTGAGTGATTTCAGTAGATGGATGTTGAAGAAGAGAAGTGTTCAACCCAAGAATACTTGAAGAATCACTTGAAGATTCGAAGATCTAACACGATTATGATGGAGTTTGTGTAAGATATCCATGATTTGAGTAGAAAGAAGTGAAATAATCATAAGGAGAATGATTTTTTCTTACCAAATATGGAGGAAAAACCCAAGATCAGCCCTTGAATCTCGAATTCTAGAGAGAGGAAGTGAGAGAGAAAAGAGTTTGATATTTTTGGTGAAAAGAGAGAAAATGAGAGAAGTGAGGAGAGAGGAGACTTTTCTAGCCTTTGACCAATTGTGTGGTTGGAAAAAGGTGGAAAAAGTACAATGAAGTGACTAGGTAAGGGCTGATGGGGAATAGTGACATGGAGTGGGTATGAGAGGTTGCTTGTGTCATAAAATAAAGGAAAGTCAACACTACACCTTTATACTTCACCCACTCTTTTGGATAAGGTTTTATCCTAAAAAAAATATGATAATTTAATAATTATGGGTCCTTATATGTTAAAATAAAGTTTTGGGTGAAAATCCCGTGTTAAAACAATTAAAAACGGGCCTAAAACGCAACATTGGTCGAAAACCAGGAGAAAAGAGGCTTCCCAGCGAGACCTCTCGGTCCTGACCGAGGTTTGGTCCTCCTGAGGCTGGGTTCGGTCCCTAATGCTGCTAGGCGCGAAGCGAAGGGGGCGAGGAAGCGAGAGGCGAAGGGTCAGTCCGAAGGCTCGGTCCGAAGGGTCAGAAGCGAACTAGACCGAGAGCACCATGATCCGAAATGGACCGAAGGTTCGGGTTCGGGTGTGGCATGCGAGGTTCGGGCCCGAGAGGACCTTCGGGTTCGGTTCTTTGAGTGAGGTTCAGTTCAGCAACCTTTGGCTCAGAAGGGTTCGGGTCCTAAGAGGACTTTCGGGTCCTAAGAGGGGTTTCGGCTCCTTAAGTCCGTTTTTCGCGTAGACTTCCGTTTTTGGGCTGTTTTCGCCAAATTCGAGGGTCGGAATGCCCCGAATGATCATAGGAAGTTGAGAGAGATTTCGAGAGAGATTTGGGAGAGATTTTACATTCTTGGAGAGATTTCTCATACAAAGAGATATTTGGGAGAGATTTCACATTCTTGGAGAGATTTCTCATACAAAGAGATATTTGGGAGAGATTTCACATACTTAGAGAGATTTGACATTCTTGGAGAGATTTCTCATACAAAGAGATATTTGGGAGAGATTTCACATACTTAGAGAGATTTGGGAGAGATTTGACATTCTTGGAGAGATTTCTCATACAAAGAGATATTTGGGAGAGATTTCACATACTTAGAGAGATTTGGGAGAGATTTGACATTCTTGGAGAGATTTCTCATACAAAGAGATATTTGGGAGAGGTTTCACATACTTAGAGAGATTTAGGAGAGATTTGACATTCTTGGAGAGATTTCTCATACAAAGAGATATTTGGGAGAGATTTCACATTCTTAGAGATATTTCTCATACAAAGAGATATTTAGGAGAGATTTCACATACTTAGAGAGATTTGGAAGAGATTTGACATTCTTAGAGAAATTTGGGAGAGATTCTCGATAAGAAGAGATAGAGTGAAAACGATTGAGAGCGGTTTCGTGTGTGACGAATGTGAGTGTCCGACTTCGCAATGCAAGGTCCGTAAGCCCCGTTAAGCCTTGTTTAAGGATCTTGCATACTCCCGATGAGTATGCAACATTGTTTTATCGGTTTGGCTCGCCACGTACCACAATTTTAGGTTAAGGAGATCTAGATGTACGCACTTTTCGATTTATGATCTCTCATTAGAATAACGAGTTGTTTAGAAATTACATAACGTAAACTCTAGTACCTATGGGCAAATCGAGTTGACCGGTTTGACTTCTTGACTTTAGTTGACTTTGACTTGACCGAAAATTGACGGTTGTCACATATTTACTCTGAAATTATTTTAAAAGCATAAATGAAAATCGGTCTTTTCTGGCCGAGATTTTGGGGATGTCACACTAGCTATGATGTTCTGGACTTAGCTATTGACATGTGTTGTGCTCTTACTCGGTTGACGCTTCATTTTCGGCGACGTGACGTTTTGACGTGTGTGAGGCGGTTACGTCAGCGGTGTCAGGGATTTTTGCAGATCCCGCCTTTTTTCCCTTTTTATTACCCTGAATGGTTTCTCCTTCTAGCTTCTTTATTGCCTTTTCGTTCTCCTTTTTCTTCTCTCTTTTTGTTTTGCTATGGCTTCTACTCCAAGCTTGATCCCTACTGCTGCCGTATTCGACACTCTTCTAGAGGCTTTTGGCCTCACCCCTGCTGATGGAGTGGAATTTCCTGTTCCGGGTTCGTTGATCACCCGTCCTCCTGTCGGGAAGGCGGGTGTTTATCTGAAAACCTTCGACGATGGTCTCCGTCTTCCATTGACCGACTTTCAGGAAGAAATACTCCGACGCTGTGGGTGTAGCGTGCAAATGTTAACTCCCGGCGCCATTCACAAAGTGGTCGATTTTGAGATGATATGTCGTGCTAACGGCATCATCCCCGATTACCTTGTTTTTAAGTATTTTTTCTGGTTTGCCACCACTAATGACAAGTGTAAAGTTTTGGAAGAAAGTGATTAGAAAGCGAGTGAAAAGTTTCAAGCCTTGTGGATATGAGTTTTTCACCTTTCAAGCAACCTCCAGGGGGTATAAAGTTTTGGACATGATGTATGTTTCATTAGATCTTGCTAATTCTTGAGTTTTTGTGCATATTGGTCCCACAATCTTGGCATATATGAGCATGGCCTACTCTAGACCAAATGAGTTGTCCTTTCAGATGTTTTTGAGTATTTTGTAGTCATAAAAATGCGATATTGGCCCCTTTCTCCTATCCATGCAAGGGTTATGAAGCTTGGGTTTTGAGTAGTAAGTTAGGGTTTAGATTTTGAGCACTTCTAGTTATGCAAAGTCATATAGTTGGAAACTTTATGATTTAAGAGGTTATTTGGGGCTAGATCTGAGTTCTAGACATAAGGCCTTAATGGAATAAACACTTAATGAGTAGAGTGAGAACTGATCGAGTATGCAGGGGGTACCTAGAGGTACATAGTGCTTACTAGGTTGGAGCCCCGTAACCTGGGGAGGAATCCACTACGCTATGTGTAGTGATTGAGTACGAAGGGTGTACTCAGCCTGAATTGAGCTTTGACTTTTTGACTTTTGACTCTTGACCTTTGACCATGGGCTTGACCAAGTTTGACTAAAGGGCATTTTGGGTAAACTGAATAATAGTTTGAGATTGGTCCTTATTTTTGTATAGGTGATTTGTTGAGGCAGTATTTGGAGCAGTGACCTGTTAAGCTATTTTTCAGACTGCGAGGTGAGTTTTCCTTACTGTACTTATGGATCGAAGGCACCAATGTTGTCCCATTAGGTTATGTATTGTAGTATACATGATATTATTATGGTTTAGTTATCTGTGAGATCTGTATGATTATTTGTTTCTGTTCTATGATTTACCTGTTGCATATGTCGACATAATGCAATTTGGGTTGAGGCTTTACTGCTATGTGCGTAAGCAAACATACCAGGGCATTCCAGTCCTATGATTGATTGGGTCGAGAAAATCTAGTCCTATGACTATGGGCCAAGGGTAATCCAATCAGATGATTGTGGACACGGGGGTAATCCAGTCCGATGACTATAGACCCAACATGCATCATTGTATATGTTCCGTTGTGTGAGATATTTTGGGGAACTTACTAAGTTTGGCTTTTAGTTTGATTTTATGGTTTCAGGTACTTCAGAGGACAGGGGAAGGGCAAAGGCTTGATCGTGCACATTATCTTGAATTTTATGTGTTTTTATGATTTTGGAATACTCTGATTCATGACATTGACTTTTGAGAACTTGTTTTGTAAAACTTATGGATTTTTTGAATGATTTTTAAAAATGAAAATTTTGCCTTGATTTTTGGGATGTTATATAATTAGCTTTTCGTTTTGTTCACATTTAGCTAGCTTTTTTTTGTACATATCTAGGCAACGAACTTGTTGAAAATGTTCACATATGTGAACACTTCCAACAAGTTCGTTACCTAGATGTGTACAAAAAAAAAAAAACAAAATTACCCATATGTGAATAAAACGAAAAGGTAATTACTCAGATAAGTCAATTTTCATTTCTAGAATGACACGTCACATCATTTGTGTGTGCTCCACCCATATAGAGTTGAGTTTTCTCTCTTTTGACAAAATTTCGGTATTGTATTTTGTAACCTGACAATATAAATTCATTTTTTATAATCTTATATCTCTATTAGACTTTTATTCATCACTTCCAACATGAAAATTGTTGGCTGATTTTTGGAATTACCCTTCCTTACACGATGAGGTATAGGAGGGAGTCTCTTGTGCAAGAAGGAAACCTAAAGAGTTTCTTAAGGCTATGTGGTATCAACACGCGTGAAAGCCATTCCACATCATCCTCTATACATCTTCACAACTCATTTACTATTGATGGGGGTGGTGTTCACTAGTGAACAACTAGTGAACAAGAGTGAGACAGAAGAGAGAGATAGAGAGAAAGAAGAGAGAGATAGAAAGAAACGGTTTTGATTGAGTGTGAGAACTAGTGAACATCGTTCAAACAAATAGAAGTTTCTTAGAGATCATGCAAGGACACTTCTATCTAGTAATTAAAGTTCAAGTAGGAATCTAAGTACAATGATATATATATATATATATATATATATATATATATATATATATATATATATATATATATATATATATATATATATATATATATATATATATATATATATATATATCGAGTATAGGGTATTGATTATGAGAGCAACTACCAAGGAATTACAATGTTTTGAGCAATTTTCTGTGTTATAATGAAAGTTTATTCCTAAATTTCTAGTGTTCATATTTTGTGTTATCAAAAACAAGCAAATATTATAAATTAAGAAAACTGAAAATAGCAAAGTTTAACGGTTTAAAAATTGGAGAATTGCATTCCATTTGATAAAAAAAAATACACTATAATTTATAAATGTAAATTTATGACCCATGATCACAAGCTTTTCTTTAATTATAAGAACAGAAGGGAAACTCATGTGATTAATTAATTATTTCCATTATAGTAGACATATATGCATTGCTGCAAGCACATTTGCGAACCAGAGTTTATGAACTAGTTTGGTTGTATAAATTGGGAGCCAATCGAGGTGAGATGAGAACGCTAAGCGGAGTAGCTTTAGAGGTTATCATCCCTGGGTAGTGTTCGCTCATATCAGTAGGTTCTCCGGTTGGAGTTTCAAAATCAAAGCCTTGCAATAAAGTGGCGAGTGTCAATTGCATAGACTGAACTGCTAATCCTATTCCAGGACATGTTCTTCTTCCGCTGCTGAATGGAAAGAACTCATACGACTGACCCCAAACATCAATGTCCTTCTGAGTCGTCAAGAATCTTTCTGGTTTATACTCCTCCGGTTGGGGCCAAAACTCTGGATCACGTTGGATGTTCCACAGGTTGACCATCAGTCTCGTCCCTTTCTTAACTTTGTAACCCGCCACAATGCAGTCTTCAACGGTCTGGTGAGGAGCAATGATTGCACCCGGTGGGTATAAACGCAGTGATTCCTTGATGACGGCGTTAAGGTAGACAAAGTTCTTTAAATCTGATTCTTCCACTACTCTCTCCCTTCCAACATGTGTCTCGATTTCTTCGTGGGCTTTTTTTAGCACCTCAGGGTGATTCACCAGCAAAGCTAGCGTCCATGTTAGAGCCACCGTTGTTGTGTCTGCTGCGCCTCCTATAATCGTCTGTTCATACACATGTACAAACCAACAAATTATTAACTATCTTCAATGGAACATTTAGGACATGAACTTTTATTATATCTATGTGTATGTATAGCTATAAGTATATATCAAGAAAGACTTAATTACCGAGCATGTAGCTTTCACAATTGTTCCTTTATCGAATACGGAAAGATCCTTGTCTTGTTCGCTATTCAAACGGGTCAACAATGAGGCAACGAAAACTTCGTCTTTAGGATCAACAGGCTTCCCGGAACTCATCTTTTCTCTCTGCTCCTTTATCCAATCTTCCATGATCACGTCGTATTCCTCAGCAGTTTTCTTTACCTTTTTCTGGAAACTGAAATCCAACCATCTTAACCAAGGAATCACATCACCAACCACCACAGTCCCCAGTTCATGGACGTAATCCTTGATAGTGTTCTTCACATGATCACCTTCTTTATCACCAGTCGTATATCGTCTCCCTGCTATCATCCTCAGAACCACATTAAATACCAACGTCTCAAACCGTTTCTCCATTTCTTCGATGATTACCTTTCCCGTAGACCCTTTGCCTTCCACCCAAACTTTATATAAATCGCTCATCAAGAAATTCACTTCGGAGGTCCGGACATGTGAAAGCATCCGAAGACGGCTTGGCGAAAGCAGGTCAAGCACGGCTATCTTTCTCAAGCCTCGCCAGTAAGGGCCATAAGGAACGAATCCAAAGCTCGCAAAATTGTAGCCGAGCATTTCAACTGCGAGTGATCTGGGTCTGTCTGCAAACGCCTTGTCGTTGGTGGTGTAGCACTCTCTCGCCATTTCTGCACTGTTGACTACCAGAGCTTCATGAGCACCAAGATTCAGAGTGAAGATTGGTCCGTACTTCTTGCCCAGGGTTGCAAGTACTCTGTGAGGCAGCCCGCCTTCACCGCCAAGAAGATGAAGGTGTCCAATTATTGGCCATGCCCCCGCCGCCCGCGGAGGTGGTTTCACATCTCCGCTCTTTTTCGTAAGCACGAAACGGAGGAATAATATGAGAGACAAGACCCCAACAATTATTGCTGTAAATATCGCAGGGAAAGACATGGCTTATGGTGGTCACAACTATTATGCAATCAAGACTATTTAATGGAGAGGACGCTTGCTTTTGAGTGTTGGAGGGTTATTTTATTTTTAAAAAATAGGATTAGTTGGGAAAATTCTTGTCAAAATTGGGTACTGGACTACTTACTGGTCCACAACATCATGCGACGGTTCTATAAAAATAATAGATTTGATATCTTAATATTTTATTTTCAAAGCCTCTCAATCACACAATAGTGCAATACATTACCCTAATTAAAAATCACTTTACTATTAACGAAAATAAAATAAATAAATATGATGTTTGAAGGGTAAAAGATAAAATAATCAAGTATAATAATTAGAATTGATGTTGTTTTGATTGAGAATCATTGTAATATGTTCTCCGTATGAATTTTACATAAAAAATCCTTATAATTAATAGGAAGGGAGATGGATCGATGAGACCTGAAAAAGAAATCAAAGAATAATACAAAGGTGCTACTATATATATACTCTAGTGTTAGTTATAAAAAAAAACATCTATAGTTAACTTATTACTAAAAAATATATTAATAAGAAATAAACCTAAAAATAATTTATAAATGCAGAATATCGAAATTTGTTGACCAATCAAATAAAATAAAAATTATATGTTTGGTCGAATGTATCAAACTTGACTATGAAAAGCATCAAAATAAAAAATGCAGTGTACTTTGTCCAACTGTGCAGATTGTCAAGTGGACGGATGGATTTTACAATAATCATATTCACTAAAAATACCAATCCATAATAAATAACAAATCACCTCATTTTCGTTTATAATATAAAACCATCAACACAAAGGTACTTGGTTTTTCATAGCAACAAAGTTTGGATTCCAATAATGTTTTTTAAGACTACAAGTATCATTTTATACCAGATCAGCTTTAATATCGTGCATGAAGTAAAACTTGCACTTTGAATGTTTCCATTTAACTTCATTTTCAACTAAATACACCAAATCAAAGTAGTTCCAACATGTGGCCCTCTCATTCCATCCTTTATTAGCTCGTTGTCTTTTGTTACATTATTTCACGCTGTGTACTTTCTCATTAACAAGATTTAAACCATTATCAGTGACACCACGAGTGGTTTCCTCAACAAATGTATCATCCCACTAAACAAAGACATTACAAAACCATTAGAAAAACATTAAACTTGCTTACATTTGAATCATTACATAAACATCACTCGAGTTTCATTTGTAGAGGTTTTGTTCACTCGTTCTATGAGGAAGATGATGGGGTACATAATTTTTATGAATCAAAAAGTTTATTTTTATAAGGTCTTTAGAGTTTACAGGGTGCCGATTAGAATAGAAGATAATAAGTGTAACACCCAGACATAAGATATTTTCCTTTTAGACTCAAAGTATTGTTGTAAATTTGGTCCTTACACCATGCGTACTTGGGGCATAAGCATGACATAATTCATTAAAAATGAACGCAGAGGCATGTGAGTATGTAGGGCGTACTCTAATATTGAGGATTTGAGCCTTATTTAAACCACCTTAACTCTTATAATCCCTTCCACCTTCATCCTCGATCCTCCCAAAATGACCCCCTTGCAACCCCTAGTATTCATTTGTGAGTTTTTGAGCCATTTGTGTGTTTTGTGTCCATCCTTGAAGGAAGAAGATCTTTGGGGCGCATTTGGAAAGCTTCAAGCATTGTAGATCTATGATTTACACCTCTCAAGCAACCTCCAGAAGGTATAAAGTTATGAGCTTGATAAGTGTTTCACTAGATCTTGTTAGTTCTTAAATTTTGGAGCATTTTGGTCCCATAATCTTGGTATATATAAGTATGGCTTATTCTAGACCAAAAGAGTTGTTCTTTTAGATGTTTTTGAGTGTTAGGAGTCATAAAAATATGATCTTGGTCCATTTCTTTCCTCCATGCAAGTGTTATGAAGTTTGGGTTTCTTTAATAAGTTAGGGTTTTGGTTTTTGGACACCTTCTAGCCATGAAAAGTCATACAGTTTTCTGACTTAGAATGATATTTTGTGACTCGATATGAGCTTTGGATGTGAGATCTTAATGGAATAAGAACTTAATGGGAAAAATGGATGTTGGCCGAGTATGTAGGGCGTACCTGGTGGTACGCAACGCGTACCAAGATAGAGCCACGTAAACAGGAAAGGACCTCACTACACCATGCGTAGTGATTGAGTACACAAGGTGTACTCAGCCTTGTTAACCCTTTGACTTTTTTACTTTGACCTTTGACCAGGGATTTGACCAAGTTTGATTTAGTGGCATTTTGGGTAATTTGAATAGTAGTTTGAGATTAGGTCGTTGTTTATGTATATGTAACCGGTAGAGACAACATTTGGAGCAGTGATATGTTCAGCTATTTTTCAGAATGTGAGGTGAGTTTTCCTCACTATAATTGTGGGTCGAAGGCACCAATGCCAGCCCACTAGATTATGTATCATGGTATATTGGATAATGGTATGCTAGTTATATGATAGACTGGTAGATCTGTATAATTATCAATGTTCATTGGTTATGTGTTAGATTGGTAGATCTGTATGATTATATGTACTTGTTGGTTATTGATTGTTGTTTTATATCTCGACATGTGTATGTTTTGTTAGGCGGTCTTACTTTATGCTGAAGGCCAAGATACCTGGGGCGGTCCGAATAGGATGTAGGCCCTGCAATGCAATCTAGTCAGGCCAAAGCCCGAAGAGTGGTCCAGATAGGTTGTAGGCATGTGAGGCGGTGCAGTAAGGCTGAAGGATCATACGTGCATGTTGTTTTCTGTTTGGTTGTGTGGGGTACTTGGGGGGGGGGGGCTCACTAAGCTTTGGCTTACAGTTTGAATTTATGGTTTCAGGTACTTCAGAGGACAAGGGCAAGGCGATGAGTTGATCATGCACATCATCTTCGATTTTTATGAGATTATGATTTTGGGATACTTTGATTCATGTTTATGACTTTTGGAAACTATGTTTTGTAAACACTTATGGTTTTGGATTGGAATCAAAAATGAAAAAATTTACCTTGATTTTTGGGATGTTACAAGTTGGTATTAGAACCCTGGTTTAAAAGAATTGGATGAACATTCGTGTGAGTCCAGACTCAAACTAAGGATTTGTAAAAGTTTTCAATTTATTTTTAAAAATGTTTTCAAAAGTAACCAAGGAAGGATGAGATGTGTACAATCAGCCGAAGCAAGAAACTATACCCCAATATATCCACACTGTTATTCACTTATGATGAATATGATAAAGTTGCATGCTAGTTGTAGGCTAGGGATCTTTAGAAATTGCATGATATAATTGCCTGAATCGTGATGTCTAATATCCTGGGTGGTTTTCTTGTATGTGATGTGCACAAAAGTACCTACTTGTTTTAGATTTATAACCTAACTAACTTAACTAAATTATGCACCTATAGGCAGTGTACCTAGTCGGATTATAGAATAGCGTGGTTAAGTCGGGTTTCGAACATAGGGAACGAAATTTGATTAATTAATCTAACTACTTCTAGTTAATCTAAGAGACAAAGTTAAAGTGGGGGTTTTTTTTTACAGATTTTGCAAGATCAGAAGAATATAATTCAAATTACTATCAACAAAACAATTAAGCAAACAAAGAACATGCATTACTTCAAGATTTAAAAAGTAATTTTTCTTAGATCCGATTTCACCTTCTCCTATGGTTGATTTCTAGTGGATAGAATATATTTATTACCAACTCGTTAACTAGCTATTATGATCAAATATCTAGACTTATCAATTTATGAATTACCATGCAATGATCAAGCACAAGTTAAACACCAAATTGATAATGAGCACAAATTGGACTATGAATGATAGTAGTTACTGTCCTATGATCAAGTTAAGCAACTAATCAAGAATTAATATTAGTTATGCTCTCTAACACAATTAAAGTTATGAGATTTAATAACTTTATCTAAGATGTGATTAACCCTTGCTCTAATTATGTAATGATCATAAACAATTAGGTGACAAATTCATGCAGTTAGAATGATCAAGTATCACACAAAATCTGATTTATAAGTAATATAAACTAGAACTAGAACATGCTAGGGTTTAATTATCAAACACAAGTAAAATCAATATCTAATATCCATAAATCGAAATCAACACTATAAGATCAGTTTCATCTTCACGAAATAGAAGTATAAGGTTTTTAGCCTCCCATAGTAGTAGAAAAACACACAAAATCCATGCAAAGTGGACTAGACATAAGTATATTTAGCAAACCAAATGGATCTATGTAGAATTCTTCTAAATCTTCTTAAACTCTTGAGCTCCAATTGATTCTCGATCTTCTTTTGAGTTGCCAGAAGTTTTTAATCGCAATTCTCTTTAGAAAATCGGCCTCATGTCCCCCTATTCGGCCTAATGTTCGGATATTTATAGTTGTCATTTATTTGATCACCACACCATGGTTGAAAGGCACAACGTGGTGGTCTTCATGCATATCTTGTATTCTCCAAGTCAGCTCACTGGTCGAGAATCATCTGTTTACCATGTCATGGAGGATGATTACCTCCTCATAGTCCTATGTCTTCAAGTCAATTTTTTTTCTTTTTTTTGTCCTAGCTCTCATTTTCCTGCTTCTAGCTCCTTTTTTGCTTCCTTTTTGTACCGAGCATGTCTTTGCAACTACAAAAAGTATTTCAAACATAATAAGTACATTTTGTCCAAAACTAAGCATGATTATAGTTAAAAGTATTAGAAATATGCATGAAATACATGATTATATATGCATATATCAAAATACCCCACACTTGGCTTTTGCTTGCCCTCAAGCAAAATTGATTTTATTATTATCATACCGTTACATTAAAACCCTAGTTACCAACATCGTGCAAGACAATCCATTTTGAGCCTCTCTGTTACATCAAGACTGCAACGCATGTATTTGTGTCTAAATTTTCCTATGAACTTCCCCAATCCTAAATACTCACAATCTTCATAAACACTTCCCCACTTCTTTTGAACAACACTCATTTTATGCATCCTTCCGAATCCATCCTCAGAAAACTTTCTTAACCTCAAGGTAATTTTGGTTAAGCACCCAAGCATACATATGGGAAAATAATCTATAAATGAAAAATTGCAATAAATAACTTGGCAAATTGCCTTATTCTTACGTCTTCAATTTTGAACTTTTCTTCATGATATTTCTTGATCTTCATAGCTTTGTAGACTCTTATTCTCTCAAACTTTTGCAACTTTTTTTTCTTTTCTAATTTTTTATCAATTTTTTTCACTCAAAACTAAAAATCCTAAAAAGAAAAACATATGCTTAAGCATGGGAACTTAACTTCAACCCTTATTGGTTAAATGTATTAGTCTAAGGTGCAATGGCTACTTAAGCTCTCCAGGATACATTTCTGGTACACGATGCTAAACATATATGGCCCTTAAACTAAGCAATATCATGTTTTTGTTCCATGATTTCACTATGACAGGGAAGCTATAAATACACTAGAACATATATTGGCTCAAATAAACATCGAAGCTTACATTGGGTCGTCCCACATAACACTAGCAACCTTGGTCTCGACGCAACAATACAACAATTTTTTTAACTAGATTCAATTTTTAGATTATTTTTTCAAATCTATCTAATAATTTTTTAAATTCTAGTCATTTTTCATTTTTTCTAAGTATGTTAGTATTCCTATATTCGACTCCCTACCCCACACTCAATTGATACAATTTCCACATTGAATGCCTAAACAATTAAAGAATATAAAATTAAAGAGGAGAAATTGGAACAGACTCCCCTGGGATAGTAGTTGCGAGATCGAATTTTGAAATTTGTATGGTAAAGCTTGGACTCAAGAATGGTATTCCTAAATTTGATTCATGAATGTCAACAAGGGCTTTTGTGGTACTCAAGAATGGTATTCCTAAATTTATGGGAAGGTCTTCATCTTCTTTCATGTTGAGAACCACAAAGTCAACTGGAAAAATAAATTTTCCCATTTTTACCAACAAATCTAAAATGATTCCACGTGGGTTAGTGATTGAATGATCCTCCATTCATAGTGTCATCTATGTATTTTGGAGGTTTGGTAGACCGAGTTTCTTGTCGAAAGAATATGTCATAAGATTAATTCTTGATCCCGAATCTGCTAAAGCATTTATTGAAGTAGAATTACCAAATTCACAAGGCAAAGTTAGTTGGCCCGAATCTCCCATTTTGATTGGCAACCCATTGATGATTACAGTTAAACACAACTCATTAAGTATGATAGTAGATGCTTTTTCCAACTCGTTGCAATTAGTTATCACATCCTTAGCAAGCTTAGGAAGCTTAGCCATGGAATTTAAAAATGGAGCATTTATTGAGAGGGATATAACTTGTGACATAAATTTCTTTTGTTCCAGCTCCAAAGCATGCTTAAGGGCTTGAGATGGGAATGGTAGGAGACTGATAAAAATTTAAAAAAGAAGAATTTTAGTTCTCCCGTGACCATGACGTGGCAAGTTCACCACGACGTGGTGAATCATCAGAACACGACTCATATTTTGCTTTTTTAGCTTCGGGTTTCTCTTCTTTCAAATACGAATCAAGATTTTTAGTGGTTGTAACATGGGTCACTAATAGCTCAGAATGAACCTCTTTCCCAGTAAAAATTACCATTACATGAGGTTGTGATTTTGGTTTGGGATTTATAGGAGGCAACCACTCGTTAACAAGTGTTGTTAATTGCCCAAGCTGAGTCTTTATGTTCTTGATAGAAGCTTGATGATTTCTCACATTAGCATCAATAGTTTCATGTATATTCTCATAGGCTTCTATAAATTGATTAAATATTGACTCAAAATCCAATTTCTTTTTGGGTGGTGGCTGTTCTTTTTGGTAGTAGCCTCGATTGGTTTGTCTATATTTCTCGTCCTTTTGCTTCATGTACTCATCATAAGGCAACCCCTCCTTTTTTGCCTTTCTCCATTCTTCATAATATTTATATCCACTAGATAAAAACACTTGTGCTTTCTTATTCCCGTGCTCATCCAAATCGCAGTCCTTTGTTAAATGTGTCCCATGGAAATTGTTACATCTAACTCTTATGGTGTGTATAGATTGATCCATCTTTGTCATCCTCCGATCTATATTCTCTAATTTTTCCAAAACCATAGACATGTTCTCGTTCCCTTCATCTCTTTTACCTCTAGTAACATATTTTCATGGGTTATGATACCAACGTGAGTGCTTTGCAAATTCTTCAATCAACTCCTTAATTGTTTCCATTCATTTCTTTGTCATTGGTCCTTGAGAGTTAAGAAGATGTCTGGTTGTGACATTCACTTCATCATAGAAAGTTGTCACTTCTTGTTGGACATTTAGATCATTTTGAGGACAACTCCTAAGAAACCCTTTGTATCTCTCCCATGCTTCATATAAGGACTCTCTGACTTCTTGTTGAAAATTAGCAATCTTATTCTTTAGCTTTGAGATATTTGAAGGTGGACTGAATTGGTCAATGAAAGCGTCACGAAGATTTGCCCAAGTAGAAATGGATCCGGGCGTGAGTGATTTCAACCAAGCTTTAGCTTCACCGTTAAATGATACCAGAAGCATCCTAAGTAATACTGACTCTCGTGTCACATTTGGAACATTGAAGTAGTTTGCAATGTCCTTTACTTCATCAATGTGCTTGAATGCATCTTCGTATTCTTTCCCAAAAAAATGTATGTCTTTGAGCATTGATAGAATGTGACCCTTGAGCTCAAAACTTCTTTCAGCTGGAATCTCGGGTGGTACAAGATCTGGTCCATTATTTGCATGTATCCTATTCTTGTAATCTCCCATAGCCATTCTCGTGATATCCGCCATTTCTTCAACCTCATTTTTATATCACCTTCGTCCGTATCACTTTATGTTATTGCCTCGTAACCAATTCCCTTCTTATCAGGTGTCCTATCGAAACTTTAAAAACCCTTGTCCGACTGGAAACTGCTAGTTGACTCGTTGACCTTCTTGTCCTTCTTTTTATGAAAAGCTCATTCTCGATCTTGAAGTGGTGGAACTATTGGAGTTTTAGATCCTCGGGTCATAAATTACTGAAATAAAAACAAAACAAAACAAAAATGCATAAAACGAATAAAAATGACTAAACTAAAAACTTACAGAAATGTAATAGCGACGTAACCAGAACAACCACGACGTGGTTGCAGCTCAAAGAGAAAAATAAATGCAGAAAAATAACTTTTTGTAGTTTTTACACCACAAAAATGATCGAATAACTAAAATAAATTAAACTATAAATCAAATAAGTTGTTCGGTCCCTGGCAACGGCGCCAAAAACTTGATCTGCACAAAAGTATCTACTTGTTTTTAGATTTATAACCTAACTAACTTAATTAAATTATGCACTTATAGATAGTGTACCTAGTTGGAGTATAGAATAGTTTGGGTAAGTCGGGTGTCGAACACAGGGAACGAAATTTAATTAATTAATTTAACAACTTCTAACTAAACTAATTGACAAACTTAAAGTGGGGGTTTTTACTGAATTTCAAAGATCATAAGAACATAATTCAAATTATTATTAACTAAACAATTAACCAAAAAAAGAAAACGAATTTACTTCAAGATTTAAAGAGTACTTCTTCTTAGATCCGATTTCACCTTCTCCTATGGTTGATTTCTAGTGGATAGAATATATTGACTACCAATTCGTTAAGTAGCTATTATGATCAAATATTTAGACGTATCAATTTATGAATTACCATGCAATAATCAAGCACAAGTTAAACACCAAATAGATAAGAAGCACAAATTGGACTATAAATGATAGTAGTTACTTTCCTATGATCAAGTTAAGCAACCAAGCACAAATTAAGATTAGTTATGGTCTCTAACACAATTAAAGTTACTAGTTTTAATTACTTTATATAATATGTGATTAATCCTAGATCTAATTATTTAATGATCATAAACAACTAGGTGACAAATTCATGCAATTAGAATGATCAACTATCACACAAAATCAGATTTATAAGCAGTATAAACTAGAACTAGAACATGCTAGAGTTAATTATCAAACACAGGAAAAACCAATATCTAATATCCATAAATCGAACTCAACACTATAAGATCAGGTTCATCTTCACCAAACAGAAGTATAAGGTTTTTAGCCTCTCATAGTAGCAGAAAAACACACAAAATCCATGAAAACTAGACTAGACATGAGTATATTTTGCAAACCGAATGGATCTAGGTAGAATTCTTCTAAATCTTCTTCAACTTTTGAGGTCCAATTGATTCTTGATCTTCTTCTGAGTTTCCAGAGGTTTTTAGTCGCAATTCTCTTCAGAAAATCAGCCTCATATCCCCTCATTCGACCTAATTCTAGGATATTTATAGGTGCCATTTATCTAATCACCACGTCATGGTTTAAAGGCACCACGTCGTGGTCTTCATGCATATTTCGTATTCTACCATGTTGTGGTGGATGATCACTATGTTGTGGTTCTCTGTCTTCAAGTCTATTTTTTTCTTCATTTTTGTCCTAGCTCTCATTTTCCTGCTTTCAACTGTTTGCTACCTTTTTGTCTCGAGCATGTCTTTGCAACTACAAAACAAATTTCAAACATAATAAGTACCTGTTGTCCAAAACTAAGCATGATTGTAGCTAAAAGTATTAGACATATGCATGGAATACAGTACTAAATATGCACATATCAGTATGCTAGATGAAATTGACATCATTACTGTAGTTTCTTAGTGTATGCACCATAATGGTACATAACTAAGATTTTATAGCATGTGAATGTTTTATTTATCATTTTTTCCTATTCTTTTGTTTGGTTGTGGACTTAGGGTAGAATCAAGTATTCGAATGTCTAAGAATCCAGCGTTATGTATAATTAGCATGCACAAGTGACCGTAGGGTTGGTGGAAGTTCCATGAGTGAGTGCAGTTTATAGCAGGCTAATGTGAGGAGGTTTAGCCACTCTTGTGAGAATGTATAGGATGTATGCATTTCCTAGATGTTGGGTCATGCAATCAGATGGTCCACGACGACCCCTTGATACGAGTACGGGTAGGTGTGGAAGGTAGTATGGGGTCATACTATTAAAAGAATAGGACCTGTACGTGCAACAAGGAAGTCATGAACCAAGAGGCTTTAGTCTGTTTGAAATTGTTGTTATAATATTAATTGTGGTATTTCTAATGCATGTTTGGTTCATTTTTAGTATGGTGTACACGATAGGTTCGGGATCAGGAGTTGACGGCCCGGAGAGGCCAGGTTTGACGGATGATGACATACGGGAGATGATCACCACTAACATGATCGTGGTTGTCAGGTAGGTGATCCTAAAGTTCTTTGGGTATATCAAGACCGTGATGATTGAACTTTTCGACGAGCGATACATCGCTGCGTCTTAGGCTGCTGTTGTTGCAGCTACCACCATTGTTGTTGTTGTAGGGGTTCACGGGAAAGGGTTTTTCTAATACCGGGACTTCAGCAACACAAAGCCCCCAGAGTTCAACGGTGTCAAGGACCTAATTATGGCTATGAGATGGATTTTTGATGTGGAGGGATGCTTCTTCACTTGTTCCTGTCCGGGGAACTGGAAGGTCAGGTGTGCCTTGAACCTTTTTCGTCTGGGCACGAAGGACTGGTGGAACCTGGTGACTGGTACTTATACTCCTGAGAAGAGGGTTGATGTTACTTGGGAGAAGTTATTGGAGATGTTTTTCCTGAAGTATGTTACCCTGGTGGAGAGAGAGAGAGAGAGAGAGAGAGAGAGAGAAAGAGAGAGAGAGAGAGAGAGAGAGAGAGAGAGAGAGAGAGAGAGAAAGAAAGAAAGAAAGAGAGAGAGAGAGAGAGAGAGAGAGGTTAGTTCAGGAGTATCTGGAATTGAGGCAGAAGACAGAATTGGTGACTGAGATCACCAAGATGTTTACTGAGAGATCTTTTTTTGTTCTTAGTATTCTACCTCGGAGCAAGCCCAAATGCTGCGATACTTGAGCATGATCCAGACTGAGATTCAGCAGTTTGTGTCTACCCAACGTTATAGTACCCTCTCCGAGCTTCAGGATGTCGTGCGGAAACGCGAGATTGAGATTGAGATCTAGACGAGCAAGGAGAAGCAGGCTCCGGTGCAGCCACAACCTGCAGCAAGGCAGTTTAAGCCCGCTATTTCACGATCAAGAGAACAGAGGGGCCGCACTTATGGAAATTGCGGAAGGGTACATGAGCGAATTTGTCGATTAACTTGTGGGTGCCAAAAATGGAGCAAGGAGGGGCATTTTGTGAGAGATTGTCGTTAGCATGCCCCAGTACCGAGCACCATGATTTATTACCATTGTGATTAGGTGGGCCATGTGAAGGCCTAATGTCCTTTTTGTTGGATTAGTGTCTAAGTCCATAACTATTTTGGTATGTACTTGACCCGATGGTGCATGGTCCTTTTGGGTTGCCTTCACCAAAGCAACTTGATTGGAGAAATAAATAAAGAGAGAGGGGTTATTATGATTTATTAATATGTTATAAGAATAATATATTAAAGGAGAAATCATATTTGTGTAATTAATATTGGTCAATAATTAATTAAGAATTAATTTTGTGATCAAGTGTAATTAATTAAACTAGAGGGGCTGAATTGTAATTATGTGATAGTTACAAAATAAGGTAAGAATTATCTTATATATATGGTGGACGAATTTGAAGTGATAATCACTTAGAATTCGACTATGATAAGGATTCAAGGATTATCTTATGGGTTGCTTGGTGGATAAGCAACTAGATAAGGATAATGACTGAAACTCTATCTTTACACCTATATAAACCCCCTAGGGCTTAGGAATTCGTCTAACCCTTCCCAAGAGGTCCTAAGGATGAATTCCTACCTCCCTCCTCTCTCTCTTTATACCTTCTCCACTTGCTTATGGTGTTTGTAAGCCATTAGAGGAGTGACACTTGTGACTCTCAGCTTTCCAAGGTCAATTCAAGAAGGAATTGGATTGTTATTGCTATATAACAATCAAGGTATGTTCTTAAACCTAATTACATGTGAATTCTGATTTCCATATGCTAGAATTAGGGTTTATAGTTGATATTGCCATATTTACACTTATTTTTAGGCAGTATTTAAGTACATTTTTATTAATAAATTGATAATATGTTTAGAATAATGATACTTATGAGTTTAAATTGTTATTTTCAGTCAATACAAAGGATTTTCGAAGAAAGGGACTAAAGGTGACAAAATGGGGAACATGGGAGGCTTGGAAGACAAGAAAATAATAAATTCACGATAAGAGCTAAAATCACGACGTGGCGATGAAGCCTACGACGTGGCATGGGTGTTCCAGAAGATAAGCATCGCGACGCGGAGGATTTCCTTGAAGAATACGGATTTCTTGAAGCCCACGACGTGGCGAGATCTGGCCACGACATGGCGCGAGTTTTTAAAGCTTATATAAGTTCTGATGATTATTACGAAAAAGGAGACTTTTTGGCAGAAGAAAAAGAGTTCCAGAAGACGAATAAGAACGAAAAAAGGCTCTGGAAGAGGGTTTTCAACACCAAAAGAAGAAAAGGTTTATTTTTTAGAACATGTCTTTTATTAGTTTTAGCTGTATTAGTTTAATTACTATGATGAGCAGCTGAATCTAGCTACTCTTGTTTAGCTAGATGAAGCTTTGAACTTATGAATAGTTATATGATTATGGATTTAGCTTAGTTGGTGAAAATTTGCTTGTGTTTGATTTGTATGACCTAGCATGTTAATATTTGTTTATCTAATTGTTTAATTACATGTTCTGTGTAGCTTAGTGACCATTAAACTGCATGAACCTGTTTACCTAATAATTTAGTGAACATTGAATTGTTAGAGCTAGGATTGACCAATCTTAGTTAATAATTAGAATAAATAAAGTTTAGCTGTGTTAGAGAACGATAATTGTGATCATAATTGCGTTTACACAACAAATCTTATATAGCATATTTTCAACTATAATTGGTTCTGTGTTTAATTATGTGTGAACATACATGGTTTGACATGAATTAGTTAAATATTGGTAAGATAGAACTAAATTACTAATATAATTAAAAACCAACTTAGTAATCCGTAATTGTTAGCTAGCCATAAGGGAAAAGTGGATTCAATCTAAACAAGAGTGTGTGTTTTTACTTATTGAATTGGATTTAAGTTCATCTGATCTTGTAAAATCAGATAAAACCCTTTATTAAATTTGTTAATAAATTAGGTTAATTTAATAGTAAGTAAATTAATTAGAACACCGTTCCCTGTGATCGACACCCGACTTACCCAAGCTATACTGTAATCTGACTAGGTACACTGCCTATACGTGCATAGTTAGTCTAAGTTTGTTAGGTTATAAATATTAAAATTAGTGGGTACTTTTGTGCATATCAAGTTTTTGGCGCCGTTGCTGGGGAACGGCTTAGTTTTTAGTTTAATTATTTGCATTAAATTAATCGATCCTTCTTGTGGAGTCACAGCCACAAAAAGTTAATTTTTCAGCAAAAATAAAATTTTTACAGAGTCCACGACGTGGCCACATACTTGCCACGACGTGGACAGGCAAAATTTTAAAAATTACTTATTTGGTAGTTAGTTTTTCTTATTTTAGTTCAGTTTTACGTTTTAGTTTAGCAAGTTGCAGGAGTTCTGACCAGAAGCTCGAACACACACTTGGTGCCACCACTGGAAGACCCCGAATCTGCACTTCACAAGAAAAAGACGCCCTTGCAAGAATTGAAGTCAGCCTTTTCTAGGAAGTCGGGAAAGAAGACAGGAGAGTCCAGCTCACCAGCGAAGCACAAGAGCAATCTTGAGCACACACCCGTGCAAACCGAGTCCGAAAGCGATACCGAGCCAGAATTTGAAGAACACACAAGTGAACCCGAGAACGAGCCAAGGAACGAGATGGCAGCGATTGAAGAAATGTCCATGGGAGCATACAAAAAGCGGATCCGAGATGATATGGGTCCTGGGTTAGTCCAACCCGCAATTCCTGCCACTGCCACATTCGAACTAAAGGGACACATATTGACAGCACTGAAGGACATCCCATTTTTCGGGAAGGATCATGAGGATGCTTTTAAGCATCTAGACGAAGTCAACGACATTGCTGATTACTTCAGTGTCCCAAATGTCACCAGAAATACAGTCTTGCTTAGGATGCTTCCCATCACTTTCAAAGGAGCTGCTAAGGAGTGGTTAAAAGCACTCCCACCAGGTACAATCACCACTTGGGCTCAAATGCGTGAGCAATTCCTGGACCAGTTCTGCCCGCCATCCAAGATAGCCAAACTCAAGAAGGCGATAGCCAACTTTGAACAACAACCGGGGGAGTCACTATACGAAGCATGGGAGCGGTACAAGGGCTTACTCAGAAATTGCCCTCAACATGACCTAAATGTGCAGCAAGAGATGTCAATCTTCTATGATGGGGTCAATGTAATGACAAGACAACTCCTTGATTCTCAAGGACCGTTGACAAAGAAAAATCCAAGGGAAGTCAAGGAGCTCATCGAAGAATTCGCGAAGCACTCCCGCGAATACCATAACCCGAGGCAAGACGGAAGTAAAGGCGGTGGAGGGACCCAAACTGAAGAAATTGCAGCTGTCATGGCCATGCTAAATAACATGGATCGCCGGATAACACAAATGGACCAGTCGATACATGCCATAAGAGTGGGGTGCGAAAGATGCAGTGGTCCACACTTGACCAAGGACTGCAATATGGATGAGTCTGGGAACAGAAAAGCTCAAGTGTGCTACTCTAGTGGGGATAAGTTTGATGACGACTGGAGGAAACCAAAGAAGGAGTGGCTGCCATATGAAGAGTATAAAAAGCAAAAAGAAGAGAAGTATAGGCAGACAGGTCGAGGCTTTTACCAAAAGGAGCAGCCACCAATCGAGAAGAAACCCGACCTAGAGACCATTTTGATGAAGTTTATGGAGGCTTCGGAAAAGAGACATGATGCCACGGATTCCGCTATCATGGAACAACAAACATTGATGAAGAACCAGCAAGCCTCCATCCACAACCTTGAAGTACAACTTGGTCAACTAGCCACTTTAGTCCATGAAAAATTGTCCCTGAAGAATCCCGAAGTAAAAGCCCAATCTCACGTAATGGCCATCGATACTGAAGAAGATACAATATCCGAGTTCCTGGAGGCGTTGGAAGAACAACCGCAGCAGCCCAAGAAATCAAGGATCGAAAATGGAAAGAATGCTGAACTAGGCTCGCCACGACGTGGCACGCCTCTGGGCACGACGTGGCGCAAATCTGAGCAAAAATCTTTGGAGCCTATTCCAGATTATCATCCACCTATGCCATTTCCCACCCGTGCAACACTTAGTCAACTAGAGAAGGAACATTTAGAGTTTGTGAAGCATGTGAAAGGGATTCCAATTAATACTCCCTTTGTTGAGTCCTTATCCAAAGCTTCCGAGAACCAGAAATTACTGCAAGACTTGATAGATACGCGAAGGCAATTAAAGAAACAGTCTACAGTGATTCTAAGTGAGCAAATTTCAAAAGTTGTGTTGGGAGAAACACCAGAAAAGATGGGGGATCCTGGACGCCTCACTCTTCCATGCGAGTTTGGGAATAAAATGAAGGTTAATGCTTTAGCCGATTCCGGGGCTAGCATTAATCTAATGCCTTTTTCATTTTATCAAAAATTGGAGATTCAGAAGATGAAGGCTACAAAGATGAAGATTCACATGGCGAACCGTTCGGTGACACAACCCCGAGGCATAGTGGAGGATATTTTGGTGAAAATCGGAAAATTTGTTTTTCCAATAGATTTTGTAGTCTTGGATATGAAAGAAGACACAGATGTTCCGATAATCCTTGGTCGGCCATTTCTTAACACTGCTGGTGCCCTGGTTGATATTCGCGAGTCCAAGCTCACTTTGAGGGTTGGAGATGAACAAGAAGTCTTCAGGATAAGAAATGATTTTCAAGAAGATAAAGAAGAGGTGTTCACGATTAATGAGGAGAATGAACTAGAAGAGTTGGAAAAGCTTATGGAAGAAGAGATAAAGGTAGTTCATCAAGCCAAGAGGACAAAACCCAGGGCATCTGTTCCGTATTTGATTGAAGTCATAACTTACAAGAACCCACCTTCTTGGGTGAGCGAAGAGGACGAGGAAATGACAAGTGATGAAGAGGAAGTCACTTCAAAAGAAACAAGGCCGGAGGTGAAAGAAGAGGGGAACGCTATGGAGAGCAAGGAACACACAAAGGGCACAAAACGAAAGCATGAAGAAGATGGAAAAACTAAAAAAGAAAATTCAAAGAAGGCATATAAAAGGAGAGTTCAAGATTATAAACGGCGGTTCAAGGAACAAAAGATCCTGATGGTAGACTCTTCCGAAGAATCAACGTAGAAGGCATGGAGTCCAGCTCAAGACTCCAAGAAAAAAGAAGCGCTTCTCGGGAGGCAACCCGAGTTTGGTTTGCAATTTTTTCTTTCTTTTTATTTTCTTTTTAATTAGGAAAGACATCAATTCATCATCTAAAAACCGGTAATAAGCAGAGAAATAGCTGTAGGGGACTTTAAATAATGAAATATTTGCAAAGAAATTAGTTAATTAGATGAATATTATTAAAATTTGGCATCTGACAGCTCTCACGACGTGGGCATAGCCAGCTACGTCGTGGGCTTAATTACAATTCGCGATCTAAGGAAATTTAAGGTCCACGACATGGGCAAAGCCCGCCACGTCGTGGCCTTTAAAAATCAGGGGGGGACCAATCGCTTAAAACCCTTTGACCGAGTAACCCCTTATCCCCCACTTGGAAGACTGCCGCATTCACGGGAACATCACGACCCTACTGCCAATTTCTTATTATACTTCTAAATTCGTTGCAAGATCTTGCTAATTACTCCATTTGGTACGTGTTTTATTTATTTTGCAATTATTTCTTCCAATTTCAAGTTGTCGTGATTAGGGTTTGAATGATTCATGAAATTGGTTGAATCTAGTGTCCGATTTTAGTTTCCATGTTATTTAAAAGTCCATAGGAACAAACCCCAAGAATTATTTTTATGGAATTCGCACGTAAACATGTCCGATTCAGCATCTGGGTTCGACAAGCTCCACAACGTGGCGCAGCCTGGCCACGTCGTGACTTCTGGCAGGACCTTATATATGTTTTAATGTGTTGTTTGTTTGCTGTTTTGCTTTGCTCTTGTTTGCAGAAATGGGACCACGACGAGCTGTCCAGCAGGAAGAGGGCCCGATAGATGTAGCAAGCATACATCCTCTATATCAATTCCCTCAAAACATTCCCCGACCGTTGTTAACAACCTACGAGAATCGACTTGGATGGTTATACAATAGGGAGTTTGCAATAGCCCCAATTATTGATTGGGGATGGCTGGGTAGAGTGGGAATGGTAGTGGAGCTGGAACGTTATTGGTCGAAGACTTATGTTGGAGATCAATTTTCGTTCACTTGTCACGGGTGGAGGAATCTATTCGCCATTCAAGAACCCGTGTTCCGGGAATTGTCGGTAGAATTTTTTTCTACCGTTTGTTTTGAAGAGCGCACCCTTGATGTCACCTACAATAGGGCACTTGTGTTTCGTCTTGGAGGTGTATATCGTGAGTGTAGTCTTCGGGAGTTTGCTTGGCGTATGGGGCTCTATACGGAAGTGGAGACGCAATCTCCATTTTTTATTCCTTTCTTGCTTGGATGTGTGCGGGATTTTACTCCGGGTACTTTGGATGTGCAGTTTTGGCGGGGCATTTCTAACCATGAGAACAACACTCGTGACTCAAGTGAATCACAAATACGGAATCCTATGTTCCGATTTTTGCACCGCCTTATCACGTTTTCAATCAATCACAAGCATCATGGTGATAAGGTCCCCATCCAGAATCTATTTTATTTATGGACACTTATTACGCCGGGGGTTTGTTGTGATCTGCCTTATATGTTGGCAAGGTTTATGGGGAAGAAAGCGGCCAATTCTAGGCCTGGGAGCCCGATTACTCGGGGGCATTTGGTTACTCGCCTGGCTAGGTCATATCAAATTTTGACCCCTGACTTTGTGAGGAATCTCACTCAATTCCCGGACACAGACTTGACCATTCAAGTCTTGGGTGTGATGCGCGCGGTGGTGAATATCGGGGGTCGCTTTGTTATACCACCGATCGATGATGAACAGGAGGAAGTGCAGCCGGGACAGCAGCCACCAGCTAGGCCGAGGCGTCGGAATGTAAGGGCTAGAGGGGAGGTCGAACGAGAGCGTGCTGCTTCGCAGTATGTGCAAGGAGTGCCCACCGACCCTTTTCAGAGTCGGGTGGGAACATATTTGGATAATCTACGAGGTCATGCTATTTACCATACCCAGCTTACTGAGGGTATCTATTCACATTTGGGTGTGGCCCGACCACCTTCTATGCCACCACAATATCCCTATTTTCCGACATGGGAGGAGCTATGGCGTCCACAAGATGATGGAGCAGGGCCGAGTGGAGCACAAGATCAAGATGATGATTGATTTTATTTCTTTTGTTCTGTTTTTGAGTAGTTTTTTTTTATGTTAACTTTAGTATGTGATGTAAAACTTTATTAAGACTATTATGTTACTTTATTTTTCTTTTGGGTTGATCTAATTTTTCAGATTAGCGTTGGCATTCTAAGGAGCATAGAAGGTTAACTTTCGAGTCGTGTTTGTCTAGTCAAAGAAGCTAAGAGTCGTGAGTCGGAACCACAATTCGAGATAAGTGTGGGGTCTATTGGGAGAGAGGTTATAGTTGGGAAATATATTTGCATAGAAGCGTCGGCAACCAGTTAGCCATTGATCAAAGCTCCTAGAGTGAATAAAGCAAACAACTCATTTTCTGTTGAGGTTCAGTTTCCACGACGTGGACTTCTTGTGCCACAACGTGGCGCTATTGAAATTTTTGGTAGTTTGGTTTTTTGGTGTTTGTGGTTTCAACCAATATCACGACGAGATCCAGTTTATCATTGCCACATTTTTCCTTACAAATACACACTTTGACGAATTGACGTTTCGAGTTCGGTTCGTGGTTTATTTACGTATTCAACCAGTTTTCCACCAAGTTTCGATTTTTGGAAGTCCAATTGTACTTTGTCCACGCTTTTGGAGATGCTCACGCCACTATCCCAGGGGAGTTTGTTACTTTTTCTCCCTTGTCTTTAATTTTGATTTGTTTTATACATACAATGAGGGCATTGTATGAAATAAGTGTGGGGTAGGGGTAGAAAAAGTAAATTGCTAGAAAATTTGGAAAATTAAAATTAATTGAATCTAGTACTAATAATTTGAGCTAAAATTGCTAGTATTATGCGGGATGATCCGATGAAAGTTCAAATGTTTAGTTGAGCCAATACACCTTATAGTGCATTTGTGGCCTCCCTTATTTTAGTGAAATCATGGAACAAAAACACAACCTCGCTTGGTTTGAGGGATGCAATATGTTTAGCAGCCTAAACCTGAAATGTATCCAGGAAAATTATTATCATTAACCAATAAAGGTTGAGGTTGAGCGCCTCTGCTTAAGCATGTAGGGTTTTGAGTGAAAAAAAAAAAGAGTGAGTTACATGTGAAAGAAAAAGAGAGAGAATTACGAAAAAAGTTTGAAGAATTTTGGAGCAAATAAAGTGAAGATCAAAAGATCAAAATTCTGAAGAAATCCAAAAAGTTGAAGATACCCAATAAAATCAAACAAAGGTGGTGAATTCAAAGAAACTAAAGATCAAATGTCAAAGAAATGAAGAATTCAAATAGAGCTCCATAGTGGTATCGAAAAATTGTAATTCTAGTTTATGTACGCTTAGGTTGCTCAACTAAAAATACCTTGAGGTTGGGAGGTTTTCTGCGGATGGATTCGGAGGGTTGCATAAAATGAGCATTGTTCGGAAAAAGTGGGTGAGTGTTTATGAAGATTGTGAGTATTTAAAGTATGGGGGGGTACTTTAGGAGAATTTTAGACACAAATGCATGCGTTGAGGTTTTGGCATAATGGTTGAACTAGAGTCGGATTGTTCTGTGTAGTTTTAGTAATTAAGAATTAAGTTGAAATTTGCTTGAGGGCAAGCAAAGCCTAAGTGTGGGGTATTTTGATATTGCCATATTTACACTTATTTTTAGGCAATATTTAAGTACATTTTTATTAATAAATTGATAATATGTTTAGAATAATGATACTTATGAGTTTAAATTGTTATTTTCAGTCAATACAAAGGATTTTCGAAGAAAGGGACTAAAGGTGACAAAATGGGGAACATGGGAGGCTTGGAAGACAAGAAAATAATAAATTCACGATAAGAGCTAAAATCACGACGTGGCGATGAAGCCCACGACGTGGCATGGGTGTTCCAGAAGATAAGCATCGCGACGCGGAGGATTTCCTTGAAGAATACGGATTTCTTGAAGCCCACGACGTGGCGAGATCTGGCCACGACGTGGCGCGAGTTTTTAAAGCTTATATAAGTTCTGATGATTATTACGAAAAAGGAGACTTTTTGGCAGAAGAAAAAGAGTTCCAGAAGACGAATAAGAACGAAAAAAAGGCTCTGGAAGAGGGTTTTCAACACCAAAAGAAGAAAAGTTTTATTTTTTAGAACATGTCTTTTATTAGTTTTAGCTGTATTAGTTTAATTACTATGATGAGCAGCTGAATCTAGCTACTCTTGTTTAGCTAGATGAAGCTTTGAACTTATGAATAGTTATATGATTATGGATTTAGCTTAGTTGGTGAAAATTTGCTTGTGTTTGATTTGTATGACCTAGCATGTTAATATTTGTTTATCTAATTGTTTAATTACATGTTCTGTGTAGCTTAGTGACCATTAAACTGCATGAACCTGTTTACCTAATAATTTAGTGAACATTGAATTGTTAGAGCTAGGATTGACCAATCTTAGTTAATAATTAGAATAAATAAAGTCTAGCTGTGTTAGAGAATGATAATTGTGATCATAATTGCGTTTACACAACAAATCTTATATAGCATATTTTCAACTATAATTGGTTCTGTGTTTAATTATGTGTGAACATACATGGTTTGACATGAATTAGTTAAATATTGGTAAGATAGAACTAAATTACTAATATAATTAAAAACCAACTTAGTAATCCGTAATTGTTAGCTAGCCATAAGGGAAAAGTGGATTCAATCTAAACAAGAGTGTGTGTTTTTACTTATTGAATTGGATTTAAGTTCATCTGATCTTGTAAAATCAGATAAAACCCTTTATTAAATTTGTTAATAAATTAGGTTAATTTAATAGTAAGTAAATTAATTAGAACACCGTTCCCTGTGATCGACACCCGACTTACCCAAGCTATACTGTAATCTGACTAGGTACACTGCCTATAAGTGCATAGTTAGTCTAATTTTGTTAGGTTATAAATATTAAAATTAGTGGGTACTTTTGTGCACATCAATAGTCTTGGATTCAAAGCATGTACAATAGAGAAACCTAGATCCAAGCTTTAGGGTTTGTATGAGCACATAGGATGTCTTATGACCAAAACCCATCAGTGGTATCAGAGCCTGGTTGGTTTCTATTGTATTGATGCTTGATGTAACTGAAAATCGTGTTTTGGCCTCACTGTTCGACCTGACTCGGCGAGTCACTCTTGGACTCGGCGAGTCAGCCCTACTCGGCGAGTTCCAGAGGGTGACTCGGCGAGTCGGTGCGTCAGACAGTGCTTATCTCGGGATTTCTTGCTGTTTTTGCATTGGGATAATTACCTAATCATGTTAGATTAATATTAATCCGATTATATGATATATTTGACTATATTTTAATCTAATTGAAGATATTTGTCAATTAATAAGATAATTGTTTCCTTATAAGATAATTGATTAGTTATTTTAAGTAAATTGATAAATTACTTTGCAAGAAATCATCAAATATGGATAATTATGTGATTAAATGTTAATTTGAATTATTTGTTATTTGATCCTTGTTGTTGTGAAAAGTTTCATATTTGGCCCTTTAGGTTTTATAGTTTAAATTTGAACCCCAAAAGTTTTGTTATTTTGAAATTTAAATGGTTGAAACCCTAATGTTTTGAAAAAGGTTTCAAAACTTGCCCTCAAGTTTTGGAATTTAAATTTTGATTAAATAGTATAATTTTGATGCATATTTAAATTCTAAACCCTTATGGTTTGAAATGTTTCAAAACTTGCCCTCAAGTTTTGGAATTTAAAAGTTGATTAAAAGTTTAATTAGGAATGTTAAATTCTAAAACCCTAGTATAGTTTTGAAAAAGTTCAAATCACACCCTATGGTTTTATTAATTAATTAAGGTGTATAATTAATAGAGGTTTAATAAATCCATAAAAGTTTAGGTCTACAATTAAAAGTATAATTGTTAAATTAGACCACCTAGTATTTTGAAAGTATAAAATACACCCTATACTATATATAACATTAAAAGTCTAACATTATATATATGTATGAGTAAAAGTCAGTCTTACCGTTAGTAGGCCTCATTCATGAAGCTGGTTTATAAGGGGTGTTTAAGGAAATTGCCTATAAAATGGCGATTGAATGGGTATCCACTCTTACCCACCGCACTCTTGACTAGTGGAGGGTCGTTAGCCGAATGGGTAGGATAGGACAAAACCTTCCATTATAAGTATAATGAAGTATAAAAGTAACTAAATGTTGTCATAAAATTCCCAATCTTAGTTACTTAGGCAAAAGTGAATTGATGCAATTCCATGAAATTACACTTTGTGCCCTTGCGAAGACGTTAGTGGAGCGTGTGTGGTTTACCGACACACTAAATGGTTCTAAGCAAAGGTAGCAAAGGGTGACTCAACGTTTGTCATACTTCGGTGGAGCGTGTGTGGTTTACCGGCACATCGAATAGGTGACTGTAACATGTGAGGGCACCATGTAAGTTTGCATGGTTATTCACACCCGCTTTGTGATCCTCGGCATCCCAGTCACAAACAAGAGGGGCATATCGAGATTTAAACATGCCATTGAAAGTTCAATGAATCTCAAAGGATCTAGGAGTTTTCATAGATTTAAAACTTAAATTTCTTTTTCGTTTTTCATGGTGGAAATTAGTGAATCGTCATTCACTTACCTTCAAATGTTCTGCAATTTGGGTTACGGCATCCCTCTCCCAAGTTGTAGAATATTGTGTTGGGTCCTAGCCTTAGTATTTCATTTGGGTGATTTACTAAGGACTCAATCAATTAACTAACTTGAATTTGTTTTTTTTTCTCCCGTTTTGTAGATGTCAAAGTTCGACAACTATGGTCTTCCCAAATCCCGTGGAACAAGCATTCCACATGAAGATGGTATTCCACGATTCAATCGAGGAACGAGAAATCATGCTTCACTTCCTCCTCCTCCCCCTATTGTTCTCCCCAACCCACAAGATCGAAGAATTGAAAGGTTCAATATCACTAAAGCCCTATTGGAAATGAAACATGAAGATGGTAAACCCGTGTGTGCCCACGTTCTAGGAATGAAATCACACATTGATAGGTTGATAATGTTGGGTGTGTCATTCCCAGATGAGTTGGCTGTGAATTGGGTTTTGCAGTCACTTCCAGAATCATATAATAAGTTCAAAAGAAAGTATTATATGATGAATCATGACGACAACCTCATTGACCTAACTTACATGCTCATTGCTGCTGAATCAGAAATGATTTGGCGAAGCAATGGAGCGTATTTGTTGGAAAAATCAACCGACGATGCTTCCGAGGACGTTCTAGGAGAACCGACCTGCGTTTACTGCCAAAAGAAAGGGCGTTGGATACAAGTCTGCCCAAAGAGCCTGAAGAGTCCAGAAGATGGGAGAGTCAAAGAGTATGGTTGCGCTTAAGGTAAAATCCACTATCTAACTCCATTAAGTTCCTATTCATTAATTCTTAATACATAATGTAATAAGATTGCATTTGAATGTTTTACAGGATCGGTGAAAAGAAAGAAAGCTTGGTGAAAGAGCAAGATGAATCTAATCACAAGGAATGGATCTTGATCGCATGGACTTGAAGATTAGATTTTGATCTTAGATAGTTATGATAGAGTTGTTAGAAAATTTTCTTTTGAAATACATAGTTTTCAATGGATTTTGCATTGTAAGGAAAAATGTTTTCCGCTGCTTTTATAAATAAAATAAATTTTCTTTTGACTTATTTATTTATTTGTTTATTTCCTTGCAATGAAATCGTTATGAAAATTGGTGTTTGCATACTTCTACAACAAATGGATTTGGTTCTTATTATATTATGAAAAGTCGAGAATTTACCAAATAAGGAGAGTTTCTCATCGCCCAAGTTTCAATTGGACAGAAACTTGGAATCATGCAACGTGGATGCACGATGAATGAGAAATTTCGTATTTGGAAATTAGACTAATTCATTGACAAAGTGTCAAGTGAAGGACTAGGAGAACGAGTACACAAAGTTGCGTATTGATCAAGTCCACCATAAGAGTAACAAAGATATTCGTCATGATTTACTAAAGGCTTAGTAAATATGATTATACTTATAAGATTAAGTGTAATTCTGAATTGATTGAAAAAGTTTAAATCAATAGTAGAACGAATAACAAGAATCAAGTAGGCAGAAAGATAAAAGTTTCTCCATTCTAAGAAGAAGGGAGAGTACCTTTTATGCTTTTTGATAGGTTTTAATGATTAAGAACCATGTCTCAATTGATCCTCTAAGTAAGTCTTAGTACAGTTGTATGTTTAAGAAGAGGAATCAGGGATTGAAGAAATGGTTAAATCAATAAGTCAATCATACTTCGTTCCAATAACAAGTCTTAAAGTTAAGATTGTGACATTAAGTGAAAGGTATTAAGAAGGTTTGTAACTTTCATTAAATGTGGAAAGTTGTGATGTCTTGGATAAGACAAAGACCAACTAGGACCAATTTATGAAGTGTTTTGATAAAAACTACACTAACTCTTGAATATTTGTTTGTCAAGAAATGTTTATTGACAAGAGAATCATATATGTCAAGGAGTCAGTGGGAGTCTTAATGGTCTTGAAAGGTTTCAAGAACAAATCAAATAAACCTTATCGATCATCACTAGCACACGAGTTGAGGTTTACAACCTATCGTGTTGACATTATTTTGATTATGTGCCAATCCAATCGAGTTAAGTATGCATGTGAGTTCTATGAATTCTCATTTTGAACAAAGCACCTTAATCAATGAAAGGTACAATGATAGGAAAGGGTGAGCTGCTTAACTACTTGGAAGACATGGTGGGCAGCTGTGCTACCATAAAGGCAAGAAATCGAGATCAAGAAAGTTCGATCCATAAGAGTTTGAATTTGTCGTAAACTTTGGTTTTGACAAATTCACATGGATAGGAACACATACACCGTTCAAATCTAAGTGTCATAAGATTTCCTCCTTCATGAAAATGATTGTGAGGAAATGCTTTCACTAAGAAAGATTTTAAGAAGATAGTAATTGTAAAATTGCATTCTCGAATTCAATTATGGTTACGGTATCCCTTTCCATAATTTGAATTGTGAGGTTTGGCAATTAGTCTTAAGTGTTTAGAAACACATATGAACTATCGAAGGCAAAGGTGTATAAGTTCAAGAAACCTTGATAAAAGATTATCAAAGTACTAAGTATTAGAAACATAAACTTAAGAAATTCAATAAGTATTGTTTTTCTGGAAGTTAAGATGTTTATGAATACATGTCGAAGCTAGTGGGAGCATAAGTGTTATGTTTTATAATAATCATCATGATAGTGGGAGCATAAATGTTATGATTGTATGATGATTAAGGCAAGTATTGCAAGGTTAGCAATATTAATTATAGAAAACAAGAGTCATATTTTGCAAAGTTGTAAGAGTTGAAAGGTTGTTTTGCTATAATTAAGGGAGAGAATATTATGCTTCATTTCAAATCTAAAGGATTAGGTTGAGAAATGTTAATAAACTTAGTCAAGGGTACATAGCGTGTTCTTAAAATTTCGATTATGATTACGGCATTCCTCTTCACAATTCGAATTTTGAGAACATAGCAAATAAAACATTATGCGTCGTGTCCCATACGCTTCGGGTATAGGATCGATTGCGAATGCTTTAATGTTTGACCATTCTAAAATTTTCCAAATGTCTAGCGCATTTAGAGGGAAAAGGGACTAGAATTGGTTTTGACTAAAATAACTAAACAACTATCAAAGGACAATCCAAAGTTCGACGAGGATTGGTCGCTTGTGAGTAGTTGGAAGTATAGTATTGGAAGATATGAAAATGTTCTCATATTGGATGGACCATATCGACATCATTACGAATAGATAAGATTATATTAAGAATGAGTTATCATATGGAAAATATGGAAATGTATCTATATTGGGAATTGAATATTGAAAATCTATGTCTAGATTAGAAACTTTTATGCAAAAGGATGTTCAAAGGAATGTACTTTGAGTGAGAGACATCATATCTAAGGAATTGTCTTGTAACAATCTCCGATAGAGGACTTTGTAATATCATTGGCAATAGTCTTTGTGACTTTGGTGAAGTGACATTACGAAACGATAGTTGCATAGAATGTTAGAATCTAGCATATTCTATAAGTAGCAAGAATTTGATATTCTTTGATTTATGAAAAACGGATTTGGAGTTGTGAAATGAGAAGGATTGGAAATGTGTTCAATGTGATCTATTTCACAAAGTAAGAACCATAGGTAAACATTGTGTGCACGCTAGGAGCATGGGACAAGTGTTGGAATTCAAGTAAAAAGTTGATTACCCGAAACTACAAATAATGAGTAATCAATATGGTGATAAATAAAAGGTGTTTTATTTATGCTCAAAGGGTTGAGGCCGTATGGGATTAGTATTATTCTTGTGTTTCACATTTGCATGTTTTGACTTCCAGAATAATTGAGTTTATTAAGAATAATCGAATTATTCAAACGGACCACAGTCGTTCATATGTTGGAAGTAGATATGAATTAAGACTGTCGTGAATTGGTGTGTGGATTTTCTAAAAGAGTATTAGACATAAGCAAATGTTTGCTGCAACGTTCATGAGTGCTTATGAATGTGATTTGAGCATTGGATTAGACCCACGCTCACTTGGATCACTCCATGGATTGTATCACGAGTGATTGGTGAGACGATAACATCTTATATTCTTGAAACCGAGATGTGTGAGTTGTATCTTGCAAATTGGTTGCACATTGATAATATGTAAACGCACTAGTAACTTGGTGTTATAAAACATATTGTTGTGTGTGATTCGGTGCGTGAGTGCAAGCGAGCATTGTATCAAAGTTTATCCATTCCTTTTATTCAAAATAGGATAAAGGCGATATCTTTGGGCCCCTTGATGGTTTAGTGATGACAAACGTAAATGCTCGGCTGGGCTAGGGCTAATTTGATTTGTTCAATTAGTCAGTTGTCATAAATAGGAAATCGAGATATAGTACAAAGAGAATGATTTGAAATCATATCTCATATGATATCTAGAATGGAGGAATATATGATCCCTTATCTAAGGACACGCGTATTTGATATGATCAGAGTTGACAGCGGCTTTGGAAAGCTACGATTGCAGATCGGGATCCAAAGTCATACGCAGAATAGTTGTTAGACTTATCCAAGTGGGAGACTGTTGGATTAGTGTCTAAGTCCATAACTATTTTGGTATGTACTTGACCCGATGGTGCATGGTCCTTTTGGGTTGCCTTCACCAAAGCAACTTGATTGGAGAAATAAATAAAGAGAGAGAGGTTATTATGATTTATTAATATGTTATAAGAATAATATATTAAAGGAGAAATCATATTTGTTTAATTAATATTGGTCAATAATTAATTAAGAATTAATTTTGTGATCAAGTGTAATTAATTAAACTAGAGGGGCTGAATTGTAATTATGTGATAGTTACAAAATAAGGTAAGAATTATCTTATATATATGGTGGACGAATTTGAAGTGATAATCACTTAGAATTCGACTATGATAAGGATTCAAGGATTATCTTATGGGTTGCTTGGTGGATAAGCAACTAGATAAGGATAATGACTGAAACTCTATCTTTACACCTATATAAACCCCCTAGGGCTTAGGAATTCGTCTAACCCTTCCCAAGAGGTCCTAAGGACGAATTCCTACCTCCCTCCTCTCTCTTTATACCTTCTCCACTTGCTTATGGTGTTTGTAAGCCATTAGAGGAGTGACACTTGTGACTCTCAGCTTTCCAAGGTCAATTCAAGAAGGAATTGGATTGTTATTGCTATATAACAATCAAGGTATGTTCTTAAACCTAATTACATGTGAATTCTGATTTCCATATGCTAGAATTAGGGTTTATAGTCTTGGATTCAAAGCATGTACAATAGAGAAACCTAGATCCAAGCTTTAGGGTTTGTATGAGCACATAGGATGTCTTATGACCAAAACCCATCACTTTTGTTAGGTCATAATGTAACATCCGGAATTTCATGTATCATATTTATTCTTTGTGTTTCAAGTTTTGTGGAAGAACTCGGCGAGTTGGTGCGTAGACTCTCCGAGTAGAGACGCGAATCATTATCCGGGTGGATGGATGGACTCAGTGAGTCGCCCCGAGGACTCGTCGAGTCCACGTTGTTTAATGAAACCTTAATTCCTCGGGTTTGGGGCCTATTTAAGGGGCCTTATGGCCGTCATTTGCGGCTACCAGATCCCAGAGAGAAACCCTAAGTGAGCTAGAGCGATTGTGAGAGGAATGGAGCCATTCCTTGATCATTTGTTAGTGTTTTTGCAAATAGAAGAGGACCAAGACAAGAGGAGGATGAAGAGGGTGCTAATCCAGTGATTCCAGGGCTCAAAGACTTCATTTTGAGGTATTCATTCGACCTTTCTTCAGTTTATGGTGTAATTCCTAGAGTTATGGCTTTTTAGCCCTTTTAGAGGAAGGTTATTGAGTAATTGGTCCCTTCTTGTGTTGGTGATGTAGATCTGGACCCAAAGAGGTCCAGAGACCCTTTTCCCTTGAGCTTTATGAGTGTTAATTGGGGTTATGAGCTTTGGATGTCATTTTAGTGGTCATATCTTCAAATAAGGCCTTTAAGCCTTTGCATGAGCACCAAGATGTTTGCTTTACGTGATTATCATGCTTGGGGAGGCCAGATCTATGATTGTATGGGACGGATCTAACCTCAGAAGTTGATTTGAGAGTGTGCATGGCATGAACTCACCGAGTCCCAAGAACAGACTCGGCGAGTAGTATGAAGGTTGCCCATTAATCATTCAGTGAGTGGACTACCAAGTTGGGGGATGACTCAGTGAGTCAGAAGGGGATTAGAGGACTGAGGTTCAAGGCTGTACTCACCGAGTTGTTCTTGAAACTCGGCGAGTTGAGTCGGGGTGGCCCCGCGATTCATGTCTGATGTGACTCGTCGAGTTTAGGGAGGGACTCGACGTGCCCAGTGGGTCAAGGGTTATGAGTCATGTGTGTACTCGCCGAGTCACCGGAGTGTACTCGGCGAGTTGGGTCAAAGTTTGACCGTTGACTTTTGTTGACTTTTAGGGTTTGGTCAGCAATGGATTCCTTGAGTCAAGAGGGCGGGGGGGGGGGGGGGGGGGGGTTAAAATAGTCTTTTACCCTTCTGAGGGTGACAATTGAGGGTCAAGTCTAGCCTCGAGTGTTATATTTATGAGGATATTTACTTTGTGTGAATAGGCGGAGGCTAGGCAATACTTCAACCGAGTCAGGGATTTACGAGAGTCTGAGGTGAGTCTTCTCACTATACTTTACCTTGAGTAGGTAATCAGAGTTATGTGATACAGTGTTGTATGCTATATATGTGTTATGTGTTGCATTTCATTATTCTTTGTGATTTATGTTGTGCATGTTACAAAGTTAGAACCAGAAGGTTCACAGAGATAGAACCTGAGGGTTCACAGAGTTTGGGTGCACGGACCCACAGAGTTATTGCCTCGAGTGGCTAATATGTGTTATATGTGGTATTTTGGGGAACTCACTAAGCTTCGTGCTTACAGTGTTATGTGTCATGTGTTTCAGGTACTAGTGACGATCGCGGGAAGGCGCCGGCTTGATCAGTACACACACGGGATTTTTATGCTATGAGATCTTGGGATTGTTATATGCTATGAATTGAGTTTTAAACAATGATGTTTTTATGAGTAATAAATGAATTACGTTTTTATAAAATGCGAAAAATTGTTTTGAAATTTACGGTGTTACACATAAATTGTGGTTTATACTTTTCTTTTCATAAGCTATTAGAGTTCTCGGTGTAGGACCAAAAACACCATGTTTTGGTGTTGTTTGGACTGAAATCACATGTGATTTCGGTTAGGCTTAATATTGTTTCATTTGTCTTTTCGGCTGGGACTTTGTTATTAGGTCTAGGTATATATAGTGTTAATTTAGCCTCGTAAATTGTGAGAGGTTTGTGGGGTGCTCCACAAGCCAAGAACACATTCAAGAGAGAGAAAGAGAGAAAACCAAGTGTAATCATGAATCTTATGTACCTGACTATTCATCTATAATAGTGTGCATTGAAGATTAATCATCTTGCTCTTATTCCATATTATATCTTGCATCATTCACTAGATTGGGATTCCGCACCATCAAAGTGAATCCAATTGATACGTAGTGATTTGGGGTTTTACAATTGGTATCAGAGCTTGGATCGATATCAATCGAATTGGCAAGATTTTAACCGTGTCTTGGAGTTTTTCTTGGATTTTTGGGTGTATTTGATTTATTTTTGATGAAATATTGGCTGTTTGTTCTTCGCGTTCTTCATATTTTTGAGTTTTTGATCGATTTTAGCTTTAACATCGGAAATTTTCGTGTTTTTGGTGATTTCTGCGAGATCTTCGGTCACAATCTTCCGAGTCTTTGGCAGTAGCCTTGTTCTTGGTTTGGGTTGCGAAATTCTCCGTCAGGTTCTCGGTACGCAGTTCTCGGTCTCGCTCGTTCTCGGTCCACATATTCGGTCAGTGCTTTCGGTTTACGATTTCGATGCGAGATTTCGGTCTTCGGTTGAGAGTTTTCGGTGCGAGTATTCTCTGTTAGGGTCGAGAGGCTTCGAATTTTCGGAGCTATTTTCAGATTTTCAAGATTTTGGCTAGTTTTTAGTCTTGAAACTTAGTTTTCGATCCAAAAGCCACATTTTCGATCAAATAACCTCGTTTTCAGTCCTAAAGCTTCGTATTCGGTCACAAAGGCACGTATTCGGTCAAATACCCTCGTTTTCGGTCTAGAAACCTTTGTTCTCGGTTAAGCTTATTTTTTTTGAAAAAAAGTTTGACTTTCACGTTTGACTTTTACGCTTGACTTTCAAGTTTGACTTTCAAGATTTCAAGTCAAAGGGTATTTTTCTTAATTTCACAATCAGTTCTTTTTTTGGTAAATTATTCTTTTTGGTGAATAATGAGTTCTTCAATCACCAAGGTAAGTGAAAACTCATGCTCTAAGTCCTGTGAAGCTAAAATTAAACATTATCGTGATCAACATGAATTATTAATTAGGGAAATTGAGGACCTCAAATGTGAAGGATACACTCTCAGAAAGGCCCAAAAACCATTAAAAGAAAAATTAGAGGCCCAAACAAAAGATTTAAAAAGAATTAAGGAAGAATACAGCATAAAATGCGAACACTATGATTATGCTCAAGAAAAGAATGTCAGTCTAACTACCGAGCTAAACAGATTGAAAGTTAAGTCTGAAAATGCAGATTTTAAGTTTAGAAAGTTTGATGTGTCAAGTAAGAAAGTTGAGTCCATGATAGAAAAACAATTAAAATTTAAATATAATCGGAATAAGGGTCTACGGTATCATAATGTTCCACCTCCCTTCAATGATAATTGTACCCCGCCCCTTGAAACCAATGAGGTAGAGATATTTGCTCAGTTTGGCCAACCCTTTGTACCAGCTTCAGTTAAGACTGAACAATCTGTTCCAACAAAGAGTATTAAGGTGAGCGATACTAATTCTTCTACTTTATGTGCAGGTAAAGTAGTGGAAGATGAGAACAAGGAGAACATAAATAATTCTAATTCTGTTAATTCTTTTGATTGTCAAGCCAATGTCTCTTTGAACTCTGAATTTGTTGCTTCTAATTCTATTACTTCTAATAAACCTGCTGTTGGTAAATACAGGCCACCAAAACAAGCGAAACAAATTGCTTGCTATAAGTGTGTATGTGGGAACAATCAGAGACAAGGCATGGGCACGCTACCAGGGAAAGACAGAAACAACTTCTACATGAAGAAACATACATGTTTCCATTGTGGAACACCTGGACACATTGCCAGAAATTGTCCAAATCGTGCGTATGTTCCCTACTACAAAAAAAGGTTGGGAGAATATGCCAACAGGTAGATCATCCAAAAGAAACCCTTCGAGGTCACGTTCATACAATGGTGACTAGAATGCTAAGAAGGGTAAGAATCAAATTCCCAAGGACAAGAAGGGAATGTCTGACAAGAAGCCGAATTCAAGAGATGGTTATGTTAGACCATGATCGTTTAGTTCAAAGTCATCTCGGCGATCGGTTTCAAGTTCTAAAACGAGTGCTGAGGCATCCATCCGATCAAACAAGAAATGGGTTAAACCAGACTATAGATGGGTACCAAAAGTTCACACTCCTAAATCATCTAATGACTCTAACATTTCTTCATCTTCTGTGTGTGATAAACATGATATGTCATGGGAAAGAGTACAGTGTGTAGATAGTGATGGTCTACCCAGCTTCAAAATGGATTGGGCTCTAAAGACCAACTAATTTCGCACTATGTGTCGGAGAAGCTATGGAGAAATATCAGTAGACTTCAATTTGTTGATAGTGGTTGTTCCAGGCACATGATAGGAGACACCTATCATCTGTACACCATTTAGAATTTTAAGTGAGGGTATGTGTCCTTTATGGGATGGAAGAAAGAAAGGATCACAAATGGGGATCATACTTAACGATGTGAAGAATTGTTGAACTTGTTAACTTCGTTCTAAAGCTGAAACACAGCTAAGGCTAAACACGTTGTTGCATCTACGTGCTATTCTTAGATCATCTGGATGCATCTTGAATTGTTAAATTATGGTTTGAGTTTTCTTCTCGATACTTCTAAGTTTTTCCTAAAATGATTCATTTTGAAGACAATTTTTTTTAAATTTGCGCATTTATTTTATTTTCTTTCTTCCCCGTGCCCAGTTTAATGGGAGAAATAAAAAAACAACATAAAAATTATAAAATCAAAATTCCAAAAATATGTCTTTTTCGTAAGTGTTCTTGGGGAATGATATGAAGTTTAGTGTTAAAGGGCAATCTGAAATTCGTGTAATGCACTTAAGCTAAATTGTTTACACTTTGTGTTTAATGTGCTGATAGGCACGAAGGATTCAGAAGGACTAGACATGGCTAACAATGAAAGGTCATGACAATGTTAACTCATCTGGACTTAGATAGTAACATTTGGACTGACCATACGATGCTTGGATAGATTGAGCAGTGAAATAAACAAGGGAACCTACGAGATACATTAAAGTTACTTATCATCTAGAACTGTGGCCTCAACACTTCTTCGATGTACAAACTTATGTCCTTAATTCTGGTACTGATAAGGTGACTAGGGGGTTCTGATAAGGTAGGTCTATGTGAAATTGTTTTTCTTTCTTATCCTCTATGTCAGTCATATGTTGCCCCATTTGCGTGATCGGAAGATCCGACCTGGGACACAACATATGCATCTCTATCTCTATGCGTCTCTCTATCTATCTATGTCAGTCATATGTTGTCCCCTCTGCATGATCAGAAGATCCGACATGGGACACAACATATGCATCTTTCTATCTTTCTATCCCTCTATCTAAGTTAGTCATATGTTGTCCCTCTGCATGATTGGAAGTTATCTGACCTGGGATACAACGTATGTATCTCTATGTCTGTCTTTTCTCACAAATAATTGAGCACTCACCTAAAGTAAAGAGCTCTTTGGAATTCCTTGATTGCTAGGGTATGTCGTGAAATGGGGAACACATTCTAGTGTGCTTAAAATTATATTGGTTCATGACTAAAGGTTGAATGTAGGTCTCACTGCTGAATTTAAGTGGACAACAATATCCTTGGTCGTCGTCAGCTAAATGGTCTATTTAGGAATATAGGTGCAATGTCTTGTCACTTATAATCTGTCCAACTTGCAAATATCCTTTTTGTTTAAGTGGACCACAATATTGGTGCTTGACCAGAGCTATTCATGCAAGTGTGTGTTGAAAAACGAAATTGAATTGCTTGACAACTTTGATCCCAAAAAGTTTTAAATATAGTTATTATTTTTGTTTTTGTTAAATTTGTTCATATTTTTCCTCTATGCACAAATTTAGGGGGAGAATTAAAAAAATCAAAAAAAAAATCATAAAATTTAAAAAATCCAAAAATATGTTTATTTATGTTTTTATTTCTTTTTTCAGAAAAATCAAAAAAAATCCAAAACATTGTTTTTAGCGTATTTTAATTTTACTTTTTATTCTTATTCGTTTTATTGTGTGCTAAGTTTATTTTTATTTTTGTTTTTATCTCAATATTTCATTTGTCTTAAAAAGCGAATTCAAAAAGAAGAAAAGACTCAAGGAGACTATATCGGAGTTTTCTGAGCAAGGAGAAGAAAGTTAGAAAGGAGTTGATGGTCATTAGACTTCACTTTGTTTTAACAAGGAATTAAAGGATTGAAACTGTACAAAATGTCAATTAGGCAATATCTTTCTAAGAGTTGTCGTATTTAAGTACTAGCCGACTTATGGCTCAAAGCACCAGGGTGATGCACCTCACAAGGCACGATTATCGTTGAATGTCTCCCCAAGGGCCAAGTTAACTTCTTTAGCTTGAAAAACTGTATTGAGATCTTTGATCTAGGATATACATGGGCTAACATCAAAAAGGCTATGATTAGTTCTCTGATACTTAACAAATCGCAGTGCTTTCCTCTGTGTTCACACAGATACTGTGAGTAGTCTTCTTCTGAGCTAAGGCTGGGTCCGTGAATAACTGTGGTGAGAAAGGTATTTATGATTTTGTGATCCACAGGGAGTTTTTAGTCATGGTTACTTTTCAAGGCGCAATGGTGATCATTAAAGAACATTCGTTCAAAGGAACAAGAAGTGAAGATTATTTTTCAACATACAATCTTTTAACCCCAGAAGCATGGTGAAGCTGTATTTGAAGTTTTGTGACGAATTGCATTGAAGCCTCCTCAATCATTTTTCTGCTATCTATGAACTTGATGAAGTGATCTAGAAGAATTGGTCTCTTTTTTATTTTCTCGAAAGTGTTTCAAAGCTGAAAGTGCTGATTTTAAAGAACCTTTACAGGAAGCTTCTACACCTAATAAATCGAAGATAAAAGCTGAAGTCATGAAAGCAGAGAAGATTGAAGAGAAAAGAAATCTATAAACCAAAGGAGAGATTGTTAGGTCATAAATTGTGGTTTATACTTTGATTTTCATAAGCTATTAGAGCTCTCGGTCTAGGACCGAAAACACCATGTTTTGGTGTTGTTTGGACTGAAATCACATGTGATTTCAGTTAGGCTTAATAATGTTTTGTTTGGGTTTTGGTTTGGGCCTTCGTTATTAGGTCTAGGTATATATAGTGTTATTTTAGCCTTGTAAAGTGTGAGAGATGTTTTTGGGGTGCTCCACAAGCCAAGAACATGTTCAAGAGAGAAAACCAAGTGTAATCGTGAATCTTATGTACCCGACTATTCATCTATAATAGTGTGCATTGAAGATTAATCATCTTGTTCTTCTTACATATTACATCTTGCATCATTCACTAGATTGGGATTCCACACCATCATAGTGAATCCGATTAATACGTAGCGATTTGGGGTTTTACACCTTTGCTTTCTGCCAGGCCGGTGCAGACACCAACCCCGACTACATTGAGGATTACGATTGGACGATAGGGGAGAGTTGAGGCCCCGAAGGCCAGAGGTCTTTCCTTTCAGTTCACGACAGAGGAGGTCGGGGTGGCACCTGATTTCGTTACTAGTATGTTTTAATTTATTATTTTGTCAAGTTATTTTATTGTGTGCTTATGATTGTATTTTTGCTAGGTACTTTCTTACTGAATTCCTTGCATGATCTTGTGCTTTTTTACTCGGGTGCGACTCGGTCCTTTGTGTCTCAGTCCTTCAGTAGGAGTTTTGATATGTCCCTTGGAGAGTTAGAGTACTTGTTTTAAGTTTCCATTGCCAACAAGCACGGGATTTCTGCATCGAGCATTTTTGGAGATTGTACTTTGAGATATTCAAGGTGTATTACGTGATCGATTTGATTCCTATCCGTATATGGGATATGTACATGATAGTAGGGATGGATTGGTTGAGCAACTTTGGTGCCTTGATAGACTATGAGGGGCAGCGGGTGATGGTTTGAACCAAAAGTGGGGTAGAATTAACTATTTATGGCAAGGGTACCAGGCTTGGATCAACCTTTTGTGCTGATGCCAGGGTTTGGCAGTATCTATAGCATGGGTGTCTGGGTTATCACGTGTATGTGGTTGACACTCGAGTGGAGAGGGGATTTTGGTTTCAGATGTGCCTGTAGTTAGAGAGTTTCAAGATGTATTTCTAGAGGAATTACCCGGCATGCCTCCCGGAAGGCAAGTGGAGTTCAGGATCGATATAATCCCCGATGTAGCGCCGATTGCTAAGGCATCGTACCGATTAGCACCACTAGAGATGCATGAGTTGTCCTCTCATCTTCAAGAGTTGTTGGGAAAGCGGTTTATCAGATCGACCGAGCAATCTGCCTTAGGGAACCCCGATTTTGTTCTTAAAGAAGAAAGATGGTTCATATCGAATGTGCATGGATTATCGGGAGCTGAATAAATTGATAGTGAAGAGCCATTGCCCACTTCCGCATATTGATGATCTCTTCAATCAACTGCAGTTTGCATCTTGGTTCTCCAAGATTGATTTGAGGTCAGTGTATCACCAGATGAGGGTGAGAGAGAAGGACATGGAGAAGACATCATTCCGAACTCGTTATGGTCATTACGAGTTTGTATGTTTTTAGTAAAGGGCATTTTTAGGATTGCGCTAGGCGCTCACATTTTTTGGCTTCTCTAAAATAGTAGATTGAAAATTTCATAAAGACTCGCCCCTTGTTTCAATAAGAAGGAGTATATCGGGCCCTGTTACATTGGCTTCTGCCAATAGTGAACTAAGCGACTTGTGCTAGCCTGTTACGTTTTTCACGAGCAATCTACGGTCTAACGCTTGCCTTCGGTGGCTAACCAAGCGAAAACTCCAAAACTAGGGTTCCAAACATTTCTCTAATAATCCGGTAAGCGTTAAATTCATGAGAAAAAGTTCTTTAGTAGCGATTTCCTTGTTCTAGTGCAAACGTGGTGATACCATTTGGGCTCACTAATGCACCGACGTCATTTATGGATTTGGTGAATCAAGTATGTTGGCTGGTGCTCGATCGTTCAGTCACTGTTTTTATCGATGATATTTGGGTCTGTTCCAAGACCAGGGAACAGCATGAGGAGCACCTTCGAGGGTTGTTGGGAGTTTTGAGGAGAGAGGGGTTTTATGCCAAGTTTCTCAAAGTGTGAGTTCTGGTTATGAGATGTCCAGTTCTTGGGACACCTCGTTAACCGAAACAGGATTTGGGTCGACCCGACCAAGATAGAGGCAGTGATGTAGTAGGAGATCCTGAAGACTCCTTCGGAAATTTGGAGTTTTCCAGGTTTAACAGGGTATTATCAAAGGTTTATTCAGGATTTCTCCATGGCTGTTGTACCTATTACTCATTTGAAGAGGAAGGGTGTGGATTTTCGATGGGGACCTGAGAAGCAGGTGGCGTTCGAGACACTGAGACAAAAATTATGTGAGGCCCCAGTTTTGACCCTCCCAGAGGGCGGGATGATTTTGTTGCTTATTGTGATGGTTCTATCACCGGTTCAGGGCAGTACTCATGTAACGAGAGAGAGAGAGAGAGAGAGAGAGAGAGAGAGAGTTATTGTGTATACTTCTAGGCAGCTGAATTCACATGAGTTTTAGTATCCGACGCATGATATGGAGGGCAGCAGTGGTGTTTGCCCTCAAAATTTGGCGACACTATGTATATGGGGTCCGATGTACCATATACACGGATCACAGGAGTCTGATATATCTCATGGATCAACGAAATCTAAATATGAGGCAGTATAGATAGCTTGACGTGGTCAAGGATTATGACTGTGATATTCTTTATCACTCGGGGAAAGAAATTGTAGTCGCTGATGCTTTGAGCCATAATTCGGCTAGTACTTCTGTTAAGGTCTTATGTATGAGGATTTTTATTAATTCGCCACTTCTGGATTTGATCAAAGTGGTTCATGCCGGGGGAGTCAAGAAGAAAAATTGGAAGCAGGAGAGAATTAGGGGGAGTTTGACAGATTGTCTACCGATAGTCGTGGATTGTTGACCCAGTACAGTCAGGTTTAGGTTCCAGATTTTGGTGGGTTCAGGTAGACCGGAATGGAAGAAGCACATAAGTCCAGATTTTAGATACACCCTAGAGCCACAAAAATGTATCAGGACTTGAGATTTAGCTATTGGTGGTCGCACATGAAGAAAGAGATAGCCTGGTATGTGGATAGGTGCTTGACCTTTCGGATGGTCAAGGCCGAGCAGTAGAAGGCGTATGGCAAGTTGCAACCTTTAGAGGTTCCCAAGTGGAAATGGGAATAGATCACCATGGATTTTATCACCAAGTTACCCAAGATGGCTAATAGATTTGATGCGATTTGGGTCATTGTGGACTGTCTGACAAAGAGTGCCCACTTCTTGACCATTCAGGAGAGTTCATCGGCCGAGAAATTAGCTGATGTATATGTGTGCGAGCTCATTGCTCGACATGGTATTCCAATCTCCATTGTATCGGATCGGGATGTTTGGTTTAAAATAATTTATTTTTAGTTAGAAGGTCTAATTTCAAACTTTGGCATTAAAAAATTATTTTAAAAGTTAAGAGATAATCATAAAAATAAAAATAGTCAAATTTTTATGGAAGATATACTTAAATGTCTCAATTTTTATTAATTTATCAAAATTACCATCAAATAAAAACTGAGCATTTCAGAATTTGTTGATATATGAAGTGTATTTTTTCCACATTAGCATCAAATATTTTTTAAAAAAATTCTCTCAACTCCTTAATATGGAATTATCATCGGATTTAGACATGTCGTTCAATTTCCAGAATAGTTTTTTCTATTTGAAATACAAAATATATGTTTGTAACGATGTAAATTTTCAAACCAAACTTTTCATTTTTCCAAACAAAATAAAACACATGTCACGTTTCTCCAAAAACCTCAAGTATCAAATATCAGTACATTTTTCAAAAATTGTTTATCACGAATCCAGGATCCAAAGTAAATATAGCTCTAGCTCAGATGTGTGTGTACAATCAAGCCGGTGCCTTCCCGCGATCCTCAGAAGTACCTGAAACACATAACACATAACACGGTAAGCACGAAGCTTAGTGAGTTCCCCAAAATACCACATACAACACATTAGCCACTCAATGCTATAACTCTGTAAGACCCTCCGGTCAATGTGTCTCAGTGGGACCCTCCAGTCCCACGGCTCATTGGACCCTCTGGTCCGGTCTCAGTGAGGACCCTCTGGTCTCACAGCTCATTGGACCTTCCGGTCCGGTCTCAGTAACACATAACATAGCATATATATATATCACACAAGCAAATGCACAACTCAAGTAAGCACATAAAACCCTCTGGTCACATATAATTACCACTCTAGGTAAAGTATAGTGAGAAGACTTACCTCGTAAGTTAGCAAGTAAAAATCTCTTACTCGGAATCCTCGATCTAGCCTCCGCCTACCACATAGGATAATTATCTCTAATTAATACTCTACTCAAACTAAAATACACTAAAAGTTGTTCTCTCTTTCACTCTAGCCCTAGGAATGGGCAAAAGACCATTTTACCCCTCCTTGATCTCCATTGCTCCATTTGACCAAACGTTAAAGTCCACAAAAGTCAAACTCGAGTCAACAGCCCTAGTTGACCTGACTCGCCGAATGCACTTGTGCAACTCATCGAGTCCCAACGTTCCTCAGCAGCCTCTTGAAAGACCAGCTCATCGAGTTAACTGTGACATCTCCTAATTTCTCGGCCAGAAAAGTCCGATTTAATTTATTCTTTTTAAAATAAAACCAGAGAAATCTTTTTAAAAGATGTTGCAGAATTTGTTCCCAAAACAAAACATGATAAAAGTTTATCAAAACCTTCTTTAAGAAATGTATAGTTTCATTTCATATCAAAACCTCATGTTGTCATGTTCCGATACAGATCAAAAGCATAAACAACACATTATAAGCCTTTCAACAGTTTTTCAAAACTACTGGCCTATAATCTAAAAATCTCTCGTCGTCCTCCGACTATGCTCGGGGTCCACTACCTGTAACATAAAAAGCTAAGTGGGTCAGGCTTGGGAGCATGGTGAGCATATAGGGTTTTCAAGCCACAGTAATAATAATCTTATTAAGTTCACCAATCAATAATAACTCTGATTACCCGTTCCCGTTATCCTCACTTTACGTCCCTAAACACTTATCACAAGGGACCTAGCCTAAAGAATATCATCGGGATGGACACTACTGCTAATGGGTTTCCTCAGCCATACATGTCCTAAGGCAACCATAAGGGGGATGGAGTACAGCGAATAAACACTCTTAGTTCATTAACACCTACAGGTTGCGGGCCTGCTAATGTTTCCCACTGGACTGTCTAGAAAGTCCGTGGTCGTCATCCAAACTCCGCTAGAAGACTGGATCTCAAAACACATCGAGGCCTCTCATCACTTTTATTTTATCACACATCACTATCTACCCATGTTTTACCCAATGTATTTGTAGATAAAAATACATATACAGTTTAAAACTCGTATAAAACATTTATTCAACAGTCACCTCAAATAAACACTTAATATAATTACACATAGCATGTATTTTATAGAAAATACTTCATATCTAGGTGTAAGATGAAAGTGACTACACACTCATATGATTTGATGATAATCGGGCATCCATTCGTTGCCTAAAAAGATCGTTTCTAATAAAACCGGGAGTTTTATTGAGAAACCGGGCTCTGCAAAGGTCGGGCTTCGAAACTGAAAAGATAAATTTTTCGGGCTTCTCGGGCACTTCGTGGAGTATTCTAGGGCTTATAATCGATATCTGGGCTTTGGGGGATGTTAAGATGAAAGAAATATGGGTTTAGGGGCTAAAAATGACAAGATTCCAAAATATATCTGGGAGGTCTCGCACCCTTCTATTGATAGGGGCGAGGCTTCTGATCCAAGGGCTGAGAAAAGGCCACGTGTCGCAGATTCGAAGGCTCGCAGGGGGGTAGCTCGCACCTGCGAGGGGCTCGCTGTCAGTCTGTGATTGGACCGAGGTCTAGGTCCGAAGTCGGTTCTGGTGGAGGGGTCTGCAGGCGAAGGTGCGTAGATGGCAGCACGTGCGAGGGCCTCGGTGGCGGTTGCTGATTGGACCGCGGTCTAGCAGTCCATGTGTGAGGCTCGGACTAAGGCGTGTGAGGTTCGGATTGGGCCTCCCTTTGGTCAAATCAGAATTCGACACGTGGCTTCACATGACTCACCATTTCTGACACGTGGCACATGCGAGGCGATGGTGACGTGGCAACTCGTGACTACGCGAATTTTCTCGATTTTCGTGCCAAAACTTCTAAAATCCATAACTTTGGCATACAAGCTCCGTTTTTGATGTTCTTTATATGCATGCGTAGCTAAAATTACAGTCTACAACTTTCGTTTAGACTTCGTCGACTAATTTTGAATTTTATTTTTTTATTATTATTTTTAACAGACCGGGACAGGAAATCCATTAAAAATTCATAACTTCTTCATCCGACCTCTGTTTACATCAGACTTTTTACCTTTGTGCTACTAATTACGAGACCTTCGATTCTCGTCTAGGTTGTGTTGGCTAAAAATCGCTCGATCTAAAATTCGAGTTTTTAGTTGTCTACTGCTAAGCTGAAACTTCGAAAAATCATAACTTCCTCATACGAAGTCAGATTTGGGCGTTCTTTTTATCGAACTTCTCGGTTCAACGAATACTACGAATTTCATTTAGATCACTAAGGCTAAAAAGTAGTTTGTCAAAAACTCACTTTTTATGACATTCGGCACCGTGCCGGTTTTGTTGCGAAACTTCGACATGTCATAACTTCTTCGTTATAACTCGGATTTTGGTATTCTTTATATCCCTGAAATCCTTGTTTCGACCACTACAACTTTATGTAAAGATATCGAGCTTATCTCACACTTTAATTTTGATGCTTATTTTTATTCTTAATTAATTTAACCCTAATAATTAAGCATAAAACACATAATTTTCACATAATTCCTTTTCATTTCACCAAAATGAATCACAAAGGTTAACCTAGACTATAATGTCAATATTAATGCCTAGCCTAGAAACACGAGCATTACATTAACCCCTAACTCGTCGAGTTATCGCATGGTCCAGCTCATCGAGACAAGCCCTAACTGACTCGTCGAGTTGGCTCATCCACTTGGCGAGTCCTTTCAGACTCAATTGTATTCAGACGATTTCAAGGAAGAAAATCCATCACACTCTAGATCTAAGCTCTCAAGGCTTGAATATCACACAAAGCCATGAGCTTTACGTTCATGCATGACACTTTAGGGCTAGAAATGCCAAGAAAATGCTTGAGAAGGAGTTTATCATTTAAGGAGCTAACATGGATGAATAAAGCAGGGGACTTTTGACTCAAAGGACCTAACAAGGTCCGGATCTGATGTCCAACTCTAAAAAGATGCTTAAAGCCTTCAAAGTCCTCAAATAAAATGGAAAAGAAGCCCTAACTCTCAAATCATGATATCTACTGATACTAATGGAAAAGATACGAACTTTATACCTTAAACAAAAGCTCCATGATGATTAGCAGCAGATTTAACAGCCTCTTCACGATCCTTGCTTGAAATCCTCCTCTTTTCTACTAAAAAGGTACCAAGGTTCTCAAGTAATGGCTCAATACTATCTCAAAAGCTCAAGGGGGTGATTAGGGATTCTCTCGGTGAAGGGAAGGAGATAGGGAGCCACAAATGAGGCTATAAGTGTCCTTATATAGGCCCTAAACCCGAGGATTTAGGGTTTCCACTCACAGTGCCTACTTAGCGAGTCGACTCTCGGACTCGTCGAGTAGATCATTAAACCCACGTGGCCATGCCCGCCTCTACTTGGCGAGTTATAGCACCAACTCGTCGAGTAGATCAATAAACCTCAAGTCAAATCGAACCTTATCTGATGTTTCCACTGGACCTGAACCAGGGGCACTTCCTTGTTCCTCGGAACCTTCACCTTTCGACCCAAAATTGCGATCGGCCTCTCAATATAATTCAGGCTCGCATCTACCTGAATGTCCTCCAGTAGTAACATTATCGTCTCATCGGCTACACACTTCCTCAACTAGGACACGTGGAAGATGTTATGGATTTGACTCAACTACGCAGGCAGATCCAACTGGTATGCTACTCTACCTACTCTAGAGGTCACTCTAAAAGGACTGATGTATCGGGGTCCCAGCTTACCCCACTTCCTGAATCGGATCACCCCTTTCCATGGGGATACCTTCAGGAGCACAAAAACTCGGACATGAAATTCTAGCTCGGATTGTCGCCTTTCTGCATAATGCTTCTGGCGTCTCTGTGCCGTCAGTAACCTCTACTTGACCTGCTGAATCTGCTCGGTCGTTTTCAGTACTATCTTCGTGTCACCTATCACTCTCTGTCCCACTTCTCCCCAGCAAATGGGGGTCCGACGTCTCCTCCCATACAGAAGCTCAAAGGGAGGCATACCAATACTCGAATGGTAGTTGTTGTTGTAAGGGAACTCAACTAGTGGTATGTAGGTGTCCCAACTTCCTCCGATGTCCATGACACATGCACGTAACATGTCCTCATGCATCTGAATCGTCCGCTCGCTCTGCCCATCTGTTTTTGGGTGATACATAGTGCTGAAATGCAAGCGCGTGCCCAACTCCTCATAAAATTTCTTCCAAAACTTGGAAGTGAAATGCACGTCTCGATCCGAAACTATCGAGATCGGCACTCCATTCCGAGCTACCACCTCTCTCACATAGATCTCGGCCGATCTCTCTGCAGAAGAGCTCTCACTAATAGCAAGGAAGTGAGAACTCTTCGTCAGTCGATCCACAATCACCCAAATCGCGTCAACTCCACGTGCAATCCTTGGTAACTCGGTGATAAAGTCCATCGAGATCTGTTCCTACTTCCACTGGGGAATCTCCGGAGGCTGCAATGGACCATGTGGGCGCTGGTTCTCTGCTTTGACCCGACGGTAGGTCAAGCACCTCTCAACTGCCCAAGCAACATCCCTCTTCATACATGGCCACCAGTAATCTCTCTTCAGGTCCAAATACAACTTAGTGGCCCCGGGATGGATCGAAAATCTCGATCTATGTGCCTCCTCCATCAGTATACGCTGAGCTCTACCCGTATATGGAACCCAAATCCGCCCTCGGAAAGTCATCAGCCTGGGTTATCCTTCACGAACTCAGACACCTGCCCAATCACCCGCTCCCTCTTGCGGTTCTCCGGTCTCACGGCCTCCACCTGGGCCTCTCGAATAGCATCTAAGACTGGAGTCATCACCATCATCCTCATACACACATCTCGGATCGGGGCACTCTCTGCTCGGTGGCTCAGGGTGTCGGCTTCCACATTAGCCTTTCCCGGATGATACAGGATCTCACAATCATAGTCTTTCACCACATCCAACCATCTCCTCTGACGCATATTTAGGTTGGGCTGGTCCATGAGATACTTTATGCTCTTGTGGTCAGTGTATATGGTACACCGAACCCCGTACAAATAATGGCGCCAGACCTTTAGGGCAAACACCACCGCCCCCAGCTCTAGATCATGGGTGGGATATCTCGTCTCATGAGGCTTCAACTGCCTCGATGTGTATGCTATCATATGCCCTCTCTACATCAGCACTGCACCCAACCTGGATATAGATGCATCACAAAAAACCACAAAGTCCTCCACTCCCTCGGGAAGGGCTAACACTGGGGCTTCGCACAATCTCTGGCAAATAATCTCAAATGAGGTCTGCTACTCAGGACTCCAAGTGAAAGTAACGCCCTTCTGGGTCAATCTAGTGAGGGGGACGTCAATCTTGGAGAAATCTCTGATAAATCTCCGATAATAGCCAACCAATCCCAGAAAACTCCTTATCTCGGTGGGGGATCTCGGCACCTCCCATCTCACAACTGCCTCAATCTTGGCCGGATCGACCAAAATCCCATTTTGATTAACGAGGTGTCCCAGGAACATGACCTCTCGTAACCAGAAATCACACTTGGAGAATTTGGCAAAAAGCCTCTCTGATCTCAATACTCCAAGAATCTCTCCCAAATGCTCCTCATGCTGCTCTCTGGATCTTGAATACACCAAAATGTCATCAATGAACACGATCACCAATCGATCCAACATAGGCCTGCAGACCCAGTTCATGAGATCCATGAACACTGCGTTGCGTTGGTGAGTCCAAAAGGCATCCCCACGAACTCGTAATGCCCTTAACGAGTCCTAAAGGCCGTCTTCTGGATATACTCCTCACGGACTCTCATCTGATGATATCCAGACGTCAAATCGATCTTGGAAAACCAAGACACATCCTGCAACTGATCAAACAAATCGTCGATCCTCGGAAGTGGATAACGCTTCTTGACCGGTAGCTTGTTCAACTCCTGGTAATTAATGCACATCCGGTGTGAACCATCCTTTTTCTTGACAAAAAGGATCGGCGCTCCTCACGGTGACCTACTTGGTCAGATAAAGCCCTTCCCCAACAGCTCCTGGAGCGATTAGGATAACTCCTGCATCTTAGGCGGCGCAAGGAGATAAGGTGCCTTGGCGATAGGCGCCGCTCCCGGGACCAAATCAATCCGGAACTCCACCTGCCTCTCGGGAGGCACACCCGGTAACTCCTCAGGAAAAACATCCGGAAAGTTACTCACTATCGGAACCTCAGCGAAAGAACTTGGTCTCTCAGCAGCAACTCGTGTATCCATTACATACGCTACAAAACCCCTACAACCCTATTGTAGACTCTGCCTCGCTATGGCAGCCGAGCAGAACGCTGACCCAGATCGGGTACCCTCACTATACACTGTAAGCACTCCCTCAGGGTCTCTTATGGTCACCAACTGACGCTCGCAGTCGATCACAACTCCAAATTGACTCAACCAATTCATGCTCACAATGACGCAGACATCAGCAATCGCGATCGGTACCAGATCTATCGGGAACTCAACACCAAAAATCTCGAGCACACATCCTCGGATCACATCAGTCCCAAACACTGCATGCTCATCGGCTATGGAAACTCTTAGAGCTCAACTTAACGCCTCTCGTCGGATACTGATGTGACGACTAAACGCAAACGATATGAAGGATCGACTCGCACCCAAGTCAAATAACACCAAAACAGGTATAGAACTCACAAGAAAATTACCTAAGCACATCACAATGTAAATACTTGTTGATGATAGCTTCACTTTTCCATCTTTGATGTCCTGCAAGTACTTGGGGAAACTTCGTTTCCAATGGCCCTTATCGTTGCAATAGAATCAATTGGCCTCTTTGGGATCGCTCACATGAGGGATGTCAGAACCGAGCTTCGCTTTTGTTCCATTGCTAGATGACCCAATACAGGCCTTACCCCTCGAGTTATCCTTAGAAGTACCTTTCTTTTTCTTCCCTTTGTTTTTCCCGATGGCTAGGACAGGAGTTCTAGTAGCATTAGGAGTGTGACTCTTCTTCATCCCGACTCTATTCTCTATAATAGGTTCTAGAGTTTGGCCAATGTGGTTTCATTGTTGTTTAAATGATAAGTCAAGACGAACTGATCATAACAATGTGGTAATGTAAACCATGTCAATGGCCAACTCCTCATCGAAATTCACATCGAGTTTTTCAAGGCGCTCCATGTATCTTTGCATTCTTTGCACGTGGTTGCAGACTGACTCTCCTTCCTTTAACTTGCATGAAATAAGAGCTTTGACGACTTCATACTTTTCTTGATGAGCTCTATTGTGATACTTTTAAACAAGATCTAAGTTCATCTTGTATGGCCAATAGTCCTCATAGAACCTTCGCAACTCAGGTCTCATAGTGGCAACCATGATGCAAACAACCTTAGTCGCGTCGTCATAGTGTTTCTTGTTGGAGACTATTTCTTTGGGAGTAGCACCAGCTTCATCAATCTCGATAAGTTGTTTCTTAAGGACATACTCTTTTCCCTTGTATCAATGAGACATCTTAATGTTACGCATCCAATCATTATAGTCGGTGCCATCCAATGTCACCTTGGACACGATCGAGAGAAGGGAGAAGTTATGGGTAGAGGTTTGAGAAGTACAAGCATCACCAGAAGTAGAAATCTATAGAGAAAAGTAGTTTTAGTTAGATGACAATAATCCTTAATATTTTAACCCATAATAAATATTTAAGGCTAGGATCCAATATAACAATTCACAACTAAGAAGAGGGATGACATTATCTTATAGCGAATTTATAAAGGTAGGTAAAATTAATTCGCCAATTTCAAACATTAAAATTCCTAGATCTTTAAGATTAATTGAATCTATCAATGACATGTTTAATCTCAGATTATGCTATTCTATTTGTGACTGGGATACCGAGGATCACAAACAACATGTGAATAACCATACAAATATGCTTGGCACTCTCGATGTCATTTATCATCGCTCATTAATGTGTCGGTTAACCACACGCGCTTCATTAACAATGATAATTTTCGAGATGCCCATTATTACTCTTTATAGTCACTATTAGTGTGTCGCTTAACCACACACGCTCCATTAACTACATATAAAGCATAATATGCAATTTTATGGATTAGCATACTTTTCATGTGTTTCCTAAAGTAACTAAGAGTGGGATTTTATAAAAAGTTTAGTTACCTTATAACATTATACTTATTAATGAGATTATGTCCTATCAAATCCATTTGGATAAGGACCCTCCACCATACAAGAGAGCGGTGGGTAAGAGTGGATACCCAATGGCGGTCATTTTATATGTTGCTTTCTTAAACTCCGCTTATAGTATGGCTTCATGAATGAGGCGTACTAGCGATTTGAATTACTTGTATTATACATATATTATATTAATCTTTTAATTATATATAGTATATGGTGTATTTTAAAACTTTTCTAAAATACTAGGTTTAAGTTTAAATTTTTGAAATTAATATAAAACTAACTTAATTTAAAAATAAACCGATTTTGATTTAATCTTCGTCTTTTAATAAAATAATTCAATTTAATCCTTATCTTAAGCCTTATAGTTTTCAAAAATAGGCTAGGGTTTATCATGTTTTAATTGTTAAAAATTTAAGGTTTTTAAAATAACAAATAAGGAAACAAGGTAAACCCTAAAAGGGTTTATCAATTTTCGAAAATTAGGCAAAGGGTCTAGGGTTTCGAAAACCCTTGCTAATTTCGAAAATACTAGGGTAAAGGCTAGGGTTTCAAGAACCCTAAGGGTTTTCGAAAATTGCATCCTTAGGGTTTAGTTTCTATAAACCCTAATTTTGATCTATTCAACTTTGTGCAAGATCAATAAAAAAAACAATGGCTTTGATACCACTGTTGGGTTTTGGATGTTACAAAAATCTTATTTTTGGTGGAAAAACATAAACCCTAAGTTCACATGCACTCTAAAGGATCCATGTTCTCCCTATGATTTGCAAACAACTATTGAATATCAAGAACCCTAAAAGTACATTGCTATTTTCGAAATTACTAAAAGGGTTATTAGAAAATACATACCTTAGTTTATTATTGCAAATAAACTAGTAATCCTTCCTTTGTTTTTCTTCAAAAAGAAAGCACCAAAAGTCTCATGCCTCTAACGGATCATACCCAAAACCTAGCAAATTGGAGGCTAAAGAGAAGAGAGGAGAGGGAATGAGATTTTTGGTTCTAACTCTTGTAGAAGGGATGGCCAAAAATCATAACCCTTATGAGGGTTTATATAGGTGACTAGGGATGCTATGGATAAGGCAGTTTCCTTAGATAAGCCTTTTCCCCTTTTCTTGTTCTCTAAGGATTCCTAGGCTTCATTAGTGCCCAAGGAAAAATCCTTAACCATCTAGAATTCTTCCACCTCCTATAGGAGGTTCTAGAATTAGTCAATGTTCAACTTTTGAACATTGTCACATTTAGTCCTTCCATTTTTATTTACTCTAATTAATTCCAATTAATTTATAATTAATTCTCAATTAAATAATATTATTTATAATTAATATATTATTCTTATAATATACTAATAAATTATTTAATTTAATTGCTAATTAATTTATTAATCATATAATAAATTGACAAATCAGTCTGTCTCTCTCCAAATAGCATTCCAATCTATTACTAGGTTTGAGGGAAACCCAAAAGGACTTTGGTAATAAATCAAGATTATACTAATTTAGTTATTGGCTGAGACACCTAATCCAACATGTATGTCATGTGTACTTGGGGTGTACGCATGTTGTAATTCATTAAAAAGGAACACAGATGCATGTGAGTATGCAATGCGTACTCGTATGGATATGATACATGGATTGAAATCAATCTCATTGTCCAAAATTCTATTTCTTGATATCGCGATTTATGACGACTGAATTCAGACTACTAATTGAACACATCAATTTAGTCTAGGCTCGGCCAAGCACTTCAGATGCTAACAACAAACCATCGAGGGGCCCAAAGATATCGCTTTTCCTGTTAGGGAAAAAGGAACGATTAAACATTGACTCATATGATTGTATCTTTTACTCACCAAATCATGTTATAACATCATGTTATTGATGCGTTTTCGCAATACCAATGCGCAACCGACTTGCAAATTACAACTCATATATCTTTGTTTTAAGAATATAAGATATTATTGTCTCACAAGTACTTGTGATAAAATCCATGAAGTAATTCTTTGAGTGTGGGTTTATCTAATACTTAAAATCTCCATTTTAAGTACTCATGAACATTGTAGCAATCTTATTGCAATGTTTAATCCTTATATACAATCTACAATTCAGTTCATGACAGTCTTAATTCATTACTTACTTCCAAAAGTATGAGTGACTGTAAAATTCGAATTATCAAGTTATTCAGGAAGTAAACACATGCAAAGTGAAACACAATAATAAACTGATTAACAATCATCTCAACGTTAAAAATAATATCTATTAGTTAATCAACATATTTATTATGATTATATAAATTGTATAATGTTTCGAGTAATCAACTAACCACTTGAATTTAATAACATCAGGTTTGCCATGCTATGAACATGTATACTATGCCTCTCTATGGTCCTTCCTTTGTGAACATATCGACTGAACACTATTCCAATGATGCTCATTTCACAATTCCAAATTCTTGTCACTGTCTAAAATGTATTTGAATTCCAACCTTACATGCATTGACCTTCTGTGATGTCGAGGCTTAAAAGTCACAAAGATCGAGCCAACGGTAGTACAGAATGTTCCCTTGGAACTTTGTTACTAGAAACAATCCCATGATAATGAAGGTTCAAATTCAAGGTACACTCCTTAAACACTTCTCTTGCATTAAAATTTCCAACTCACAAGGAGATTTAATAATCAACTCCCATTATGGAAACATTTCCATATTCCCATATGACCATCATTTTTAACCAAGAATCAACTCAATCTAAAACATGTCACTACGATCCTTCCAAACAATACCATACTTCCAACTGTCCACAAGCAACCAATCATTTGGTATAACCTTATAATGTTCTTGACGGTTGTTTAACAACTTTAGTCACACAAAATTTTAGTCGTTTTTATCTCACAATGCTCCGAACATTTGAAAAATTATAATAAGTGAATATCATAACATATATAATTGATCCTATATCCGAAGCATATGGGACTCGATTCATTATATCTGATATCTTTTCAATCTCTCGCTATAGTATTTTCATATATGGAATTCCCTATGTTGAAACATTTCAACATGATATTCACATATGTCTATGACTGAGTTTTATTAAACTATACAATTTAATCCTTTAGATTCGAAACAAAGTATGAGTACCCTCTCCCTTAAGTCTATCATAGCAAAACAATTCCCAAACTTTGAAGTTTGCAAATTGAGAACCTTATTGTCAACATGCAATACTAGCTTAACAGTTATGTTCCCACTAGCTCTAACATGCACCCATAAATCAACTGGACTTCTAGAAATCAATACTCTTGATTTTATTACTAAAGTATAGATTTCTTTAATGCGATGCTTTGATAAGTCCCCAACTAGACTTCTTTTACTTATACACCTTCATTGGATACCATATGTGTGTGTTCAAACCCTTTCATAAACTACAAATATGTGACATCCCCATTTTCACGGCCAGAAAAGACCGATTTGTTTATGCTTTGTTTTATAAATCAGAGTGATCGTTTAAAGAAAACGGTTGCGGAATTTGTTCCCAAAATAAAATATGATAACTATTTATCAAAACGTTTCTCAAAGAGAATGTATTTTCATTAAATAATAAAACCTCGGGATGTCATGTTCCGATACAGACCAAAAGCATAAACAATAATAAATAGACCTTACAACAGTTATTCATAACTACTGGCCTATAATCCAAAATCTCTCGTCAAGTCCACCAACTTATACTCTTGTGCCATTACCTGTAATGCAAATAAAACTGAGTGGGTCAGGCTTGGGAGCCTGGTGAGCATATAGGGTTTTCAACCCACAATAATACAATTATTATATTCAACCATCAAACAATCAACTCAATTACTCATCCCTATTATGTTTCTTAGGATTTTACCCTAGGAATTCAACTACTCGTCATTCCTTTATTCCTAAGGATTGACCTAAGGAATTTACACAAACTTCCATTGCTACATAAGGCGCATCTGCCAACATTATCCTTTAAGCGCCTCTGCCAGGATTACGTCATACACTATGAGGCGCGACTGCCAGGTTTATGACATTCTCTTTTAGGCGCATCTGCCGACACTATCTTATAAGCGCATCTGCCAAGATTATCCTATAAGCGCATCTGCTATTGTTATGACAATCTCTATTTGGTGCATCTGCCAATATTATCCTATATTCACTACTTGGTGCATCTACCAATATTATTCTCAAGCGCATCTGCTAGCATTAAGGCATGCTCTTTTAGTTTAATCTACCAATACTATACTTAAGTGCATCTACTAGTATTATGTCACTTTCTCTTTGGTGCATCTACCAATACTATGCTTGAGCGCATCTGCTAGTATTATGACATTCTCTAATTGGTGCATCTGCCAATATCATTCTTAATCATCTTTCATACATCATCATTTTATCACATACCAACTATCTCATCTACCCATGTTCTACCCAACATATTTGTAGATATGGAATACATATACAGTTTAACTCATTTAAAAACTATATAAAACACATAGCATGTATTTTATAACAAATACTTCATATTTATGTGTTGGAAGAACGTAACCACACACCCTCCCAAACATATACGTGATACATCCAAACAATACTTTTCACCAACCAACAATAACCCAATTACCCATTCCCGTTATTCTCACTTTATGTCCCTAAAACAACTAACACAAGGGACCTAGTCTAAGAATATTTCATCGGGGCGACAACACATGCTTCGGGGGTACCTCAGCAATATAAGTCAAATAAGGCAACCATGAGGGGGATGGAGTACAGCGAATGAACACCCAAGTTCATTAACACCTACAGGTGGCGAACCTGCTAATGTTTCCACAAAACTGTCTAGAATAGCCAGTGGTCGTCATCTAAACTCCGCTAGATGACTAAATCAAACAACAACGAGGCCTCTCATCTGTTTATTACACACCAACTATCTACCCATGTTCTACCCAACATATTAGTAGATAAAATATACATTTTTATACATAGTTTTGAAAACCTGTATAGCATGCTTTAATCAACACCTAATCCACATAACAGATGAGGCACACACACACATAGCACATATCTCATAGAGAATAAATCATATCTAGGAGATAGAAGAGAGTGAATACACATTCACATATATAAACAACAATATACTATACACATAGCACGTATTTTATAGAAAATACTTAATATTTATGTGTTAGAAGAGAGTAACTACACACTCACCCAAACATATACTTAATACATCCAGACAATACTTGTATTATACCCGTGTTTATGAAAGGGACTATACACATGATACCTTATCGAATGAACACGTAATTCAAAAATAAATAATCCGTACTCCCGGATCTAAAACTAACCTCTTGATTTGATCCATACTCTCAGATCTAAAACTAATCTCTTGATTTGATCCATACTCTCGGATCTAAAACTAACCTTTTGATCTGATCCATACTCTCGGATCTAAAACTAACCTTTTGATCTGATCCATACATCCAGATCTAAAACAAGTTTATCTCTTTATTCTTTTATCTCATGGTCCAACCCATATTTTATCACCTACCAACAACCTCATCTACTCATGTTCTACCCAACATATCTTTAGATACAAAATACGTATATAGTTTAACTCATTAAAACTTATATAATTCACCCGTTCCACAATCATCTCAAATAAACAACAAAATATTATACACGTAACACGTATTTCATAGCAAATATTTAATATTTATGCGTTAGAAGAAAGTGACCACACACTCACTTGATCAGAAGATGATCGGACAGCACTACGACTTGTAGAAGTAGTAATCCTCAGCTGATCTGGAAGATCTCTTCAAAAATCGAACTTCTCGCGGGCAGAGCTTCAGCTTGGGAACCGCACTTCTCGGGATCTCGGGACTTGCCTCGGGGCTCGAGAACAATACCGGGGCTTCGGGGTATTTCTGGCACGCAAATCGATGCAAAATGGGAGAGAGAAGAGAGAAAATAGCAACCCTAAATGGCTGGCCCTTCAAATCTATTTATAGGGAAAATTTGGCCCTTGCCACGTCGTGGCAACCTTGTTCCACGTCGTGGGCTCTGACAGTTTTGGGGTTTCGCACCCCGAACTTCAGAAATTCATAACTTTCGCATACGAACTCCGTTTTCGACGTTCTTTATATCGCCGCGAAGGTGAGATTATGCTCTACAACTCTCGTTTAGACTCCATTGGCTAATTTTGAGTTGATTTTTAATATATTATAAGTATATTACTTATATAGTATTTTTAGTAGGCCGGGACAGGAAAACTTCGTTCGAAATTCATAACTCCTTCATCTGAACTCCATTTTCGTCTGTCTTTTTATCGTTGGACTACTATCGAAGAAATCTTCGACTCTCGTTTAGATTACTAAGGATAGATATCTATCTACCTTAAATTTACTATTTATGTCGCGCTGGGTCGCGCTAGGTCATGTCGGTTCTGTCGCGAAACTTCGACAGGTCATAACTTCTTTGTTATAACTCGGATTTTGGCGTTCTTTATATGCACAGAAACCTTGTGAAATATACTACAACTTGGTTAAGATTAATCCTTCTAAATAATCTTCCATCAAAAAGTCATTTTGATGCTTATCGTCTCTAAATCGACTAGCCCTGATCTACGGGCGTTACAAAATATAAGTCTTGAAAGTTCAAACAATTCCTTGTCATTCCTCAAAATTCGAAATATGAAGAGGGATGTTGTAATCATATTGTGAATTTGAGAATGCAATTAACACAACCAATATCCATAGTGATCTTTACCAGACCCTATAAAATCTACTAGCAAAAATGTTCCCTCATAATCATTCTCATGAATTAGAGCAAAAACTTTGCCACCTAGATTTTATGGTGCATATGTTCCCATCCATGTGAATCTATTGTTTTGCAACCTAGAATCAAAAGACAAGGTTTAGAACAAAACCAAATTCACATTTAGGTTTCCTTTCATGGACTGAACTTCAATTATTCTAAATTTCTTTCCCTCTGGTAGCACAAGGGCCTACTAATGCTTCTATGTTATTCACAGCTCAACCATATTGATCAATGTGCTTTCACTAACCAATGTTCTTTTTGCTTTTGCAGTTAAATGAAAACATATAACTTATAAGCATCGACAACTCAACTAGAGGTGCACATAAATAAGAATGTGTTAACCAAATACGATAGGTTATCAACCTCAGGTCGCGTGCTAATGATAACTAAAAAGGTTTATTATCGGTTGACTCTTGAAACTCTCAAGATCAATACGACTCCTACTGACTTCGTTACATATGAGTTTTTCTCTCAAGGAACATTCCTTGACTAGCTAAAGCAAATATTCAAAAGTTCGTGTGGATTCCCAAAAAGAAAACACTTCACATAATATGTATCAGTTTATCCTTCATTTCTCGATTAACGAACATCATGTGACATCCCAAAATTTAGGTCAAAAACTGTGAACGATCAATTCACGGTAAATCTCTTTGTAATTTTATTCATTGAGTTTTAGTTCATCTAATGTAATATAAGTGAGTTCATTTCAACTGTTATAGATATCAGATGGTATCTTACTTCCAAATGTGTAAACTGGCAAATGAATCAAACAACTCAAACTGCAACCCTAATTAATGCATCTGAAAAATTGAAATTTTGTATTAATCGTTTGTGAGCAAAACAAAAATTCTAGTCTCATAGTACATGTTTCTCTGTTTCCGAAAATATAAAGAACATCCAAAACGGAGTTCGTATGCAAAAGATACGACTGTTTTAAAAATCCAAACCAGTATAATACTGATTTTCTAAAAACTACTAAAACCGTTTTATCCGTTGAGGAACTTGCACATCTCAAATGGAAATTCCGAGAGCGTTTTTGGACTAAGGTTATAGTCTATTATTTAAGTTCATACTAAAATATTTTTAGCAAAAGTATTTATCAAAGGAAAAAAAATCAGACGTTTTGGACTCAGTTAATCGTGAAACCTTAAACTATTGATTTCAACATGATTTCTATTATTAGTAATACAATCCGAAAATGATGTAAAGATCCAATATGATTATATGTATATTAATAATAAGTTTCATGTAACATCAGTAATGTATGTGTCAAATAAACTTAGTTTGAACATCATGGATATGTCGTACAAAATCATTACATTTCTATAACAATATATATATATATATATATATATATATATATATATATATATATATATATATAAACCAAGTGCGATTGTTAAAGTTTAAATAAAACAAATATTATAAAAATTTTGGATTATTATTTATATAAAGCTTAGATCCTACTCACATGAGTCCATTTAACCAAATGATACACATATAATACATGAGGCATTGGTATGAAATAGCAAAAACTAGACGTATGCATACCTTGGTGCATACATAAATACATACTACGTCAAACAAATATGTTGCTTAAATCTCTAACTAAAATACATGAATCATTAGAACCAAAACAATGTTTACAATAATTGACTCAAGGTACACTAAATTGACAGCCAAAAACCATAACTTTACTTCCACATTTCAACCCATCCAATTTTACACACAAAGTAAACATCTTTTTTTTATACAAAACCAAACACATACACAAAGACAATGTCTTCTTCTCAAGTGAAGCTGTCAGTCAGGAGTAGCCCCCGCACATCCTTTCTCTTCTTCGTTTCCTGTCAATAAACCTCAAGTTGTACAAATATTGTTTGACTTGGTATACAAATAATCTATACAAATATTGTTTTATACTCTCATAATCTTCTATTCAATCTCAACTTCTACAAAGAAATCACAGAAAAAATACCTTGGAGTTATGCCATTGAGTTCAATCAGCAGCCCATTTTCCCCTTTGGTTCTTCCTTATGCCATCGAGAAACACCACCCATAAACACCTTTTTCCTTACCCGTTTGTCTCCTTCTATTGACTGCCAAAAGCAACCAAGAGGGCAACAACCCTCTTTCAACCCCTTCCTTCCCAATCTATTTCACAGCAAAAGCCATCAATTTCTGTCAACACACATAAAAATAATATATATATATATATATATATATATATATATATATATATATATATATATATATATATATATATATATATATATATATATATAAATAAATAAAAAATAAAAAAAATAAAAAAAATAAAGAGAGAGATGAAGCAAGGAGGTTATCGGAGATCGGCTATCCCCTCCATCCCTCCTTTCCCATTGACCTTCACTGCCAACCCCAACCATCTGCGGTGTTGTTGCTGATCGTTTTCCCCATCGCACCCCATACCTTCTCCGGTCGAGAAAAACTCACCGAAGCCCCCACATGCGACGTGTTGCTGCCGACCAGACTCCCTTCGGACCTCGTCTTTCCTTCGCACCTCGCAACCGGACGAGAACGAAAACAAGCTCGCTGCTTCGTCCACTTCGTTGCTTCGGTCTCGTCGGCCCCGGATACGCCTCCCTCTTCGCGATCGATCGACCAAGACGTCCGGAGTAGCGGCCTGCGCGCCTTCGTGATTTCTCGCCGTCACCGATCGTCCGTATCAGTCTCTTTCCTTCGTGTTCGTCGTGTTTTCCCTCATCGCTTCGTTCGTTTCCTTTGCCCAATCAACGAATGTAAACGGGCACAAAAAGCCCTAGATCATCTTGATTTTATAAAATGAATACATTAAACCCCTCTGCTGAACCCTTTATTCAAAATGAGTCCTTTCCCCAAAACTTTGGTGTATTTTAAACAAAACAGCCCTCCCATGGAGATTTCTTAACAATATCAGTCCAAGACTCAAACATTAATTCAATTTAAACCATTTATGTCCCTCCCTTTATTTATTTTATCCAAAGAAGTCATATTTTGGTTAATTAAATTACCAAATAGCCCCATTAGTTTAAATTTGTTACGAAACATGTGCATATATACTTTGTTTATGCAAACAAATTATCGTTTTATGCGAAAATACAACAAATGTGGTTTATAAAAATGTTATTAGTCAATACAACATATTGTTACAAATAAACTAGTTTAAAATTTTCGTATACATATTATAGTTATTTTTTCGTGAAATAACTAGTTCACACAACAAATGCTACATGATACAAAAATATATGATTTTTATGTGGCATTGTATATCATAACAAGCATGTTATAAAACTTTGTTGTATTTCAAGGATTCAAGCTATTACTATGCATGTATATTTGTATGTTTAAATGCATAAAGTTTATATATTTATATATGTTCATTACTTTGGAACGTACTTCTTTATAAAAACGAGTACATTACACTTTTACATACAAACCAAGCATACGCGGCTTTTATAAACTTTATACAATGAAATTCATTATGCCTAGTGACTTAACTACAATTAAGTTAGGGCTGAGAGTTATTTACATACTTTAGTTAAGAGCTTTTTGGTTAGACTATATTCATTAGCTGAATCTAAACACCTAGCATACCCACACCACTATAATCATTAATATTCGGAGCGAGATACATATGTACAAATATATACGGGGTTGAAATCCTCGCATACAGTTGCTAACTACAACCTCGACCGATCAATCGAAGTGGGTGATATGTGACTATAATTTTTAGGGTTAATGTCACTGCAACCCTACCAACTATCAGGTTTTGTTTTAAATGGTCCTTCATGTTTTTTTTGTCTTTTAGGGGCATAAAGTCCATTTTTACTTGTTAAAAAAGGACCTTAACCTGGAATTACCAGTTTTCTTATTAACGTGGCTTTTTCACTTAAAATCGAAATTAAACTAAAATCCTCCTCACATCTTTATCCATCGTCTTCTTCTTCCACAAAGCTTTGATGTTGCTCCCATTCACAAAACCAGCCACCATTCTTCCTCTAACAACATAAGTCCATCATAATCGACCAAAGAATGCCATCTAATCTGTGTACATCAATATGTCTACCGCTAAACATAGCGGGAACAACGATATCATGACCTCCGACTGTAATTAGCGATCTCGGATATCTGTGCTGCAAAGAGATGGTTTTGAGATCTGTTTGTCAAAAACAAGAACCATAGTAAATCTTAACCAAATCAGGCCTTCTAAGTTTTTATTGTTGGTGGTTGTTTTTGAAACTTAAGAAACAGATGCAAGAATGAAAATGACAAAACTCAAAGATTTGTGTCAGCTGACCGGACCTCCCATTCATTTTCATCTTTGGTGCGGGGACTGAGCTCGCGTTCATGGAAGTCCCCTTTGGTGTTCTGTTCCTCAGGCACATTTTGTTTCAGTTTTTTTTCCCGATTTTGTTCCAAATCTAGTTGTGATTTGATTCTTCCGATCTTGGAAAAAAGATAATGGCAGATAGCGGAAGATGCTGGTGGTGAACAACATAAGATGTTGGTGGTGGGCGATGGCTGTTGTTTATAGATTTGAATCTAAACCCCAAAAATGGAGTTTCAAACTAAAGATGTTGGTGATGGGTTGAAATCAAACATTTATTCATATTGTTCATAAAACATTAAAAAGATCTATTTAATTTTTTAATCTAGAAAACAAAAGTACGATATAAGTTATTGAAGGGTTTACTGTCATGATGATGTTATTGTGATCAATGAGAGAGAGAGAGAGTCAAAATCATTGCAGCACATGTGGACCAATTTCAAATGATGTGGCAATAAATCATTTTGACTAGGCAAATGTTTACCGGATGACCCCTTCCATTATCTGATAATGGCTATTTTAACATATTAAAATGGACTTTATGCCCCTAGAAAGCCAAAAAATAACATAAGGGATCTTTTAAACCATAACGGAAAAGTTTGTAGGGCGTCAGCGACATTTACTGTGACAACCGTCAATTTCCGGTCAAGTCAAAGTCAACTGAAGTCAACAAGTCAAACCGTTCGACTCAATTTGCCCGTGGGTACTAGAGTTTACGTTATGTAATTTCTAAATAACTCGCTATTCTAATGAGAGATCATAAATCGAAAAGTACGTACATCTAGATCTCCTTAACCTAAAATTATGGTGAGTGACGAGCCAAACCGATAAAACAATGTTGCATACTCATCGGGAGTGTGTAAGATCCTTAAACAAGGCTTAACAGGGTTCATGGACCTTGCATTGCGAAGCCGGACACTCACATTTGTCACACACGAAACCTCTCTCAATCGTTTTCACTCTATCTCACTTTAATCGAGAATCTCTCCCAAATTTGTCTCTGTATGAGAAATCTCTCCAAGAATGTGAAATCTCCCCCAAATCTCTCTTTGTATGAGAAATCTCTCCAAGAATGTAAAATCTCTCCCAAATCTCTCCAAGAATGTGAAATCTCTCCCAAATCTCACTCATAAGTTCCTTAAACTTTTTATAGTCTTTCGGGCCATCTCAACCCTTAACAAGGTCAAAAACGGCTTGAAACGGGGTAAAAACGAGTAAAGTAGGCTTAAGGACCCGAAACCCCTCTTAAGGAGCCGAAACACCTCATAGGACCGAAAGTCCTCTTAGGGACCGAACCCTCTTGAACCGAACCCGAAGGCTTCTGAACCGAACCCGAAGGGTGCTCTCGGGCCCGAACCTCGCACAAGCCTGAACCCGAAGTTACTATTCATTTCGGTCTATTTCGCTCCTGATGCTTCGGACCGAGCCTGCCCTTTCGCTTCTTGCTGTTTCGCCTCGTTTCGCTTCGGCCCAGCACCAGAAGGGACCGAACCTTCGGCCCCCTTACGAGAAGCGTCGCAGGAAGAGCATTTCTTCCCGGTTTTCGACTACGATTTGATTTTAGCTCTGTTTTTAATTTTTTTAACGCGGGATTTTCACCCAAAACTTTATTTAACATATAAGGCCCCATATTTATTTATTATCCACGTTCTTGGGGATAAACCTTATCCAAGAAAAGTGGGTGAAGTACAAGAGGTGGAGTGTTGACTTTTCTTTATTCTATGACACAAGCAACCACTCCCATACCCACTCCATGTCACTATTCACCATCAGCCCATACCTTGTCATTTAATGGTACTTTTCCCATCTTTTTCCAACTACACACGTGGTCAAGGGTTAGAAAACCCTCCTCTCTCCTCACATTTCGTTCATTTCCTCTCATTCCTCCATCAAGAACAAACTTCACTTTCTCTCATTTTCTCTCTCTAAAATTCGAGATTCAAGGCTATACTCCAAGCTTTTCTTCTACTTTTGGTATGTGTTAACATCCTCCATATGATTATTTCACTTCCTTCTACTCGAATCATAGATATCTTACACAAACTCCATTCTATTGGTGTTAGATCTTCGAATCTTCAAGCGATCTCCCAAAGTGTTCTTGAGTTGAACACTTCTTTTCTCCACCATCCATATACTAAAATCACCTAAGGTGAGTTCATAACCATACATTTTCATGTTTTCTCAAGTTTTTAGGGGGGGATACAAGTTAAAACACCAAGAACATAACTAAACTTTTCTAACAGCCTTCATCAGAAAAGTACAACTCCATTCACGGACTGTTTTGGACAACTTAAACATTTTTGTTTTCAAAACTGTTTTAGATGTATGTAGTTCCAATTCTTATCTTTAAAATTACTACTTGCACATCTCCATACGATTTTTCTACAATTTATGGTGATTTTTACAAAACTGCCTATCATTTCAAACACCAATCCGGACCAGTCTGTGATTATGGACCTTTTCACCCAAGTTGGAGGTAATTAAAAATCATGATAAAAATTATGAGTAAACTAGACACATTTTGGGAACCCTCAGAATTTACGGATTTAGTTTTCGACTTCGTATTATTTTTCTATGACTTTGCTAAAACAGCGCAGAAGGGTTAAATTTAGTTAACAACATATAACTTTCATAACACTTTGTATTATGTTGAGCAAAGTGTATAACAATAAGTTCTAAATATTGAATGTGTTTCCTTGTTAGTTTATCATCATAAACTGAAACTTAGTCATTCATGATAAGATTATTCATTCATTTAGAACACGTATATTAAGCTGTAATGAGCATAGTTTATGATGTCAAAACACTAATGCATTTTCATAAAAGAGTTCTTATACATTACAAACATTTTGGATAAACTATAATAGGTATAGTTTATGTATCATTTACTTCTCAAACTTATTTACCAAAGGTTTTCAGTTTAGTTCACGTAAATCTATTAATGAATAAATTTGTGAGTCATTCGCTTCGGGTTACTTCCAAAGTAACCAATTCAAAAAGTCCTGTAAATTGTAACCAGAGTCTCTTGTAGGGAGAACGTGATATTTGTGTATAGATCTATATTGGGTTGACAAACCCACACCTGAGCTGCTTGCAACAGGTAGACCGGCAGGTCTGTGGTGACAAGTGTCATTTTAGTTTCGCGACGCCTGAAGAACGTCGCAATTACGATGAGGCCGTCTAAGTCAAGTATGGTTATGATAGCTCACATGTGGTATTAACAAATCATAAGATTTACGGGTTCTAACTTTAAATTAACGAGTTATGTCGATTTAGCTCACTGAAATTACTTTAAGTATGGAAAAATACTTGTACGTCTTCATATCAAAAAGGGTTTTATGTCAATTTAAAATCACTTTTTATATCAATTACAGATATTGTTGTATATTTTCAGTCTTGGTATTTAAGACTACACACCATTCATTACGGGAGTTTTCTCAAATCAGAAAGGGTTTTACGCCAATTTGAAAACCACTTTTATATCTTTAAGTATGACAAATACTGGTTCATTTTTGGTCCTGGTATTTAAGACCACATGACTTTTATAAGGAAAATATTGGATTGTTCTTGGTAACATACATCTCTTTACAAAGATCGATTTTCAAACTCTTACTATCAAAAGCTTATGAACTCACCAACCTTTGTGTTGACACTTTTTCAAAACTACTTGTATTCTCAGGAATTCAGTGAAACAGGAAATCAACAGCGTTTTGAGGATGGGACGATAAATCGCCAAACAGTTCATTTTGTCATCATAATGAAATTGATTTGAAGTATGTAAACATATACATTGGTGTCACTTTTTCAATTATATTTATGATGGTTGTATTTACTTTGAGCACTATTATACACGTTGTTGTGATACTATACATGAAGTCCTCCACCCCCGGACGTTTCCGCCATCCTTGGTTTGGGGGTGTGACAGATTGGTATCAGAGCATTGTTTATAGTGAACTAAGTATATCAAACCACATAAGATATACAAACTATAAATGCATTGGGACTAAAGTCTCTGATTTAAAGTTTTCAAAACAATTATACTTTTAGAAATAAATAGTTTCTTGTTAAAAGTATACATGCATGCATACATACTAAGGTCAACATCATTCTAGAACAAAACAAAAGTAATGATTGTTGAATATCACAGGTAAGCTCGGGGATGCATGGTCAGTCTTGGGAGTGGCATAGCCTGATCAACTATGCTGGTCGGGGAGTGATTAGCACATGCCCAAGAATGGTTGTGATATTGCAACAAGTCTAAAAACTTACCAACACCACCACAATGAGAACGTTAGAACAGAACATGAGTTTAAAATACTATAGGAGTATTTTGTAATATCATAACTTATATGAAAACTAAAAAGATCCTTAATAATAGGTCTATAGTCCCTAAGTGGATACTCTAAGGTTATATAACTTATAAATCATAGACTTAGAATTTGTGGTCATTGCCTTACTTCCTTTTCCTTGTTTGGATGTGGACCTAGGGTAGGATCACTTATTCGAAGGTCTATCATAACTTGTTATATGTAAATAGTATGCACTATGCCATTATAGAAGTAACTAATAAGGATCACCCCTATAAGTAATTAATTATAGAGTTAGACGCCTAGTAATTATCTCTTCCACTTCTATTCTCGCAAGTACAACGTAGCAAGATCCTACTTACCAGATGACCCCTACTTTCCCAATTCGAATCCGAGAAATGGTGAATGGTTATGAGAAGAATCAGAAGCGAAACCGGAGGTAATCAACCCTCTATGCATAGCAAGGGTTTCCGCGAACCATTTCGACTACATCGAACCTGCACCCCGTTGGGCAATCGTGATCGAGGGTTGAATGTCGACAACAATGACAGCAACCACCATGTGGAGACCAACGAGGGTGCTATGACCTCAGCCACGGGGGACCGACTGACAGAGCCCTCCCGACGAAGACCCGACAGATCGCGAACATCAGGGATTAAAACAGGTAGACTACAACCCGAGTTCGGAAACTGCGTGCTACTACAGACCCTATTGTCTCACGTACCCGAGACTCGGAAGGAGACTACTATTTCGGAGACCAACTCTCTGTTTAGGACCTTATCGCCATTTGGGCAGAGGCAAGAGAGTAACGGGATAGACACACAGCATTCAAAGAGAGGAGGATTGCAACCAAGCATCGATTGACAGAGCTGCAAGGTGCATCGAGTTTGCCTCAGGCATCGCAAGGGACGGATCGTCGTAAGTAGAGTTCATACCGCTCACAAGACCTTGTAAATTAGGTTCATGAGTATGCGTTGGTGCTACTCTATTCTAGGCGTAAGCACGACACTGCGATTTAAGTAGTCATATGAATCGAGAGATCTAGTTGCTATCAGAACTTTTCCTTACATAGATGTGAGGTAGACCTGCATCTAGGTAAAAAATTTTCACCGAAACCAGAATTACTAGAGTCATATTAACAAGATGGGCTTAGGGTATACCTAACAGACTCGAAGGTCTATTAAGTCTTAATCATACCACTAAGCATACATCAATTGGTGATAATAAGGACCTACCGTGGGTCAAGTTACAAGGTTTCACTTGGATACTGAACTACTAAAAATTCATGGGTTTACCATATAAAGACTCTCGTTATGAACTATTTTTAGAATACCCTTAACAACCGAAATATGTTATAAATTGAACTAAGATTGACAAACTTAGCCAGAAAAACTCGTGATGTATAGCCATTCTAAAAACTCATTATCGTCTCACCTTTAAACAAAATGTTGAGAAGTTCCTTCTTCATAGACCTATGGGGTGCGATCATTCAGGCACTAATACACCGGGTCCTTTTAAAACTCCTCAGCCAAGTGTGTTCAGACAAACATGATTCTAAGATGAGTAAAGCTTAACGCCCGTAAGAAACCTACTCTTACCCACTGCCATAACTCCATCTCAGGAACATTAGCGGAAACACTAGGAATAGTACAGTAATGTGCAAAAATTTATATGCGTTAATATAAATCGTAAGGATGCACTAAAGATAATCATTTCCACTAACGAAGTCGTTTTTCATCGTGGAATAGAGTTATGTCTTCACCAAGAGGCAACCAACCAACTAGCAAGGCGCCAACCCTGCAGATAGATTCTGCTACTTTTCAGGCTGCGGTCACGGCAGCCGTGACAGCCGTCATGGCGCAATTCAATACTAACAACGCCAGCAGAGATGGAAGCGGTACTGACAATACAGATTGTTGTAACAATCAGGAACACCAATAGGTGTCTGCCAGCGAAAATACCTCAGGCCACAAACCTACGAACAAGAAGCGAAAGTTTTGGAACAAAAAGGAGCGCAACCAATCTCAAAGATCCACTAAAAGACAACAACCCATGGCCACCCCTACAACTACAACAGCAGTCACGACACATGCCTCGACACTAGCCACGGGGTCTGCCACCCAAATGTCGGCCAGACCATGTAAGGGATCACTCCCAAGGTGTAAACAATGTGGCTTCCATCACCATGGGGATTGCCGGGATATACACTATAAAAACTGCGACAAGAAAGGGCATACCGTCCGTTTCTGTAGGGCCCCGACTCAGTACATCGCTTCAACCACCAATACCAAAGTAATTCCAGTGTGCTTCCGATGTGGCGAAACAGGACACTGCAAGAGAAACTATCCAACTGAGAAGAATAACGGGGGAGCCGGAGGAGTGTGACAAACGAACCAGCAAGAGTAACATGGAACCATATTAGGACCTTTGTAATGTTTCCAACGACAAAAACGTTTAAGTACCATATGTTTGTAATGAATTTGGTATGTTTGCTAAAATCACAGTCTTTCTAAAAATACTTAAAATACTCTCTCGTCAAATCAAACCAAAGACATTCATATATGACCTTAGGTTCATTACCTGTAAGATGTGATGACTTTGTACATACATCGGGGTTAATTATAATCAAAATACTGAAGTCTTGAAACAAATAATTCCATTCTGACTCCTATTCCATGTCTAGTGGTAGGGATTGAGTGGGGCCACCCACTCGACTATTTTTCCAACATCAACTTACATACGACGTACATATACCGCTCGATCGTAGGGAGACCTGTCAGGGATCATGATATCAAGTATCATTGCTGGCTATCGAAACACACCCACTATCGGTTCTAGACACTGTGGTATGAATCGTCTACGGTAATAATAATATCAAACAAAACGGAACACCCTGAAAAGAAACACGAGATACTCTATCACTCTAGTGAGCTCTTCTTATGAATATAGCTTAACACATGTTATCTAAAAGGATATTGTTGTCATCATCCAATTTTGATTGATATAGCCCTCATCTTCCCGATTTAATGACTACGAAAGGACCCTTCACCTAACCCTCCAAATATCGGAACCTTCATCTCTCATAAACACCCAGCACGGACCTCCAGGTCATCTCTCGATGTGAAACCCCCAAAACACGCACCAGAGGAGTGTTATACTTCTAGAAACCTTATCACAAGTATTTACAGGAGACCCTTCGGGAATGTCACACATACAACAGACAAGGTTAAAACACAGAGGCTTGGGACGGATACGGTTAGTCTACCACTACTACGTGTATACGCAAGGATAATGTATAATTAAGATTCTACGCACATTGGATGTGTGCTTCAACCCTATTTCCTATTCCATGTATGGTTGTGGACTTGGGGCAGAGTCACCCATCCAACTGTATTGCCAATCTAAAGCACATACGACCTATATGTGCAAGTTAATGATAGATGGACCAGGTACGAGTCCTGCCATGAACTTCGGGCCAAGGTTGCCCAGGAGGACGAGTGAATATCCTACCATCCGAAAAGGCCTAGTTGCGTAAACCAAACCCATATGCTTTTTACCGAGCTACAAGAACTGTCAGGACAAACCTGTCGAACTACTCAACAATGAAATTGAAGAACCAAGCTTCTCACCCTAGAGAGCTTCGGTCTTATTCTTCAAATAGAAAGACAAATTGCTCGTAGGTCCATTGACCTCAGAGGCCCCGACAATATCTCCAGTAGAAACCTTACTATCTGCCTCGCATAGACGAATAGGCCGACCAACCGCAAGCAACGAGGTACCCTTCAGGAATTGAACCTGAGATCTGAATATCACCAGTCGTAAGTATTGGAGAAGGATGTCCGAGGACAATCCTCCGAATTTAATGCGGATGCTGCAAGTCCGTAGTGATACCCCTCGGATAGGACCAACCCGCTCGCAGTATTCATGAACGTAATGAATAGGATATGCCATTCTTACTAGGATCAGTTCGTCATTGTCATTGTAAATGACTTGCTTATCTACCCTCGTAGTAAGAAGGAAACCAAGGAGAGCAGCTACAACAAACCGTGGAAGCAATACGATCAGAGAAGCCTTACCTGAAGTTCTCTAGATACGAGTTTTGGAATTGAGGAGTCGAATTCCTAAGACACATCATTATTGATGTGGAAATTCTGGAGGACCCTTTCAATTAATCAAAATCGTTGAGAAATAGTCAGCACCAAAGGCGTCAACAGGAATACGCCAAAATTCCAAGTCTTGTTGACCTACCGTCTTAGTTCCTTTGGAATTTCTCATAAATTACGGAACCCCCTTACGACTTTGACCCTGAAGGGAGCAACCCTTGACTGGGAAGAGAAGCAAGTGGGAGAAACCTTTAGAACTCCAGAATAAGAGACCAAATCCCTCTGGAAGCCTCACTCTGGGAAGGCTTAGTACGCTTCGGAAAGCATGGAAAGCTAAAACCCCTGATAATTATGCCTTTCGAGATTCTTGTCAGAACTAGCCCTGTAACTCGCAACTTCAATCTACTCCCGCGAGCTTGGTAAAGTAAATTATACTCGACACGTCCCGAACTACCAGAAGTATCTATCCGACGAGACACTTGTAATCCCCCTCGATGAGATCGAGTTCCACAAGAGCCTCACCTTCGTGGAAGAACCGTAGTGACCGTGGACTGAGAGGTCAAGCGAACACAGCAACGCCGCTTCCCATTAGTGAAAGTTCGCTGGAATACTAACTAAGGGCCTGGAGTCACTTGGGAGTGCGAGAATCAGTCGATTAGGAAGTATCCCTACTTCTTGGCTCGATTATTCATGCCTACTCCTTGCCTAAATTCAAATTTTGGGACGAAATTCCCTCTAACGGGGGGATGATGTGACAACCGTCAATTTCCGGTCAAGTCAAAGTCAACTAAAGTCAACAAGTCAAACCATTCAACTCAATTTACCCGTGGGTACTAGAGTTTATGTTATGTAATTTCTAAACAACTCGCTATTCTAATGAGAGATCATAAATCGAAAAGTACGTACATCTAAATCTCCTTAACCTAAAACTGTGGTGAGTGACGATCCAAACCGATAAAACAATGTTGCATACTCATCGGGAGTGTGTAAGATCCTTAAACAAGGCTTAACAGGGTTCACGGACCTTGCATTGCGAAGCCGGACACTCACATTTGTCACACACGAAACCTCTCTCAATCATTTTCACTCTATCTCACTTTAATCGAGAATCTCTCCCAAATCTCTCTCTGTATGAGAAATCTCTCCAAGAATGTGAAATCTCTCCGAAATCTCTCCAAGTATGTGAAATCTCTCCCAAATCTCTCTTTGTATGAGAAATCTCTCCAAGAATGTGAAATCTCTCCCAAATCTCTCTTTGTATGAGAAATCTCTCTAAGAATGTGAAATCTCTCCAAGAATGTGAAATCTCTCCAAGAATGTGAAATCTCTCCCAAATCTCTCTCATAAGTTTCTTAAACTTTTTATAGTCTTTTGGGCCATCCCGACCCTTAACCAGGTCAAAAACGGCTTGAAACGGGGTAAAAACGAGTAAAATAGGCTTAAGGACCCGAAACCCCTCTTAAGGAGCCGAAACCCCTCTTAGGACCAAAAGTCCTCTTAGGGACCGAACCCTCTTGGATCGAACCCGAAGGCTTCTGAACCAAACCTGAAGGGTGCTCTCGGGCCCGAACCTCGCACAAGCTCGAACCCGAAGTTACTGTTCATTTCGGTCTATTTCGCTCTTGATGCTTCGGACCGAGCCTGCCCTTTCGCTTCTTGCTGTTTCGCCTCGTTTCGCTTCGGCCCAGCACCAGAAGGGATCGAACCTTCGGCCCCCTTACGAGAAGCCTCGTAGGAAGAGCATTTCTTCCCGGTTTTCGACTACAATTTGATTTTAGCTCCGTTTTTAATTGTTTTAACGCGGGATTTTCACCCAAAACTTTATTTTAACATATAAGGCCCCATATTTATTAATTATCCACGTCTTTGGGGATAAACCTTATCCAAGAAGAGTGGGTGAATTACAAGCGGTGGAGTGTTGACTTTTCTTTATTCTATGACACAAGCAACCACTCCCATACCCACTCCATGTCACTATTCACCATCAGCCCATACCTAGTCATTTCATGGTACTTTTCCCATCTTTTTCCAACTACACACGTGGTCAAGGGTTAGAAAGCCCTCCTTTCTCCTCACATTACCTTCATTTTCTCTCATTCCTCCATCAAGAACAAACTTCACTTTCTCTCATTTTCTCTGTAACGACCCGTCTCCGGTATGATAATTCCTTGGTATTTATTTTGAAGTTTTGCAAGAGGGACTCGGCGAGTTCATAGCCTGACTCGCCAAGTAGGATCGGAATTTCGAGCACGTGTTAGCTGGCGACTCGGCAAGTCCATATTCTGGACTCGGCGAGTCTGTCCGTCTGGGAGAAACCCTAAATCCCCAGGTTGCCCACTATTTAAGCCACCTTATAGCCCCCAATCTCGCCTCCTTCACCCTCTAAAGCTGTGAGAAAACCCTAATTCGATCTTGAGTGTTTTTAGTGATCTTGTGTGCATTTGTGAAGGCTTGAAGAAGGAGAAGAAGAAAGGAGCAAGGAGAAGGATTGTAGAGCAGAGATTCAAGGGAAAGCAAGAGCTCTTTGAGGTATTCTTCAGATTTCCTTCCCTTTTATGCTTTAAAACACTTTCTAGATCTAGTTGATGCTTTTCTCAAGCCTTATGTTGATATGGAAGCCCTATTATGCCGAGATATCTTTAGATCTGTTCATTTAGGAGTTGTAGAGCCCAGATCTATTGCCTTTATGGAGCTATTTTGCATATTAACCCTAGATCTACCCCTTTTAAGCATCTTTTAGCCTTTATTCCCTTGTTCATGTGTTTGTACACGTAAAGTTGGAAACTTTACGTGGTAAATCAGCTTATTGGACTCAGATCTATCATTTGTATGTTTTGGATTCGAGCAGAATCGAGTGTAGAATAGTTGCATAGCGGTGACTCGGCGAGTCGGAAGAACGACTCGGCGAGTCGAGTCGCGAGTCCCCGATTTCTTCCTTTTGAGCGGTGTTGAGTGGGACCGGTGAGTAGTGGAGTGGACTCAGCGAGTTTGAGGGTAGACTCAGTAATGGAGGGACTCAGCGAGTTGTTCATACAACTCGGCGAGTCCAAGGCAATCTTCTTAAGCTCAAGAACAACTCGTCGAGTTGTTCATATGACTCGGCGAGTCGAATGAAGATTTTCTGAGTTTTTGGATCGAGAGGGTACTCGTCGAGTCGATGCCATACTCGACGAGTAGCAACGAGTAGGATTGAGAAGTGAGATTAGAGACTCGGCGAGTTGGCGGCCCAACTCGGCGAGTCAGGTCAACTGTGGGTTGACTTTGACCAAGAGTTGACTTTGACCTAGAGTTGACTTTGACCAAGGGTAAAAGAGTCATTTTACCCAGTGCAGTGTTTAGTATTTGATTGAGTGTGTTTATGGACTTGTAGCCGGGGAGATACCGGAGCAGCAACAGTTAGCTTCCAGAGCCATACACACAGCAGCCAGTTCACGAGGTGAGTTTCCCTTCAGTAGGAACGGGTCTACGGCCATAATGTCGGCCCGTTTAATTATCAGTAGTTCCGGACTTTGGTCTAATGCAGTAGCTAGAGTGCTTGATGTCTTTGTGATTCAAGCATATTTGTGTTATGTGTTCTGGACTCTGTTCCGATGCAGTATGCAGTATATGTGATTATAATAGTTGTTATGTTTTATGCTATGCCATGATCAGTCAGTTCCGGACTTCGGTCCGATGCAGTCAGTTCCGGACTTCGGTCTGATGCAGTTAGTTCCGGACTTCGGTCCGATGCAGTCAGTTCCGGACTTCGGTCCGATGCAGTCAGTTCCGGACTTCGGTCCGATGTAGTTAGTTCCGAACTCTGGTCCGATGCAGGGGACAAGGTCCCAGTCAGTTCCGGACTTCAGTCCGATGCAGCTAGTTCCAGACTTTGGTCTGATGCAGTGGGCAAGGCCCAGTATGTGCTTTATATATATTGTATGGTATGTGGTAGTTTGAGGGAGCTCACTAAGCTTCGTGCTTACAGTTTCAGTTTTGGTTTCAGGTACTTCCGCAAGTAGAGGGAAGAGCTCGGGATGATGACATCGCACACACCACAGCTTCAGCTTTTATCCTGGGAGTTGATTTAGTTTTTTTGATTTTGATATGACATAGATATGAGACAGTTTTTCCGCACAGTGTTTTTATCATGTTTGAGATATATCACATATGGTTTTATGATATGACACTCAGATTATGATTTTTAGTTATATTGAAAAATGAAAGTTTTGGGTCGTATTTTTGGGTCATTTCAAGTTGGTATCAGAGCCTTGGTTTGAGGGATTCGGATACACTTCCGGGTGTATCTGAACTCAAACTAAGGGAAAGATAAAAAGATTTTTTTTAAAAAAAAAGGAAAATGTTTTCTAAAAGAATTTTGAAAGCACTTAGAAGGAAAGAAATTTTTTAAACGAGATAAGGGTGTGGTGCATGCGATCAGCCGAGCTCAAGTAAGTACTCCCAAATTACCCATACAAGTTATTTGTTCAGTTTCAGTTTCAGTAGAACAGCATGCTAGTATAGGACTAAGGATCTAGGAGGATGCCTTATGTGCCTGCTTTATGTGTTACAACTTTATGAGTATTGCATGCTAGTATTGAGTAGACAGCAGTAGGATAGCCTGTTTAGGTTATGCCTGATAGTATGAGCTTAGCATTGTATGCTAGTACAGTTTCTCGTTATGAGAATAGTTCTGCCTGAGTATGTTTCTTTTATCCGAATGCTGCTTGCTTCGTGCTTTGTGGGGTTCTGAGTGATGGGAGTTAGCCATTAGGTGAACACGTCACACCACATGTGATCAGGGTTGAATAATCCCAGAGTGCTGGAATTGGCCCTATTGCGCAGCTCTTGTTTGAGTCCAACCGTTATAGGGACGAGTCTTTTACTTGAAGGATTATCTGATCCTCGTCACATGTGATGGTGTTCAGGTGGTGGCTAATTAGCATTATAGGAGACCTTCAGCAGCTGAGGACTAGTTGAGTTGAGTCTGAGGTTCCCTAGGGCAAGCCTAGGATGAGAGTAGCAAAGATCAGTAGTAGTAGAAGTGACTTGGTGGAGTCAAGGCAGTTCTTGAAGAAAGTACGGGTAGATGTGGAAGGTAGTATGGGCCCGTACTACTGAAAGCAGAGGATCCATACTCGAATCAAGAAAGGCTGAGACAAGACCAGGGAGCTAGTTGTAGTATCAATGATCCCTTGAGATATTTCCGTTTTCTGATGTAGTTGTGATGTGTTTCAGAATGGTGGTTTTGCGTTCCAGACCAGCAGCTGGCAGCGGAGGTGCCGGGGAGGGATCAGGTTCAGGCTCGGGGGACGAGCGCATGGATGAGCAGACCCGAGAGTTTCTTTCTTTGGAGATTACACGCATCAATTTAGAGAAAACTCCTGTGATCTTCGGTTCGATCAAGGAGGGGATTCTGGAGCTGATGGATGAGAGATTGGGCACCTTCCGTGCCGAGGTGGCAGCCATGATGGGGTCGCGCACCCTTACTTTTAGGGAGTTCAGGGCATGTGGAGCTCCGGACTATCATGGGGCGCGGGACCCCATAGCGAGTACCAGATGGTTGGCGGATGTGGCCAACACTTTCCGCACTAGCAGGTGTCCCGAGGGGGACAAGGTCAAATTGGCATCCTGTCTTCTGAAGGACAGGGCACGGGATTGGTGGGAGGAGGTCGGACACTCCATTGGAGATGACGCAGCATTGGACTCCATGACTTGGGCTGATTTCTCTACCAGGTTCAGGGCGGAGTTTACACCGGTTATTGAGGTGCAACAGTTAGCTAGGGAGTTTCAGGACCTCACCCAGACTACAGAGACAGTGGCGGAGATCACAGCCAAGTTCAGGGAGAGGGCTCTTCTCGTTCCTCAGTACGTGGCTGATGAGGAAATGAAGAAGGCCCGTTATCATGAGATGTTGCGGAGCGATATCCGCCAGTTTGTGATCCAGTCCAGCTGTAAAATGCTGGAAGATATGATTGCTAGGGCTCGGGAGAGGGAGATTGATCTCGAGATGGAGAAGAAGAGGAAACCGGAGGCGGTTTCGGGTTCAGGCGGTTCGGGCAAAAAGCCCAAGGTTTCAGATCACAGATCTAGGAGTCAGCAGAGCCACGGTCGATGTGGCAAGTGTGGGAGATTGCATGAGGGGGTGTGCAAGGCAGGGAGTTCCGGCTGCTACAAGTGCGGTCGGATTGGGCATTTGAGTAGGGATTGTATGGCCCCTGCTACTGCCGTTGCAGCATCAGATCTGATTTGCTTTCAGTGCAATCAGAAGGGACATAAAAAGTCCCAGTGTTCGAGCTTAGCCGCAGCAGGGAAGGTCGCTGCACCTGCCCCTGCTACTTTGAGGGTTACAGATGGCCGACAGGGCCGAGCCGAGACGCCAGTGGCGAAGAGCAGGGCGTTTCAGATGACAGTAGAGGAGGCACGAGCGACTCCTGATGTGGTGACGGGTATGTATCTTCCCTTCATCTCTTTATTATTATTATCGTTTGAATATTGCTTATGATTGTACGTTTTATTTAGGGTCGTTCTCTGTGAACGACATTTCTGCTATGGTATTGTTCGATTCGGGGGCTACCCGATCATTCGTATCGCTTGCGCTTAGCAAGAGATTTAGTAGAGCTCCTGGGGAGCTGGATTGTAGATTAGAGGTTGAGATAGCAGATGATAGGACCGTGAGGGTCGGCAGAGTGCATAGAGGGTGTTCCCTTCAGTTGTTTGATGAGCAGTTTTCAGTGGACCTAGTACCTATTCCCCTGCGAGGGAATAAGGTTATTGTGGGCATGGATTGGCTAAGCCCCAATGGGGCGGTGATTGATTGTGAGCTTCAGCTAGTGAGGGTTCGCACTCCCAGTGGGGGAGAGTTAGTGATTCAGGGCGAGAGGCCACAGCGTGGACCGGCCTTTTGTTCCGCCGCAAGGGCGAGGCGCTATGTTCAGCAGGGTTGCGCCGGCTTCGTAGCTTACGTCTTGGATGCCCGGGAGAAGGGCAAGACGACAGTTGATGATGTTCCTATAGTGCGAGACTACCCGGATGTGTTTCCCGAGGATTTGCCAGGGATACCTCCTGAGAGACAGGTTGAGTTCAGGATCGACCTAATTCCTGGTGCGGCTCCGATAGCCAAGGCACCGTATCAACTAGCTCCCCCTGAGATGCAGGAGTTGTCTACACAGCTTCAGGAGCTGTTAGACAAGGGTTTCATTCGGCCGAGAAGTTCGCCTTGGGGAGCGCCGATCATGTTTGTGAGAAAGAAGAATGGGTCGCATCGTATGTGTATAGATTATCGGGAGTTGAATAAGGTAACGGTGAAGAACCGTTACCCACTTCCGAGGATAGATGATTTGTTTGATCAGCTTCAGGGAGCGTCTTGGTTCTCCAAGATCGACCTACGCTCCGGTTATCATCATATGCGGGTTAGAGATGAGGATGTACAGAAGACTGCTTTCAGGACCAGGTATGGTCATTATGAGTTTATGGTGATGCCATTTGGGCTCACCAATGCTCCAGCCGCGTTCATGGATCTCATGAATTGCGTGTGCAGGCCGATGCTGGATCGGTCAGTGATAGTATTCATCGATGATATCTTGGTATATTCCAAGACGCAGGAGTAGCACGAGGAGCACCTGCGGGAGGTGCTAGAGGCTTTGAGGAGGGAGAGACTTTACGCAAAGTTCTCCAAATGTGAGTTCTGGTTACGCGAGGTGCAGTTCCTTGGTCACCTCGTCAACCAGAAGGGTATTTTGGTAGATCCGGCCAAGATAGAGGCCGTGATGCAGTGGGAGGTCCCGAAGTCTCCATCTGAGATTCGGAGCTTCCTAGGGTTGGCAGGGTATTATCGGAGATTTATTCAGGACTTCTCCAAGATAGCAGTGCCGCTCACCCGACTGACCAAGAAGTCGGTGGTATTTTGTTGGGGGCCTGAGCAGCAGGCAGCGTTCGAGACCCTCAGATAGAGATTGTGCGAGGCTCCGATCCTTACCTTGCCAGAGGGAGTAGAGGACTTCGTAGTCTACTGTGATGCTTCGATCACAGGTATGGGAGCAGTATTGATGCAACGAGGCCATGTGATAGCTTATGCCTCGAGACAGTTGAAGCCTCACGAGGCTAATTATCCTACCCATGATTTGGAGCTGGGGGCAGTTGTGTTTGCCCTCAAGATTTGGAGGCATTACCTTTATGGGGTCCGTTGTACTATTTACACGGATCACAAGAGTTTGAGGTACCTTATGGATCAGCCGAGTCTGAACATGAGGCAGAGGAGGTGGTTGGATGTGCTAAAGGATTATGATTGTGAGATCCTTTACCATCCAGGGAAGGCCAATGTGGTGGCCGACGCCCTAAGCCGTAAAGTGTCGGCGGCCCCTATCAGAGATCTGTGTTTGAGGATGACAGTGATCACTCTGTTGTTGGAGCGGATCAAGGAGGCTCAGGTGGAGGGCCTCAAGGAGGAGAGGCAGAAGTGTGAGAGGATAGTGGGCCGAGTAGCCTCGTTTGATTATGACAGTTGGGGATTGCTGACGCTTCACGGGAGGGTGTGGGTACCGTACTGGGGTGGAGTACGGCAAGTATTGATGGACGAGGCTCATAAGTCTCAATTTTCTATCCACCCAGGGGCGACGAAGATGTATCGAGATCTTCGACCTGATTATTGGTGGCCCTGCATGAAGCGGGACGTCGCCTGGTATGTTGAGAGATGCCTGACCTGCCAGAAGGTCAAGGCGGAGCACCAGAGACCTCACGGCAAGATGCAGCCGTTAGACATTCCCGTGTGGAAATGGGAGGACATCACCATGGATTTTGTCACCAAGCTTCCCAGGACCGCACGAGGAGTGGATTCGATATGGGTAGTAGTGGATCGGTTGACGAAGAGTGCCCATTTCATCCCGGTCCAGGAGAGTATATCGGCGGAGAAGTTAGCCGATATCTATGTGCGGGAGATTGTGGCACGTCATGGAGTGCTGGTATCGGTGGTGTCAGACCGAGATGTCCGTTTTACATCCAGATTCTGGAAGCGGTTCCACAACAAGATGGGTACTCGTCTCCATTTCAGCACCGCTTTCCACCCTCAGACGGACGGGCAGAGCGAGAGGACGATTCAGACTCTCGAGGACATGCTTAGGGCATGTGTTCTAGATTTCGGTGGTAGTTGGGATACGTATCTTCCGTTAGCGGAATTCTCGTATAACAACAGTTATCATGTGAGCATTGATCGAACTCCCTTTGAGATGATGTATGGGAGGAAGTGTAGGACCCTGATTTGTTGGGGCGAGGTCGGTCAGCGAGTCATCGGGAGCACAGAAGTGGTGCTCAAGACGACTGAGTTGATCCAGCAGGTCCGTAGTAGCCTACAGACTGCGCAGAGTCGGCAGAAGAGCTACGCCGATAGGAGGCGTTCGGACTTGGATTTCCAGGTGGGAGATATGGTCCTTCTAAAGGTCTCACCTTGGAAGGGTGTCATCAGGTTCCGGAAGAGGGGCAAGTTGGGCCCCAGATTTATTGGTCCTTTCATGGTTTTGGCCCGGGTGGGTCGGGTTGCTTATCGGTTAGATCTTCTTGAGGAGCTTAGTCAGATCCACAACACTTTCCATGTGTCACAGTTGAGGAAGTGTTTGGTGGATGAGTCAGCAGTCGTTCCCCTAGAGGATATTCAGGTTGATAGCAGCCTGAATTATATTGAGAGGCCGGTCGCGATTCTGGACCGGAAGACCAAGACCTTGAGGAACAAGGTAATTCAGTTAGTGAAGGTGCAGTGGCAGCACCGGAAGGTGTCTGAGTGGACGTGGGAGGCTGAGGAGGAGATGAGAGAGCACTACCCAGAGATATTTGCAGATTCAGCCGTAGCAGACTTCGAAGACGAAGTCTGAGATAAGTGGGGGAGAATTGTAACGACCAGTCTCCGGTATGATAATTCCTTGGTATTTATTTTGAAGTTTTGCAAGAGGGAATCGGCGAGTTCATAGCCTGACTCGCCGAGTAGGGTCGGGATTTCGAGCACGTGTTAGCTGGCGACTCGGCAAGTCCATATTCTGGACTCGGCGAGTCTGTCCGTCTGGGAGAAACCCTAAATCCCCAGGTTGCCCACTATTTAAGCCACCTTATAGCCCCCAATCTCGCCTCCTTCACCCTCTAAAGCTGTGAGAAAACCCTAATTTGATCTTGAGTGTTTTTAGTGATCTTGTGTGCATTTGTGAAGGCTTGAAGAAGGAGAAGAAGAAAAGAGCAAGGAGAAGGATTGTAGAGCAGAGATTCAAGGGAAAGCAAGAGCTCTTTGAGGTATTCTTCAGATTTCCTTCCCTTTTATGCTTTAAAACACTTTCTAGATCTAGTTGATGCTTTTCTCAAGCCTTATGTTGATATGGAAGCCCTATTATGCCGAGATATCTTTAGATCTGTTCATTTAGGAGTTGTAGAGCCCAGATCTATTGCCTTTATGGAGCTATTTTGCATATTAACCCTAGATCTACCCCTTTTAAGCATCTTTTAGCCTTTATTCCCTTGTTCATGTGTTTGTACACGTAAAGTTGGAAACTTTACGTGGTAAATCAGCTTATTGGACTCAGATCTATCATTTGTATGTTTTGGATTCGAGCAGAATCGAGTGTAGAATAGTTGCATGGCGGTGACTCGGCGAGTCGAAAGAACGACTCGGCGAGTCGAGTCGCGAGTCCCCGATTTCTTCCTTTTGAGCAGTGTCGAGTGGGACCGGTGAGTAGTGGAGTGGACTCAGCGAGTTTGAGGGTAGACTCAGTAATGGAGTGACTCGGCGAGTCGTTCATACAACTTGGCGAGTCCAAGGAAATCTTCTTAAGCTCAAGAACAACTCGTCGAGTTGTTCATATGACTCGGCAAGTCGGATGAAGATTTTATGAGTTTTTGGATCGAGAGGGTACTCGTCGAGTCGATGCCATACTCGGCGAGTAGCAGCGAGTAGGCTTGAGAAGTGAGATTAGAGACTCGGCGAGTTGGCGGCCCAACTCGGCGAGTCAGGTCAACTGTGGGTTGACTTTGACCAAGAGTTGACTTTGACCTAGAGTTGACTTTGACCAAGGGTAAAAGAGTCATTTTACCCAGTGCAGTGTTTAGTATTTGATTGAGTGTGTTTATGGACTTGTAGCCGGGGAGATACCGGAGCAGCAGCAGTTAGCTTCCAGAGCCATACACACAGCAGCCAGTTCACGAGGTGAGTTTCCCTTCAGTAGGAACGGGTCTACGGCCACAATGCCGGCCCGTTTAATTATCAGTAGTTCCGGACTTTGGTCTGATGCAGTAGCTAGAGTGCTTGATGTCTTTGTGATTCAAGCATATTTGTGTTATGTGTTCTGGACTCTGTTCCGATGCAGTATGCAGTATATGTGATTATAATAGTTGTTATGTTTTATGCTATGCCATGATCAGTCAGTTCCGGACTTCGGTCCGATGCAGTCAGTTCCGGACTTCGGTCCGATGCAGTCAGTTCTGGACTTCGGTTCGATGCAGTTAGTTCCGGACTTCGGTCCGATGCAGTCAGTTCCGGACTTCGGTCCAATGCAGTTAGTTCCGGACTCTGGTCTGATGCAGGGGACAAGGTCCCAGTCAGTTCCGGACTTCAGTCCGATGCAGCTAGTTTCAGACTTCGGTCTGATGCACTGGGCAAGGCCCAGTATGTGCTTTATATATATTGTATGGTATGTGGTAGTTTGGGGGAGCTCACTAAGCTTCGTGCTTACATTTTCAGTTTTGGTTTCAGGTACTTCCGCAAGTAGAGGGAAGAGCTCGGGATGATGGCATCGCACACACCACAGCTTCAGCTTTTATCCTGGGAGTTGATTTAGTTTTTTTGATTTTGATATGACATAGATATGAGACAGTTTTTCCGCACAGTGTTTTTATCATGTTTGAGATATATCACGTATGGTTTTATGATATGACACTCAGATTATGGTTTTTAGTTATATTGAAAAATGAAATTTTTGGGTCGTATTTTTGGGTCGTTTCATTCTCTCTCTAAAATTCGAGATTCAAGGCTATACTCCAAGCTTTTCTTTTACTTTTGGTAAGTATTAACATCCTACATATGATTATTTCACTTCCTTCTACTCAAATCATAGATATCTTACACAAACTCCATTCTATTGGTGTTAGATCTTCGAATCTTCAAGCGATCTCCCAAAGTGTTCTTGAGTTGAACACTTCTTTTCTCCACCATCCATCTACTAAAATCACCTAAGGTGAGTTCATACCCCTACATTTTCGTGTTTTCTCAAGTTTTTAGGGGGGGGGGGGGGGGGATACAAGTTAAAACACCAAGAACATAACTAAACTTTTCTAACAGCCTTCATCAGAAAAGTACAACTCCATTCACGGACTGTTTTGGACAACTTAAACATTTTTGTTTTCAAAACTGTTTTAGGTGTATGTAGTTCCAATTCTTAGCTTTAAAATGAATACTTGCACATCTCCATAAGATTTTTCTACAATTTATGGTGATTTTTACAAAACTTCATATCATTTCAAACACCAATCCGGACCAGTATGTGATTATGGACTTTTTCACCCAAGTTGGAGGTAATTAAAAATCATGATAAAAATTATGAGTAAACTAGACACATTTTGGGAACCCTCAGAATTTACGGATTTAGTTTTCGACTTTGTATTATTTTTATATGACTTTTCTAAAACAGCACAAAAAGGTTAAATTTAGTTAACAACATATAACTTTCAAAACACTTTGTATTATGTTGAGCAAAGTGTATAACAATAAGTTCTAAATATTGAATGTGTTTCCTTGTTAGTTTATCATCATAAATTGAAACTTAGTCATTCATGATAAGATTATTCATTCATTTAGAACATGTATATTAAGCTATAATGAGCATAGTTTATGGATTCAAAACACTAATGCATTTTCATAAAAGAGTTCTTATACATTACAAACGTTTTGGATAAACTATTGTAACACCCGGATTCCTAGGTATTATTTTTATTCTTTTGTTTTTTGAAAGATGTGAGGAGACTCGGCGAGTTGGAGTCTAAACTCGCCAAGTAGGATCGCGGTTTTGCACGCGGGTTCGCGTCTGGACTCGGCGTGTCCATGTTGTTTAATGATACCCTAATTTCCAAGGTTTGAGACCTATTTAAAGGGGCTTATGGCCGTCATTTGCGGCCACCAACCCCAGAGAGAAACCCTAAAGAGATCTTGAGCGTTTTGGGAGAGAGAGGAGGCCATTGTTAACCTTTGAAGCATTGTTTGGCAAGGCAAAGGAGATTCTAGCTAAGAGGAGGCAAGGGAGGTGGACATCCTTCGAATTTGGAGCTCAGAGCATCATTTTGGATGTATATTTTGGCTCCCTTTTCTGTTATTATGATGAACATGGGGGTTTAGGGTTTCTTGACCCCTTTGTTGGTTAGATTTGATGTCAATTTTGTCCCTATTTGTGATGAGGCTTGAAATGGGATCCATAGAGGTCCAGAGAAGCTTTATTCCTTAAGCTTTATGAGGATTCATGGGAGTTTTGACCAAGGGTTATGAGATATGGGGCTAAAACATCATATAGGAGCAAATAGATGTTGTTTGAGCATCAAGGTTTGGACTTTACGTGATTATCATGCTTGGGGAGGCCAGATCTATGATTGTATGGAACGGATCTGACCTCAAGAGTGGGTTTGAGTTTATGCATGGCATGAACTCACCGAGTCTGAAGAACAGACTCGGCGAGTAGCATGAAGTTCGCCCGTAACCACTTAGTGAGTGGTCTTTTTGAGTTGAGGGAACGACTCAGTGAGTCAGGGGGACTGAGTCAAGCCGAAACTCACCGAGTTGTTCTTGAGACTCGGCGAGTTGAGTCGTGGTGGCCCCGCGATTCATGCCAGGTGGAACTCGTCGAGTCAGAGAAGTACTCGGCATGTCAAGATAGGATCCAAGAGAGTCAGTGGACACGTATAGACTCGCCGAGTCGCCCTAGTGCACTCGCCGAGTCCGGTCAAAGTTGACCGTTGACCTTGTTGACCTTTAGGGTTGAGTGCAGTTGTATTTATGAGTGTATTACTTTGTGTGATTAGGAGGAGGCTAGATCACATTTATTCCGAGACAGATATTTACCGAGACATCGAGGTGAGTCTTCTCACTATACTTACCTAGAGTGGTATATTGTGTAGACCAGAGGGTCTTATGTGTTATGTATGAGATTATGTGCTATGTGCTATGTGTATGTTGTATGTTGTTATAGACCAGACCGAAGGGTCCAACGATACAGACCAGGCCGGAGGGCCCAACGAGCTATGACCGGACCAGAGGGTCCAACAAGCTACGGGACTGGAGGGTCCCGCTGAGACACATCGACCGGAGGGTCGTATTATAGCCTTGAGTGGCGTATGTGTTGTATGTGGTATTTTGGGGAACTCACTAAGCATTTATGCTTACAGTTGTTGTGTGATGTGTTTCAGGTACCAGCGATGAGCGCGGGAAGGCATCGACATGATCCGTACACACTTGAGGAGTTTTATGTTTTGGATTCTGGGGAGATGTCTTTGTGATAAATACAATTGAAACAATATGTTGATGTTATTTTGTGAAAAATGATTGTTTTGAAAATGAAAAATATTGTTTGGAAATTTACGTTGTTACAAGTTGGTATCAGAGCCTTGGTTTGAGGGATTCGGATGCATCTTCGGGCGTATCTGAACTCAAACTGAGGAATTGAGGAGAATTTTTATAATAAAATAAATTTTTTGAAAAGAGTAACAGAGTTTTGAGACAAACAGAGCAGATTCGTGCGTACGATCAGCCAGCGCCCGAGTGACGAATTCCCCAAAAGTACCCTTACTTTATGTGTTATGAGATATGTTATATTATGCATGCTAGAGTAGGCTAAGTATACATATTAGGACTAGAGTGGCCTGATACGTGATGCCTTAGCCTAGGGGTTTTCTGCTGCTGAGATGCTTTGAGGGCGAGTGATAGCAGTTAGGAGCTCATGAGAATAGAGTACTTGTAATCCAAGATCCAAGGAGGAGGACTTGAAGTGAATGCTGGTGTGGTGTGGTCAGTAGTATTGGGCCCATACTACTGAAGACATTAGATCAGTGGGCATTTCAAGTAAGAATCTTTTGGACGACCGAGGACAAGTAGGGTTGCGTCATCGAGTATGAGCATGTTCGATCGAATCTCTGATAATTTTTGTTGTATTTCAGAGACATCATGGTTGGGACTCGACACACACCTGAGACCAGTGGTGTCAGCGACGAGGAGATCCGTCGGATGATTCATGAGGAGGTGGCTGCTGCCATCCGAGCTGAGATTCCTGAGAAGTTTGGAGACATCAAGACCACATTGATCGAGACTTTTGATGAGCGGTACGCCGCATTGACTGAGGCTGTTGCAGCTGCAGCTACTGCTGCTGTTGCTGCTGCCAGACCTCAGGGAGGTGACTCGTTGTTCCGGGAGTTCAGCAACACGAAGCCACCAGAGTTCGATGGGACGCAGGACCCGAGTGCCGCTATAAGGTGGATCTCTGACATCGAGGGATGTTTCTATACGTGCTCTTGTCCAGAGCACTTGAGGGTTCGGTTCACCTTGAACCAGCTCCACCTGGGAGCGAAGGATTGGTGGAAGTTCGTGACGGCGAACTTTACTTTGGCTGAGATTTCTGAGGTGACCTGGGAGAGGTTCACCGCTATGTTCCGAGAGGAGTATGTTCCCCCCGTAGAGAGGGAACGGTTGATCCAGGAGTTCTTGACCCTCAAGCAGGGTACTAATTCAGTGACAGTCATCACCAGGAAGTTCCATGAGAGGGCGATGTTTTTCCCTGAGCAGGTGACGATTGAGATGGCTCGTATGAGCCGTTATCAGGGTGTTCTGAGGAGAGATATACGGGAGTTCGTGGCGAACTCGACTTACCGGACATTTGCTGAGCTCCAGGAAAATTCCCGGAAGAGGGAGATCGAGCTGGAGACTCAGGCCAGGGAGGAGGCCGAGTCTCAGAGGATGGATCGGCGGCCGACCCAGTCTCAGCCGGCAGCCAAGCGGGCTAGACCCGCTGATTCGAGATCTGGGGCGCGAAGGGTCGCACTTGTGGGAAGTGCGGTAAGAGTCATGAGGGGTCGTGCAGGGCTGGAGTATGTTACAAGTGTGGGAAGGAGGGGCATATCGCGAGGGAATGCCCCAAGGGATTCTCGGTTTGCTTTCATTGCAACCAGACCGACCATCGGAAGGCCGAGTGCCCTCAGCTTCTTCAGGGATCTGCGCCTTCTGCTAGGGTTACCGAGGCTCGGCCGGTGAAGGCCGAGGCCCCGAGGGCTCGTGGGAGAGCGTTTCAGTTGACCGCGGAGGAGGTCCGCGCAGTGCCTGATGTTGTGGCTGGTATATATTTTCTTTTCATCTTTTATTTGAGTTGAGATTTTATGCTTATATGATCATATGTGTAGGTACTTTTCTTGTGAATTATGTGCCTGCATTGGTGTTATTTGACTCGGGTGTGAGTCAGTCGTTTGTTTCCATAGCATTTAGTCAGCATATTAGTACCCGTCGAGAGGCACTGGATCGGCCTCTGCGAGTTTCCATAGCTGATGAGCGAGCTGTGTATGCTTCGGATGTGATTCGAGGATGTGTCCTTGAGATCTTCGGTGTGGAGTTTCCGATAGATCTGGTCCCGATCGCGATGGGGGACGTGTGTGTGATAGTGGGTATGGATTGGCTGAGCCGTTATGGAGCTGTGATGGACTGCAAGCGTCAATTGGTGTCGATTCGAGACCCTAGTGGGGGATTTCTTACGGTGTACGGCGAAGGTACGCGTTCGGGGTCAGCATTTTGTTCGGCCGCCAGAGCAAGACAGAGTCTACAGCAGGGCTGTAGGGGTTTTGTGGCATATGTGATGGATGCGAGGGCTGATGTTGAGAGATCGAAGTCAGTTGATGAGGTTTCGATAGTGCGTGAGTTCCCGGATGTGTTTCCAAAGGAATTGCTGGGTGTGCCTCCGGAGAGGCAGGTAGAGTTCGGTATTGAGTTGGTTCCAAGGGCTGCACCTATCGCTAAGGCGCTGTATCGCCTTGCGCCTCCGGAAATGCAGGAGTTGTCCTCGCAGCTTCAAGAACTGCTGTGTAAGGGGTTTATCAGGCCGAGCAGTTCGCCTTGGGGAGCGCCTATCCTTTTTGTCAAGAAGAAGGATGGCTCGCTCCGGATGTGCATCGATTATCATGAGCTGAATAAGCTAACGGTCAAGAACCGTTACCCTTTGCCAAGGATCGATGATTTGTTTGATCAGCTGCAGGGAGCATCTTGGTTCTCCAAGATCGATTTGAGGTCTTGGTATCATCAGGTAAGGGTGCGGGAGGAGGACGTACAGAAGACAGCCTTCCAGACTCGTTATGGGCATTACGAATTCGTGGTGATGCCTTTCGGACTCACCAACGCACCAGCGGTGTTCATGGATCTCATGAACAGGGTGTGCAGACCAATGTTGGATCGCTCGGTGATCGTGTTCATCGACGACCTTCTAGTGTATTCGACATCCAGAGAGTAACATGAGGAGCATTTAAGGGAGATCCTCGGAGTTCTGAGATCGGAGAGGCTTTATGCCAAGTTCTCCAAATGTGAGTTCTGGTTACGAGAGGTCCAGTTTTGGGGCATCTCGTTAACCAGAAGGGGATTTTAGTCGACCCGGCCAAGATTGAGGCGGTTATGAGGTGGGAGGTGCCAAGATCACCCACCGAGATCAGGAGTTTTTTGGGATTGGCCGGCTATTATCGGAGATTTATTAATGATTTCTCCAAGATCGCTGTGCCCCTCACCAAGTTGACCCGGAAGGGTGTTGCGTTTTCTTGGGGTCTGGAGCAGCAGACCTCGTTCGAGACACTTCGCAGGAAGTTATGCGAAGCCCCAGTGTTACCCCTCCCGGAAGGGATGGAGGATTTTGTGGTTTATTGTGACGCATCGATATCTGTAACAGCCCGGAATTTCAAGTATTGATATAATTATGATTTGGGGGTGTTTTTAAGAGGGGACTCGGCGAGTTGGAGCCTAGACTCGCCGAGTAGGACCGCAGACTTGGTCGCGGGTTCGCGACTGGACTCGACGAGTCCAGATATGGACTCGGCGAGTCGACGCTATTCAGCAGAAACCCTAGCCGTTTGGTTTTGGATCGTATATAATGCCTCTTAGGCCATCATTGTCCGTCTTTTGGCTGATTGAGAAGAACCCTACTCGTTGTGGGCGTCTAGAGCAAGAGAGAAAGCTTTTGGAACCTTGAAGAAATTGTTGGGCAAGAAGAAGAAGAGTTTTGGCCAAAGGAATATCAAGGGGATCGAGTTCTGAGGTTTGGAGACACAGAGAGGGTGTTATACAGGTAATATTTCGGATCATTTCTGCTATATTGATGTGTGCACGATTTTAGGGTTTATGAAACCCATTTGGTGATTAGATAGATTATTATATTGTTACCCAAGTGTTTGTAACCCAGTAATAGGATGGTTAGAGGTCCAGAAGGTCCCATGATTGTGTATTTCGGGACCATACGTATTTCAGGAAGCAGTTGCTCGTCTGCATGGCTGGACTCGCCGAGTTGTTCTTCAGACTCGGCGAGTGGCTTGAAGATTTACTGGGACTCGCCGAGTTGTCCTTCAGACTCGGCGAGTGGAGTCGGGGTGGCCCCGCGATTCTTCCAGGAGAAACTCGTCGAGTAAAAAGGGGATACTCGACGAGTAGGAAGGGAATCTTAAGGACTCGGCGAGTCATTGGGTTGACTCGACGAGTAGGGTCAGTCAGGGGTTGACTTTGACCTTGTCTTTGATCAATGATTGACCGGTGGTTCCAGGGGCATTTTGGTGATTGTCGTTTATCGTTTGAGTTCAGTACATTGGCGGCTATCCAGGAGTGGAGATCGTATCAGTGATCGGAGCAGCTTGAGCTATCTGTTCAGTCGGCAGTTTCGAGGTGAGTTATCCTCACTATATCAACAGGGTCTAAGGCACCAAGGCCGGCCCTTTATTGCATTGAGATTCTGTCACGTTTATCATGTTAGTGCTGGTTGTGTCTGCATCCTGGTAGTTAGGACGGTACATGCTAGGGGACCTTGTAAAGGTCAGTTCTCGATATGCTGAGTAATGCTATGCTAGTGATCAGATAGGGTGGTAGCCCGGTTAGAGTAATGATATGCTATGTGATCTGTTTACTCGATTTGTTGATTATGACTGTTATATGACTGTATGTTTTGTGCACATGGTTGTTTGGACTAGAGATGGGTTGAGGCGGGTCCTGCTTTGTGCTGTAGGCCAAGATACCCAGGGCGGACCGGTTGTTCCGAAGGCCCAGCGAGCGGTCCGGATAGGCTGTAGGCCCCACGAGGGCGGACCAGACGTGCCGAGGCTCGGAGAGTGGACCAGGATGACTGAAGGCCCGATGCGGGCGGACCAGTCACGCTGTAGACTCGGTGAGTGGACCAGGTGGGTTGAAGGCCCAATGCGGGCGGACCAATCCCACTGTAGACTCGGAGGACATGACTAGACCCGGAGGATGGATCCGACGGACTGAAGGCCTGATAAGGCGGACCAGTCACGATAGACCCGATATGCATGATTGTTCTATGATCTGTTTTGTTATGTATGATTTATATGTTTTGGACCGAAAGGTCACGGCCTGGTAAGGCGTATGCGCGGTTGGTATTTTGGGGGTATCTCACTAAGCTTTCGGGCTTACAGTTGTGGTTTAATGTTTTTCAGGTTCTTCAGGAGACTGTGGCAAGGCAAAGGCGCGATCGTACCGTTCCTCATGATTTTGTAACAACGAGATTCTGGGAATACTTGAATGAATTGTATTGAAAACCTTTTTGTGAACATTTTAATGAAAATCGGGCTGCTTTGAAAATTTTAAATTGGTTGTGTTTTTCGGATGTTACAAGTTGGTATCAGAGCCTTGGTTTGAGTGAATTGGAGGAACACTTGTGTGACTCCAATCTCAAATCGAGGAGAGTTTTCAAAAAGAGGAATTAAAATGGTTTTCAAAACAAGTAAAGGAGGACGCGGAGGTACGATCAGCCGGAGCCAGTAAGTAACCCCAAAATATCATACATGGCAATTGTTTTATTGAGCTTTGATAGAACAGCATGCTAGAGTTAGGCTAGGGATCTTCAGGATTTATTGATGAGTTGCCTGATTTATGATGCCTGCTAGCCTAGGGTTCCTTGCGAGAGATTTCTAGTGTTCCTCTAGTGGTGAGGATAGAGCGTTGTTATATGTGACACTAGGGTGTTGTGGGAGTACTTCATACAAATATGGGTTGGTGCGGAAGGTAGTATGGGCCCGTACTACTGAAAGCACGGACTCATACGCGTATCAGGGAAATCATGACCTCTAGGGTTGGGATGAGAGTTGGTTTCCGGTTAGTGGAATATGTCTGAGATTGGTGTTTTATTTTCAGTATGGAGATTCCAGGGCACGCTGGGAGTGGATCCGGGTCAGGATCAGGAGCAGGAGAGGGAGCTCCAGGTGGGTCTGCACAGCCAGAGGTTGTCAGTCAGATGAGTACGCACGAGTTGGATGCGAGGATTCGCGAGATTCTGCATGATGAGGTTGCCGCATTGATTCGGGCTGAGCTGCCAGAGTTGTTTGGGTCGATCAAGACCGCCATGGTGGAGTATTTTGATGAGCGTTATGCGGCTCTCACGGAGACGGCTGCCGCGGCGGCTACCGCAGCAGTAGCGGCGGCAGGAGGGGGAGCCAGTAGAGGTTTTCAGTATCGGGACTTCGATAATACGAAGCCTCCCACTTTTGATGGAGTTCAGGATCCGATCGTCTCTATGAGGTGGTTATCAGATGTGGAAGGATGTTTCTTCACTTGTTCATGCCCTGCTGATCAGAGGGTGAGGTGTGCTTTGAACCTGTTGAGGCTCGGAGCAAAGGATTGGTGGAGATTGACCACGGGATCGTATTCGGATGCGCAGAGGGCAGCGATTTCATGGGATCGGTTCAGGGAGATGTTCAGTACTCGCTATGTTCCACAGGTCGAGAGGGAGAGGTTGGCTCAGGAGTTCTTGGAGCTAAAGCAGGATTCGGAATCGGTGACGGAAATCACCAGGATGTTTACTGAGAGGGCGATGTTTTGTCCCGAGTTCGCTTCGGAGCAGGCTCAGATGTCCCGATATCTGAGTATGCTAAAGAGGGATATCAGACAGTTTGTGTCTGCGCAGAGGTGCGAGACTTTGCTGGAGTTGCAGGAGGCCGCCAGGCGGCGTGAGTTAGAGATTGAGTTACAGATGCGTGAGCTGAGGCAAGCTCCGGTTCAGTCGCAGCCGGCGACGAAACGGTCTAAGACCGTTGATTTCAGGATGGGAGATCAGGGTGGCCACGTCTGTGGTAAGTGTGGAAGGGGTCATGCCGGGGTTTGTCGATCCGGTGGAGCATGCCGCAAGTGCGGGAAGGAGGGACACTATGCGAGGGATTGTCGGCAGTCGGTGCCGGTTCGGGATTTGAGGATATGCTATCATTGTCATCAGGTTGGACATTTGAAAGTCAACTGTCCACAGATTGCTGCAGGATCGGTGCAGGCTCCAGTACCGGCTACGTTGAGGATCACAGGTGGAGGTCAGGGTGGAGCGGAGCCCCCAAGGGCTTAGGGTTGTTTTTTTTTTCAGCTTGCTGTTGCGGGTATGTTTCTTTCTGATGTTTTGATTATTTATGCTTGTTGTGGAGTATTGTTATCTGCTAGATTCGTTGGTTGGCTATGGAAATTGCGTTTCGGGTTTCTTGTGGTATTCGTTGTTCTTTGAGAGATTGGTGAGTTGTGATCAGAATTTTGGTTTTAGAATCTTGTGTCCCTTGAGGGATCGTTATGGTTTTGGGATTGTACTTCGAGCCATCATTGATTATCTTTGAGAAGATTGGTGGCGGATGCGGTGCTAGTTTGGAGGCTAGTTGGGTTCTGCAATCTGAGGAATGGAAAGATGAAGATTGAGTCGTTTTCGAGCGGGTTGTACAGCGCAGGAGCATAATTTGTATGAAAGTTGTCGGTACTGGTGAAACGCACTTGGAGTGCATGTGCTGATTCCTACGAGGTGCTTTGGAAGATCGGTGATGGCGACCGGTGATTACCTGTCAGCGTCTTAAGTGGGGGAGAATTGGAAATTCTCTGGATGGTCGTTGGGCATGGAAGGTTGTTTAGCCGCTTGGGAATTCAGCGGTATTCCTATCAGATGAGAGCAGGCTCGGATGGGTGAGCCGTAGGCGTGCGGGGCGAAATACAGACCTAGAACAGTTGATCGAGGAAGGCATGGGTGCAGGCCGGGATCGAGTATGTATGATGGAGGTAGAGTTCGGAGCCCCTAGAGGGCTAGAACGGTATGCACGGGAGGATTTCCCGAAGAGATAGTTGGAATGATGAGTGATTGTGGAGCGGTCCGGATAGACTGAAGGCCGGTAGGCGTACCAGTCAGGCCGAAGGCTCGGAGGACGGTCCAGTCAGATTGGCTGAAGGTTCTGAGAGTGGTCCAGATTGGCTGAAGGCCCGGGGAGGCGGTCCAGTCATGCTGAAGACTCTGCAGGTAATATTGAATCGGTTAGAGGCTATGGGTTGCGTATGTCGCGATGGGTTTACATTGGGAGGTCTGGCCCCGGCTAGCGATCTTGAGCAGTGAAGGTAGTGCATGGGCTTGAGAGTCCTTGTGCTAAGAGCCAGAGTAGCGGTGATGCATGGATATTGGGTACGCCCTAAAGTGGTAATGTGGCGTAGGATGAGCACCATGGTGCCTGTCATGGTGGCTGGGCAGACAAGTGGGGTTTCACGGAGGTGAAAGCGGCAGTGCAGAGTTGCGATCGCAGTGGTCCGTCGGTGATCTTTGAGTAGTGTGTTGCGGCGGCGGAATATAAGTTTTTTCGACTCGATATGTTGCTTTGGGCGCAGAGGGAATATCGCGACGTGGAGTCAGGGAGAGGAGTCAGGGAGGGATGCAGAGCAAGAGTCTTGGACTCTCAGTGAGATCATGATCAGGGTTCTGGGTATGTATCAGTGGTTTATCCTGGAAGGATGTTGAGTATATCGTCTATATATCAGGTTATCCGCACCTGAGGGTGCTAGAGCTAGATCGGCATGTAGGTGTGATTGCGATAGGAGCACTCGGGGGAGTTGCTCCGAAATGGAAGAATGAGTCTTTCGGTCGTTATGATAAAGGTAGAGTGGAATTTGGATCGGGAATCCGAGGGTGCGTGGCTTTATCGCCATGTGAGTCAAGTGGAAGATGAGAATAGGAGCACTAAGGCATCATGGATAATTCTCGGTTACAGAGAGCGATGGACAGTACAGAGATTGGGCTTCAGTCGTCAGAGCAGATTCAGCAGATGAGACAGAGGTTATTGACCGCCCAGAGCCGGCAGGAAAGTTATGCAGACAGACGCCTATCCGAGCTTGAGTTTCAGGTCGGTGACTTCGTACTCCTGAAGGCCTCTCCTTGGAGAGGAGTGATTCGATTCAAGAAGAAGGGCAAGTTGGGGCCCCGGTATATTGGGCCTTTTCATGTGATTGCGGGGGTAGGCCTGAGGGTCTACCGGTTGGAGTTGCCCACGGATTTGAGACAAATCCATGATATTTCACGAGTCGCAACTGAGGAAGTGTATAGCCGATGAGTCGGCAGTGGTTCCATTAGAGGATATTCAGGGGATGCGAGCCGGAAATGACCGGTGAGCTGGAACGTGAGATGCGGGAGCAGCATCCGGAGCTATTTTCAGGATGAGACTTCGAGGGCGAAGTCTAGTTCTAGTGGGGGAGAGTTGTAACAGCCCGGAATTTCAAGTATTGATATAATTATGATTTGGGGGTGTTTTTAAGAGGGGACTCGGCGAGTTGGAGCCTAGACTCGCCGAGTAGGACCGCAGACTTGGTCGCGGGTTCGCGACTAGACTCGACGAGTCCAGATATGGACTCGGCGAGTCGACGCTGTTCAGCAGAAACCCTAGCCGTTTGGTTTTGGATCGTATATAATGCCTCTTAGGCCATCATTGTCCGTCTTTTGGCTGATTGAGAAGAACCCTACTCGTTGTGGGCGTCTAGAGCAAGAGAGAAAGCTTTTGGAACCTTGAAGAAATTGTTGGGCAAGAAGAAGAAGAGTTTTGGCCAAAGGAATATCAAGGGGATCGAGTTCTGAGGTTTGGAGACACAGAGAGGGTGTTATACAGGTAATATTTCGGATCATTTCTGCTATATTGATGTGTGCACGATTTTAGGGTTTATGAAACCCATTTGGTGATTAGATAGATTATTATATTGTTACCCAAGTGTTTGTAACCCAGTAATAGGATGGTTAGAGGTCCAGAAGGTCCCATGATTGTGTATTTCGGGACCATACGTATTTCAGGAAGCAGTTGCTCGTCTGCATGGCTGGACTCGCCGAGTTGTTCTTCAGACTCGGCGAGTGGCTTGAAGATTTACTGGGACTCGCCGAGTTGTCCTTCAGACTCGGCGAGTGGAGTCGGGGTGGCCCCGCGATTCTTCCAGGAGAAACTCGTCGAGTAAAAAGGGGATACTCGACGAGTAGGAAGGGAATCTTAAGGACTCGGCGAGTCATTGGGTTGACTCGACGAGTAGGGTCAGTCAGGGGTTGACTTTGACCTTGTCTTTGATCAATGATTGACCGGTGGTTCCAGGGGCATTTTGGTGATTGTCGTTTATCGTTTGAGTTCAGTACATTGGCGGCTATCCAGGAGTGGAGATCGTATCAGTGATCGGAGCAGCTTGAGCTATCTGTTCAGTCGGCAGTTTCGAGGTGAGTTATCCTCACTATATCAACAGGGTCTAAGGCACCAAGGCCGGCCCTTTATTGCATTGAGATTCTGTCACGTTTATCATGTTAGTGCTGGTTGTGTCTGCATCCTGGTAGTTAGGACGGTACATGCTAGGGGACCTTGTAAAGGTCAGTTCTCGATATGCTGAGTAATGCTATGCTAGTGATCAGATAGGGTGGTAGCCCGGTTAGAGTAATGATATGCTATGTGATCTGTTTACTCGATTTGTTGATTATGACTGTTATATGACTGTATGTTTTGTGCACATGGTTGTTTGGACTAGAGATGGGTTGAGGCGGGTCCTGCTTTGTGCTGTAGGCCAAGATACCCAGGGCGGACCGGTTGTTCCGAAGGCCCAGCGAGCGGTCCGGATAGGCTGTAGGCCCCACGAGGGCGGACCAGACGTGCCGAGGCTCGGAGAGTGGACCAGGATGACTGAAGGCCCGATGCGGGCGGACCAGTCACGCTGTAGACTCGGTGAGTGGACCAGGTGGGTTGAAGGCCCAATGCGGGCGGACCAATCCCACTGTAGACTCGGAGGACATGACTAGACCCGGAGGATAGATCCGACGGACTGAAGGCCTGATAAGGCGGACCAGTCACGATAGACCCGATATGCATGATTGTTCTATGATCTGTTTTGTTATGTATGATTTATATGTTTTGGACCGAAAGGTCACGGCCTGGTAAGGCGTATGCGCGGTTGGTATTTTGGGGGTATCTCACTAAGCTTTCGGGCTTACAGTTGTGGTTTAATGTTTTTCAGGTTCTTCAGGAGACTGTGGCAAGGCAAAGGCGCGATCGTACCGTTCCTCATGATTTTGTAACAACGAGATTCTGGGAATACTTGAATGAATTGTATTGAAAACCTTTTTGTGAACATTTTAATGAAAATCGGGCTGCTTTGAAAATTTTAAATTGGTTGTGTTTTTCGGATGTTACAATATCCAGATTGGGAGCGGTGCTTATGCAGAGGGGGGCATGTGATAGCATATGCATCGAGGCAGCTTAAGCCTCACGAGCGAGATATCCCACGCATGATTTGGAGCTAGGAGCGGTAGTGTTTGCTCTCAAGATCTGGCGACACTACCTGTACGGGGTTCGATGTACGATATACACGGACCACAAGAGCTTGAAGTATTTGATGGATCAGCCCAACCTAAATATGCGACAGAGGAGGTGGTTGGATGTGGTCAAGGATTATGATTGTGAGATCCTGTACCACCTGGGCAAGGATAATGTTGTAGCCGATGCACTGAGCCGTAGGGCGGAGAGCGCCCCATTGCGAGATGTATGTTTGAGATTGACGGTGATGACCCCAGTTTTGGATGCTATTCGAGGGGCCCAGGCTGAGGCCGTGCTGCCTGAGAGCCAGAAGAGGGAACGAGTTGTCGGGCTAGTATCAGAGTTCGTTACCGATAGCCGGGGGCTTATGACATTTCAAGGTCGGATTTGGGTACCGTCCGTGGGCGGGATGCGTACCATTTTGATGGAGGAGGCTCATCGATCGAAATTCTCGATCCATCCCGGGGCCACCAAGATGTTTTTGGACTTGAAAAAGGATTATTGGTGGCCCTGTATGAAGAGGGATGTCGCATGGTTTGTAGAGAGATGCTTGACCTGTCGCAGGGTTAAGTCCGAGCATCAGCGTCCACATGGTAAGTTGCAGCCATTAGAGATTCCCGAGTGGAAGTGGGAACAGATTACCATGGATTTCATCACCAAATTGCCAAGAACCGCGAGGGGTGTCGATGCAATTTGGGTGATTGTGGATAGGTTGACAAAGAGTGCTCACTTCCTAGCCATCAGTGAGAGCTCTTCCGCGGAGAAGTTGGCAGAGATGTACGTGAGAGAGGTGGTATCACGGCATGGAGTGCCGATTTTGATTGTTTCAGATCGAGATGTACGTTTCACTTCTAGATTCTGGAAGAAGTTTCATGAGGAATTGGGAATGAAACTACATTTTAGTACTGCGTACCACCCCCAGACCGACGGGCAGAGTGAGCGGACGATTCAGACGCTCGAGGACATGCTCCGAGCAACGTGTTGGATTTCGGCGGAAGTTGAGACACGTTTTTGCCCTTGGCAGAGTTCTCTTACAACAACAGCCATCATTCGAGCATTGGGGGTGTGACATTTACGCTAATTTTTATTACAACGTCCAATGAAGCGTTTTAGGGGTATATTCATTCGCATAACTCAGTTATAGGATTCACTATAAACATTAACTGGAATCTCTCTCTCTCTCTCTCTCTCTCTCACACACACACTACAAACCATGGGCTTGGTTGCTTTCAAAACTATTTTAAGTATGCATTTACTTATGTAACAGTACAGTTTGGTTTTCAAGTATACTCAAGGATTCTTTACAAACACAATTTTAAGTATAGATTTACTTCTACAAAGATACATTTTGGCTTTCAAAGACTCTTTGCAAGGACAATTATAATTATTGTTATGCATACAAAGAAAATGTTTTTAGACTTTTTAAAAATACTACTGATGTTAACAGAAAACTTGTAACTCTCACCAACCTTGTGTTGACCCTCAAAACTACATGTATTCTCAGGAAATCAAGCAGACATTCAAGACAGATTGGATTATAGGTGACCTAGTTTACTTGTTGTTGTATTATATATATGGCTGTCTATTAAGGAAATTCATGTACTATTATTATCTGTAAAAACCTTGTATTCAAATATCAAGATGGAACACGAATGTTGTTGATATGGGCATATTTAGTCATATAATTCATGCATTATCTTAATACTTTATGTTGTTGTTGTCTCATATAACGAACCAAAGGTGCTTAATTAGCTTAAATATTTCACTTTCAGTAACAAATACATGCTCGGATGGAAAAGGAAGCGGAACTAACGATTGGAGGCTTGGATCTTGGATTTTGAAGAAAGAAGGATGTTGCTGGACAGCTTGACCCCTCGTCAGTGTTTTGGCCATATCTCATGAACCGTAACTCCGATTGACAAGATTCAAAATGTTCTGGAAAGTAGACACGATTTCGGACGACTTTCGCGTTTTGAGAAAATGCTGATTCGAAACGTACTCGGCGAGTAGGGTAGATTACTCGGCGAGTTGTATCGAACTTTCGCGATTCTGGACGCGCTGACTTGCCGTACACGGGTTTTAAGTGACGGACTCGCCGAGTAAGTCACTGGACTCGCCGAGTAGCCTCTGTTTTGTGAAAATCTATATAAAGGGACATTCAGATCGATACCCTAGCATGGAGAGAAACCCTAGGAGGCTGAGAAACGATTGGAAGTGCTGCTAGGTCGTGAGGAACTGAAGAATCAACCCTACATTCAATTGTGAAGAGAATCAAGACAATTTTGGTTTATTCTTAGTAACTTTTTGATTTGAATCATGTTTACATACTTTGATTTCGTTTTTGAGTTAATGTTTACTGCAATTATGAGCTAAAAACTTATTCTTCTGTTAGGGTAGACAATTTTGTGAACATGGATTGATTATTTGAGTAGGATTAATTTTAATTGGTAATTGTGTTTAGTTAAGCTTGTTAAAGAACCTTATGTGTTGACAATAACTATTCTTCTGTTAATAAATTAGTAATTAAGTTGTATGAACATCTCTTAGTTATTAATTTCATATGATTTATTGTGACCACATAGTTGTATGTCTAGGAATAACGAATGTGAAACTAGAATTAACTAGAAGATAGGTAAGTTAATGTGTGAGCTTGTTTGATGAACATCAGCAAGAGGTTAATTGAAGGGTCAATTTAATTAACCATTACACATCTTATTTAACCCGAATCAATAATCTAGGAAATCCGTTAATTTAGACAACTGACCATTGCTTGAGTTAATTTGTTTCCTAAGGATTAGTAATAGCGAACATGAACCTAATTATCTTAATCGGTAGCCAATGAAGAATTAATCCGATACATTAAAATCATCCATGGGAACAAATGAGTCGTACCTAAACAGAAGTCCTCTTTACTATTGAATTTAGTTGGTAATTAATTGTTTTAGTTGCTAGTTAGTTAATTTGTGTGTTGATTATTCTAATTAAGTTTCTAGTCTTGTAAAACTAGAGAAAATCCCCTTTTTGTTATTTGTTTTATTTAGATAATATTAGCATTTATTTTAATTGTTTACCGTTCCTTGTGTTCGATACCCTACTTGCTTGAACTATATTATTAATTGATAGGTACACTGCCTTTCGTGTGTTTATTTTGTGTCTAAGTTAGTAGGATTAAAACTAGTTGGTTTCACACACATCAAGTTTTTGGCGACGTTGCCGGGGAACGGTTCAAATAGTTAATTTTATTTGCTAATTGTTATCATATATTTTTATTTTTTTATATAGTTTAATTTTTATTTAGTATGTATTTTCTAAATCTCGATGCTTTCGATGCTTTTCTTGAGGAAGTAGTGCATGTAAATGAGCAAGAAGATGAGGACTATGACTTAGATAATGATTTGAAGAAATTTGATAGATGGTTAGATAACATCTTTTCTAACGATCAAGAACAATTTGAGTCACAAGAGCTAAAGTTACAAGATGAAAATTATAATCCTAAAAAAGATTTGGAGGAGCTGGAAAGGTTGCTAGCAGTGAGGTCAGACGAAGAACAAGAACAAGCTGAATTGCAGGAACCAACCCGTGGTTTGACCATTACCACGACATGGCCCCCTGTAATTTCAGTTTGTGTTTCGAAGCATGGGGTGACGATTCCAACTTTGGAGAAAGTTCTGAAGCGCGATCCATTTCTGATTAGTATCCAACCGGTCCCAATCCTTGTCAGAATTCTTGGGTTTTATGTATTCAAGCTCGTTTGGCCAATTTTTGAAGCAAAGAGTCGAATTTTACAAATTGGTCCAAAGAAAATATTTAATGCAACAGATGGATTGGCATTGAGTTTATTGGAAGTTTATTAAGTTGGGAGTCCAGCTCAAGACTCGCACAAAAAGAAGCGCTTGCGGGAGGCAACCCGTCATTATAGTTTTCTTTTCTTTTTCTTTCTAAACTTCTAGTGTTTAAGGATAATTTAGGATTTTTTTTAATGTTTTTTTATTATTACTTGGTTTTTGTTTTTGATCTTTTCAGTTTGAAGCTTAGGATTGCATGTGAGGGTCTAGAGTCAAGGTTGATGAAGCGAGAAATCGAGTCTAGGCGAGAGAGGAAACAAAGTTTTGAGTCAAGCTATGAGACCAATTGATAGAAGGGTTATAGAGTGTTTATTACCTAAAGAAAAAATGAGGGAAATTATTAGTTTATATAACCCCCATATATCAGAAACGGACTTGGGCAGAATAAATTTTTTGTTACACATCGGTGTACTCGCCGAGTGCATCTCATGGACTCGCCGAGCCCATGTGAAAATTCACGATTCTTCTGCCATTTACTCTTCAACTCGGCGAGTCTACATACTTACTCGACGGGTCGATCATTGTTCTTACTTTTGAGCTGAAGATTTGATGACATTCGATATGGGTATTGGTTCTATTCTTTGAAGATCATTTTCCGAGCATTTCCAAGAGTTTTTCCCTTATATTTGGAGCTTTTATAAAGACTGTACCACACGAGATTTTGACACCCAAGACATGGATGAGTTGTTCCCATGTCTAAATTCAATTGAAGATGGAGCTTAAGAGAAGAGATATCAACCTCGCCACTACTATCTCATGGGAGTTTGTTCCAATTCCCTCTTTATTTTATTGTTCTTAATCATGCATAATATGCAATAGGGACATTGCATAAATTAAGTGTGGGGTAGGGGTTGGTTGAATTAGTTAAAATTTTAGTTAATTTTGAAAATTTTGCATTGCTAGGGATAATTTAGAAAATTTTGGTAAAGCAATTAGGGATCATGCTAGTATTATGTTGATGATTGCATGAAGACCCAAATGTTTAGTTGAGCCTATATCGTTCTAGTGCATTTGTGGCTTCCTTATTCCAGTGAAATCATAGGACAAAAACACGACCTCGCTTAGTTTGAAGGATGCAATATGTTTAGCATCGTGTACCAGAAATGTATCCAGGAAAATTTTTATCTTTAATCAATAAAGGTTGAAGTTGAGCGCCCTTGCTTAAGCATGTAGGTTGTGAGTGAAAAAAAAAAGTGAGGTACATGAAAAAAAAAAAAGAGTTACAAGAAAAGTTGTAAGAATTTTGGAGCAATCAAAGTGAAGATCAAAAGATCAAAATTCCGAAGATTCAAAAAGTTGAAGATACCAAAAATCAAACAACAAGGTGGTGAATTCAAAGAGATCAAAGATGAAATGTCAAAGAAGAGAAGAATTCCAAAGAGCTCTAATGTGGTATCATAAATTGTAATTGTCTAGATTATGTATGATTGGGTTGCTCAACCAAAAATACCTTGAGGTTAAGAGGTTTTCTGAGGATGGATTCGGAGGGATGCATAAAATGAGCATTGTTCGGAAAAAGTGGGCGAATGTTTATGAGGATTGTGAGTATTTAGAGTATGGGGGGTTCTTTAGGAAAAATTTTAGACACAAATGCATGCGTTGCGGTCTTGGCATAATGGTTGGGTTCGATTGGGATTGTCTTATGTAATATTAGTGTACTAAAATTCAGTTTTGCTTGGGGGCAAGCAAAAGTCCAGTGTGGGGTATTTTGATATGGGCATATTTAGTCATAATTCATGCATTATCTTAATACTTTATGTTGTTGTTGTCTCATATAACGAACCAAAGGTGCTTAATTAGCTTAAATATTTCACTTTCAGTAACAAATACATGCTCGGATGGAAAAGGAAGCGGAACTAACGATTGGAGGCTTGGATCTTGGATTTTGAAGAAAGAAGGATGTTGCTGGACAGCTTGACCCCTCGTCAGTGTTTTGGCCATATCTCATGAACCGTAACTCCGATTGACAATATTCAAAATGTTCTGGAAAGTAGACACGATTTCGGACGACTTTCGCGTTTTGAGAAAATGCTGATTCGAAACGTACTCGGCGAGTAGGGTAGATTACTCGGCGAGTTGTATCGAACTTTCGCGATTCTGGACGCGCTGACTTGCCGTACACGGGTTTTATGTGACGGACTCGCCGAGTAAGTCACTGGACTCGCCGAGTAGCCTCTGTTTTGTGAAAATCTATATAAAGGGACTTTCAGATCGATACCCTAGCATGGAGAGAAACCCTAGGAGGCTGAGAAACGATTGGAAGTGCTGCTAGGTCGTGAGGAACTGAAGAATCAACCCTACATTCAATTGTGAAGAGAATCAAGACAATTTTGGTTTATTCTTAGTAACTTTTTGATTTGAATCATGTTTACATACTTTGATTTCGTTTTTGAGTTAATGTTTACTGCAATCATGAGCTAAAAACTTATTCTTCTGTTAGGGTAGACAATTTTGTGAACATGGATTGATTATTTGAGTAGGATTAATTTTAATTGGTAATTGTGTTTAGTTAAGCTTGTTAAAGAACCTTATGTGTTGACAATAACTATTCTTCTATTAATAAATTAGTAATTAAGTTGTATGAACATCTCTTAGTTATTAATTTCATATGATTTATTGTGACCACGTAGTTGTATGTCTAGGAATAACGAATGTGAAACTAGAATTAACTAGAAGATAGGTTAGTTAATGTGTGAGCTTGTTTGATGAACATCAACAAGAGGTTAATTGAAGGGTCAATTTAATTAACCATTACAGGTCTTATTTAACCCGAATCAATAATCTAGGAAATCCGTTAATTTAGACAACTGGCCATTGCTTAAGTTAATTTGTTTCCTAAGGATTAGTAATAGCGAACATGAACCTAATTATCTTAATCGGTAGCCAATGAAGAATTAATCCGATACATTAAAATCATCCATGGGAACAAATGAGTTGTACCTAAACATAAGTCCTCTTTACTATTAAATTTAGTTGGTAATTAATTGTTTTAGTTGCTAGTTAGTTAATTTGTGTGTTGGTTATTCTAATTAAGTTTCTAGTCTTGTAAAACTAGAGAAAATCCCCTTTTTGTTATTTGTTTTATTTAGATAATATTAGCATTTATTTTAATTTTTTACCGTTCCCTGTGTTCGATACCCTACTTGCTTGAACTATATTATTAATTGATAGGTACACTGCCTTTCGTGTGTTTATTTTGTGTCTAAGTTAGTAGGTTTAAAACTAGTTGCTTTCACACACATCAGTTGTTTTGTTTATTGTTGTACTTGTGTTATATATCCCGTTTACATGTGATCCATGAACTTAGTCGCACAGCCAGGCGTATTCCGTCGCCTCGGCCGGGAGTATTACAGATTGGTATCAGAGCTAAATTGGCTATGGAGAACTCGTATCCTCAAAAGGGGAATACAACTATAACAACTAGCTTCTAAATTAAATTATTATTATTATTAATTACACTACTTCATGGCTACTTACAGTATGGGGAATCTGGTTAGAAGGGCCGAATAGGGTTGTTGTATTTCATAACGGCTTAATTGCTAAAATAATCCTACCTTCCGGTGTTTCCTGTCTGGCCCTCGTCTGTACTTGGTAGTTTTGGAGTACAAAACAAACACTAATAATGCTGCAAACCTCACCAACAATAATATATAAGATTTATATATATACTCTAACCCACAATCATAACATTTAATAAAATTCTAACATACCTCCAACTAAAAATACTAACTCAACCCTTTAGGTCAAACGTGTCAACTAAGGTTAGTACTATGCATAAGCCATACCATAAATAAACCTGGAATGTACGCCTATGTTATTTATGGTCGGGGCAGTACATAACCAAACTTGAGCAAGGAGTTTTACAGACTTTAATGGTTGGCAATTTTAGAGATTAAAGGATGTTCTCAAGATTCGCTGCAGAAACCTAGTACCTTAGAAACCTTATATCTACTCTAAAACAATGTATACATTTTAAATACTTAAAAATCTAGGATAACGTTCATATATTCCTAGTTAGCCCAAACCCGAAGTGAAACAAAGAACCAATAGCTCCACTACTATCGTAGCAAAGAAACCCATAGTTCCCAATCGATCATTCGGTAGTCGACAAACTTCTTTCTCTATCATTTGAAATCGATAGGATTTCAATTATCTTTCTGTAATTCGGAAATCTAATGGATGTATGGAATCAATCACTCTCTATAATTTGGAACCTTACCATGAAAGGATTGGAGGTGACTGCTTACACCTCCCGATTTAAGGACCTCACAAATCTTTGTCAGGAATGGTGAACCCAGAAAATAAAGAGACCGAAAGGTACATCTAGGGATTAGCGTCACTAGTTCAACGTCTAATTGTTGCGTCTAGATCCACTACATTTGATAGTGCTAAGCAATTGACCTATCAATTGACTGAGCAGTGTATCCGCCAAGGTACCATGACCCCACAAACAAGGAAAGAACCAAGATGGGAGTACAAAAAGGAAGTTCCATGGCAAGTCAAAGGAGAACTTCAAGCATCACAAACCCAGTCCAGAAGTTGTGGCTATGTACACTGTAATCACAAATACTCTCACTCCATTAAAGCCCTGCTCTGAGAATATACCCCACTGTACCAAGTGCAATTTCCACCATGTCGGAAATTGCATGGTCTACAACATCTGTAGCTTGAGAGGTCACGCCTCCAAGTTTTGTAGAAAGACCCCAAATAATACAACCACAACCACCGCTACAGGAGGAAACCGAAGTTGCTTCGAATGCAATCAACCAGAGCATTTCAAGAAAGATTGCCTGGAACTGAAGGATCAGAGTAGCAAAGTGTAACAGCCCGAAATCCAGGTTAGCTTTATAACCCTTATATTTTGGAGAATTGGCTAGTTAGTCCCTTAAAGTGATTTATGTAATGGGTGAGTACGCTGGGCGTACTGGGGGTACGCCGCGCGTACTCGAGCGCTTAATTTGTACGCGGGTCATCCGGGTACGTTGGGCGTACCCAAGGTTACGCCGAGCGTAACCGGCCAAGATGCAAAACCCTAATTTGTGGCCTTGCACTATAAAAGGAACATGTAGTCCTTTGCCCTAGCCACCATACACCCTTGAATGAGTCCTTGGAGAGCTGAGATTCGTGCTTTAGCTTGTGTGTGAGTTTTTGAGCTTGAAGTTGTCTTTTCAAGGTGAAGAAAGAGAAGAAGGAGCCATTGTTGGAGCTAGGAGTTGAAGAACAAGTGTAGATCCGAGTTCTACAGTGGTTGGAGATCCTTCCTGAGGTAAAACGCTCAAAGCTTTCCTTGTTCTTCATAATTTTTGCTTATTGGACCATTTTAAGGGTTTTTGGTTCAAAGTTGGAGACTTTATGTGCAAAGAGTCTCCATGAGCTTAGATCTGACCTTTTCTAGTGTAATATGTGTTGAGGAGTCATAAAAATCGAGTCTTGGACGTGGATCTTGTGGTATGCATGAGTTATAGTCTCATTATGGAAAGAGGAAAGGTGTTTTGAGCACAAAGTGACCCTTACAACCATGCAAAGGGTTAAAGGTTCCAACTTTATGGTTTAAGACATATTAGAGGGGTCAGATCTGAAGTTTGGAAGAAAGTCTTAACCGTTTAAGACCTGAATGTGTTGGATAAAGAGACTGGGCATTACGCCGATCATAATCCCAGTACGCGCCGCGTACGGGGTTGCGTACCCCGTTTCTAGAATGCAAGAGTACGCCCCGCGTAAAGGATCTGGTACGCCTCGCGTACTACTTGCTGTTGACTTTTGTTGACTTTTAGGGTTTTAGTCAACATGTGGATTTTTGGGTCAGGGAGGGGTAAAATTGGTCTTTTACCCTTCTGTGGAATTTTAGAAAGGAAAATAGTATAGCCTTGAGAGCCGTTAATGATTTGGAATAATTATTTGATGTGATTAGGCGAGGCTAGGTTGTTGTTGCGAGATTTAGAGATTTCGAGCACGTGAGACACTAGACATCATATAAGGTGAGTCTTCTCACTATACTGTACCTAGAAGGGTACCTGTGTGTGACCGGAAGGTCTGGTATGTTATGAGATATATTCATCGTATGAGTTGCCTGTTTCGTATGCGTTATGTATGTGATTTGTATGCTATGTTGATATGGGTCGGAAGGCATTATGTTATGGGCTGGAAGGCATTATGATGTGGACCGGAAGGTCAAGGACCGGAGGGTCGACACGGGTAAGACCGGAAGGTCATGGCCTGGAAGGGCGTATGTGTATAAGTGGTATATTGGGGAACTCACTAAGCATTTATGCTTACAATTGTTGTGTTATGTGTTTCAGGTACTAGTGAGGGCCGTGGAAAGGCGCCGACGTGACCCGTACACACTAGAGAGAGGATTTGATTTATGTGTTTCAGGTACTAGCGAGGACCGTGGAAAGACGCCGGCGTGACCCGTACACACTAGAGTGAGGATTTGATTTTATGATCTTGGGATATGTTATGTTTCGATAAGTACTATTGGATATTTTTGAGAGTATTTTTATGTGAACTTGGTTGATGAAAAATGAAAAATTTGTTTTGAAAATTTCGTTGTTACAAGTTGGTATCAGAGCCTTGGTTTGAGGGACTCGGATGCACCTTTGGGCGTATCTGAACTCAAACTGAGGATTTGAGAAATTTTCAATGATAAAAAAAACTAAATTTTCTAAAAAAAAGCAAGAGGTTTGAGACAACCAGTACAGAGCAGTGTGTACGGTCAGCCAACGCCCAAACAGTGAATCCCCGATGTACCCTTACATTATGTGTTATGAGATATGCTATGTTATATTATGCATGCTAGAGTGGGCTAGGTATTCATATTAGGACTAGAGTGGTCTGATTTGTGATGCCTTAGCCTAGGAGATTTCTGGTACTGAGCTGCCTTGAGAGCGAGTAGATAGCAGTTAGGAGCTCATGAGAGGTCTATCGGACGGTAGCCAATGCATAGCGAGAGTAGAGTACTTGTGATCCGGGATCCAAAGAGGAGGACTTTAGGTGAATGCTGATGCAGTGTGGTCAGTAGTATAGGGCCCGTACTACTGAAGACACCGGATCGGTGGGCAATCCAAGTAAGAATCCTTTGGACATCAGAGGACGAGTAGGGTTGCATCATCGAGTGCGAGTATGCTCGATCGAGTCTCTGATATTTATATGTTGTATTTCAGAGGCATCATGGTTGGGACTCGACACACACCTGAGAGCAGTGGTGTCAGCGACGAGGAGATCCGTCGATTGATTCATGAGGAGGTGGCCGCTGCCATCCGGGCTGAGATTCCAGAGATGTTTGGGGACATCAAGACCACATTGATTGATACCTTTGATGAGCAGTATGCAGCAGTGACTGAGGCTGCGGTTGCTGCAGCTACTGCTGCTGTTGCTACTACCAGACCTCAGGGAGGTGACTCGTTGTTGTTTCGGGAGTTCAGCAACACGAAGCCACCAGAGTTTGATGGGACGCAGGACCTGATTGCTGCGATGAGATGGATCTCTGACATTGAGGGATGTTTCTATACGTGTTCTTATCCAAAACACTTGAGGGTGCGGTTCGCTTTGAACCAGCTTCGCTTGGGAGCGAAGGATTGGTGGAAGTTCGTGACGGCGAGCTTCACTCTGGCAGAGATTTCTGAGGTGACCTGGGAGAGGTTCACCACTATGTTCAGGGATGAGTATGTTCCCCCGGTGGAGAGGGAACGGTTGGTCCAGGAGTTCTTGACCCTCAAGCAGGGTAATGATTCGGTTATTGTGGTTACCCAGAAGTTTCATGAGAGGACGATGTTCTGCCCTGAGTAGGTGTCGACTGAGCAGGCACGGATGAGCCGGTATTTGGGCATTTTGAGGAGGGACATTTGAGAGTTCGTGTCGAACTTGATGTATCGTACATTTGCTGAGCTTCAGGAAAATTCCCGGAAACGGGAGATCGAGTTGGAGACTCAGGCTAGGGAGGAGGCCGAGTCTCAGAGGATGGATCGGTGACCGGCTCAGTCTCAGCCGGCAGCCAAGCGGGCCAAGCCCGCTGATTCGAGGACTGGAGGCCAGAAGGGCCACACTTGCAGGAAGTACGGTAAGGGTCATGAGGGAGCTTGTCGATCGTGTGTTTGCTACAAATGGGGCAAGGAGGGGCATATCGCCAAGGATTGCCCCAAGGGATTTATGGTTTGCTTTCATTGCAACCAGGCTGACCATCGGAAGGCCGAGTGTCCGCAGTTGCATCAGGGGTCAGCACAGGGATCTGCACCTGCTGCTAGGGTTACCGAGGTTCGACCGGTGAAGGCCGAGGCTCCGAAGGCTCGTGGGAGAGCTTTCCAGTTGACTGTGGAGGAGGTCCGCGCGCAGCGCCCAATGTCGTGGCTGGTATGTATTATGCATTTATCTTTTCTTTTGAGATATTGTGCTTATATGATGATATGCGTAGGTACTTTTCTTGTGAGTTTTGTACCTGCTTTGGTGTTATTTGACTCGGGTGCGAGTCAGTCATTTGTTTCCTTGGCATTTAGTCAGCACATTAGTATCTGACGAGAGGCGTTAGGTCGACCTCTTCGAGTTTCCATAGCTGATGAGCGAGCAGAGTACGCTACGGATGTATCCTTGAGATCTTCGGTGTGGAGTTCTCGATAGATCTGGTTCCGATTGCGATGGGGGATATGTGCGTTATAGTGGGCATGGATTGGTTGAGCCGAAATGGAGCTGTTATAGACTGCGAGCGTCAGTTGGTTACGATACGAGACCCTAGTGGGGGAGTACTTACGGTGTTCGGTAAGGGAACCCGATGTGGGTCAGTGTTTTGTTCGGCTGGCAGGGCAAGACAGAGTTTGCAGCAAGGCTGCAATGGATTCGTAGCCTACGTGATGGACACACGAGTGGCCACTGGGAGGCCAAGTTCGATTGATGAGGTTCTAATAGTGTGCGAGTTTCCGGATGTTTTTCCCGAGGAACTACCGGGTGTGCCTCCCGAGAGGCAAGTGGAGTTCCGTATCAATTTGGTTCCGGGAGCAACACCTATCGCCAAGGCGCCTTATTGCCTCGCGCTGCCAGAGATGCAGGAGTTATCCTCGCAGCTTCAGGAACTGTTGGGAAAAGGGGTTTATTAGGCCGAGTAGCTCACCTTGGGGAGCAACGATCCTTTTTGTCAAGAAGAAGGATGGTTCACACCGGATGTGTATTGATTACCGGGAGTTGAACAAGTTGAAGGTCAAGAACCGTTAGCCGTTACCGAGGATCGACGATATGTTCGATCAGTTGCAGGGGGCGTCTTGGTTCTCCAAGATAGATTTGAGATCGAGTTATCATCAGAGGAGGGTTCGGGATGAAGATATCCAGAAGACAGCGTTCAGAACTCGTTATGGGCATTACGAGTTCGTGGTGATGCCTTTTGGGCTCACCAATGCACCAGCTGCATTCATGGATCTCATGAACAGGGTGTGCAGGCCGATGCTGGATCGGTCGGTGATTGTATTCATTGATGATATTTTGGTGTATTCGAAATCTAGAGAGTAGCACGAGGAACATCTGAGAGAGATTCTCGGAGTATTGAGGTCGGAGAGGCTTTATGCCAAATTCTCCAAGTGTGATTTCTGGTTACGAGAGGTTCAGTTCTTGGGACATCTCGTTAACCAGAATGGGATATTGGTCGACCCGGCCAAGATTGAGGCAGTCATGAGGTGGGAGGTGCCAAGATCGCCCACTAAGATCAGGAGCTTTTTGGGATTGGTCGGTTATTATCGGAGATTTATTAAGGATTTCTCCAAGATCGCCGTGTCACTTACCAAGTTGACCCGGAAGGGTGTTGCATTTTGTTGGGGTCTGGAGCAGCAGACCTCGTTCGAGACACTTCGCCATAGATTATGCGAAGCCCCGGTGTTAGCCCTTCCGGAAGGGATGGAGGATTTCGTGGTATATTGTGATGCATCGATATCCGGATTAGGAGCGGTGCTTATGCAGTGGGGGCATGTTATAGCATATGCATTGAGGCAGCTTAAGCCCCATGAGTCGAGGTATCCCACTCATGATCTTGAATTAGGGGCTGTAGTGTTCGCCCTCAAGATTTGGCGTCACTATTTATATGGGGTTCGGGGTACGATATACACGGACCATAAGAGCTTGAAGTATTTGATGGATCAGCCCAACCTGAATATGTGCCAGAGGAGGTGGTTGGATGTGGTAAAGGATTATGATTGTGAGATCCTATACCACCTGGGCAAGGCTAATGTGGTAGCCGATGCCCTAAGTCGTAGGGCGGAGGGCGCCCTAATTTGAGATATTTGCATGAGATTGACAGTGATGGCTCTGGTATTGAACACCATTCGAGGGGCCCAGGCAGAGGCTATGAGACCGGAGAACCGTATAAGGGAGTTGGTTATCGGGCAGGTATCGAAGTTTGTTACCGATAGTCGAGGACTTATGACCTTCCAGGGTCGGGTTTGGGTACCGTTTGTGGGAGGGACGCATACCGTCTTGATGGAAGTGGCGCATAGATCGAAGTTCTCGATCCACCCCGGGGCCACTAAGATGTATTTGGACCTGAAGAAGGAGTATTGGTGACCCTGTATGAAAAGGGATGTTGCATGGTTTGTAGAGAGGTGCTTGACCTGTCGCAAGGTTAAGGCCGAGCACCAGTGCCCGCATGGTAAGTTATAACCATTAGATATTCCCGTGTGGAAGTGGGAACAGATCTCCATGGATTTTATCACCAAATTGCCGAGGACTGCCAGGGGTGTCGACGCGATTTGGGTGATTGTGGACAGGTTGACGAAGAGCGCTCACTTCCTTGCTATCAGTGAGAGCTCTTCTGCTGAGAGGTTGGTGGATTTGTATGTGAGGGAGGTGGTATTGCGACATGGAGTTCCGATCTCGATTGTTTCAGATCGAGATGTGCGATTTACTTCCAGATTTTGGAAGAAGTTTCGCGAGGAGTTGGGTAGGAGGCTGCATTTTAGTACCGCATACCACCCACAGACGGACGGGCAGAGCGAGCGGACGATCCAGACGCTCGAGGACATGCTTCGGGCGTGTGTTTTGGATTTCGGCGGAAGTTGGGACACGTATTTGCCCTTGGCTGAGTTTTCCTACAACAACAGCCATCACTCGAGCATTGGTATGCCACCTTTTGAGCTGTTGTATGGGAGGAGGTGTCCGACCACCATTTGCTGGGGCGAGGTAGGGCAGCGTGTGATGGGTAGTACAGAGATAGTGCTTCAGACAACAGAGCAAATACAGCAGGTTAGACAGAGGTTGTTGACCGCTCAGAGTCGCCAGAAAAGTTGTGCTGATAGGCGACGATCCGAACACGAGTTCCAGGTCGGTGATTATGTGCTCATGAAGGTATCTCCTTGGAAAGGAGTGATCCGATTCAGGAAGCGGGACAAGCTGGTACCCCGGTACATTGGGCCGTTTAGGGTGATCGCAAGGGTGGGCAAGGTAGCGTATCGCTTGGAGCTACCAGCAGAGATGGACCAGATTCATGATACCTTCCACGTGTCGCAGCTGAGAAAGTGTATTGCCGATGAGTCAGCAGTGGTGCTGTTAGAGGATATCCAGGTTGACGCAAGTCTGAATTATGCTGAGAAGCCGATCACAATCTTGGACCGGAGGATCAGGGTTTTGAGGAATAAGGAAGTGCCCCTGGTTCAGGTCCAGTGGCAACATCGGAAATGGTCCGAGCTAACCTGGGAGCTGGAGTCGGAGATGCGGGAGCAACATCCGGAGTTGTTCACAGCATGAGACTTCGAGGGCGAAGTTTGGTTCTATTGGGGGAGAATTGTAACAGCCCGGAATCCAGGTTAGCTTTATAACCCTTCTATTTTGGAGAATTGGCTAGTTAGTCCCTTAAAGTGAAGTATGTAATGGGTGAGTACGCTGGGCGTACTGGGGGTACGTCGCGCGTACTCGAGCGCTTAATTTGTACGCGGGTCATCCGGGTATGCTGGGCTTACCCAAGGTTATGCCGGGCGTAACCGGCCCAGATGCAAAACCCTAATTTGTGGCCTTGCACTATAAAAGGAACATGTAGTCCTTTGCCCTAGCCACCATACACCCTTTAGTGAGTCCTTGGAGAGCTGAGATTCGTGCATTAGCTTGTGTGTGAGTTTTTGAGCTTGAAGTTGTCTTTTCAAGGTGAAGAAAGAGAAGAAGGAGCCATTGTTGGAGCTAGGAGTTGAACAACAAGTGTAGATCCGAGTTCTACAGTGGTTGGAGATCCTTCCTGAGGTAAAACGTTCAAAGCTTTCCTTGTTCTTCATAAGTTTTGCTTGTTGGACCATTTTAAGGGTTTTTGGTTCAAAGTTGGAGACTTTATGTGCAAAGAGTCTCCATGAGCTTAGATCTGACCTTTTCTAGTGTAATATGTGTTGAGGAGTCATAAAAATCGAGTCTTGGATGTGGATCTTGTCGCATGCATGAGTAATAGTCTCATTATGGAAAGAGGAAAGGTGTTTTGAGCACAAAGTGACCCTTACAACCATGCAAAGGCTTAAAGGTTCCAACTTTATGGTTTAATACATATTAGAGGGGTCAGATCTGAAGTTTGGATGAAAGTATTAACCGTTTAAGACCTGAATGTGTTGGATAAAGAGACTGGGCATTACGCCGAGCGTAATCCCAGTACGCGCCGCGTACGGGGTTGCATACCCCGTTTCTGGAATGCAAGAGTATGCCCCGCGTAGTGGATCTGGTACGCCTCGCGTACTGCTTGCTGTTGACTTTTGTTGACTTTTAGGGTTTTAGTCAACATGTGGATTTTTGGGTCAGGGAGGGGTAAAATGGTCTTTTACCCTTCTGTGGAATTTTAGAAAGGAAAATAGTATAGCCTTGAGAGCCGTTAATGATTTGGAATAATTATTTGATGTGATTAGGCGAGGCTAGGTTGTTGTTGCGAGATTCAGAGATTTCAAGCACGTGAGACACTAGACATCATATGAGGTGAGTCTTCTCGCTATACTGTACCTGGAAGGGTACCTGTGTGTGACCGGAAGGTCTGGTATGTTATGAGATATATTCATCGTATGAGTTGCCTGTTTCGTATGCGTTATGTATGTGATTTGTATGCTATGTTGATATGGGACGGAAGGCATTATGATGTGGATCGGAGGGTTGACACGGGTAAGACCGGAAGGTTTACCGAGTTGGGATGGAAGTCCCCTGAGACGCATGGACCGGAAGGTCATGGCCTGGAAGGCGTATGTGTATAAGTGGTATATTGGGGAACTCACTAAGCATTTATGTTTACAGTTGTTGTGTTATGTGTTTCAGGTACTAGGGAGGACCGTGAGAAGGTGTCGATATGACCCATACACACTAGAGAGGATTTGATTTTATGATCTTGGGGTATGTTATGTTTCGATAACTACTGCTGGATATTTTTTAGAGTATTTTTATGTGAACTTGGTTGATGAAAAATGAAAATTTTGTTTCGAAAATTTCGTTGTTACACAAAGGAAGAGCATTCGTGATAGGTGTTGGAGATGCTCTCTAGGAACCAACTGTGGTCACTGATACATTTCCTACCTTCCACACCTATCCATACTTTCCTAAGGGGATATCCCGTATCCTCCAAATCACCTTCTCAAATCAGTACTCCAAGTACTTGCTAAACAACGCAACTAACCCACTAAAGCACTTCCTAGGCTCTCCTAGGTTCCTGACCTCACCCTGCCATCAAGTGTTGAAGAACTCCCACTAACGTTAGCTAACTACTTCATGAATACAATCACATGCAACAAAACTTAGATAATCCTTCAAGTTTAGCTTCGTTTATAGGTAAATACCTGTTGAAAATAGCTTCACTTAAAGAACTTAAACATAAGCTACACTTAAAGAATAACAAGTTTAGTTGAACTTACACAGTTTCTAGCGAAAAGTCGGGAATTGCATGGGTAGAACTCCGACCTGAAAGCTTCTTGTTGTTGGTCTCTTAGATACCTCAAAGCCTTGCTATATCACTTTAAAACTAGGGAATAATCGGATTTGGGAGAAGAAATGGTTCAACGAGAAATGGATTTGAGTGTGTGAGAAAATGAGCCAAAATCTTGCATTATTTATAGGCTGCAGGCAAGGTGCGTCGCGCCATATACATAGGCGTGTCGTGCATAAGGGTGACGCCATTCCACTACTTTGCTACCACATATCCAAATTTGGGTGGTCTACATCCCATCTTTTAGAATATCGCCATGTGTCCCATTTCTACGGCGCCACATGTCAAGAAGTTGTGGAGCCACGTCATCATGTCGGTCGGGAAATTTTTCGTCAGCTTGCCACATGGCGCGCTCTTGGGCCACCACATCATCAAGTCAGGTATTTTCCTGAAATCTTAGAATGACCATAACTTTCGCATACGAGCTCCATTTTCAACGTTCTTTATATTCCTAGAATCCTCTAGATAACCACTACAACTTTCCTTTGGTCTCAACAACTAATTCTTAATCTATTTAAAATTCATATTTTTGTAGAGATTAGATTGTTAAAGTCCGTACGGAAATCATAACTCCTTCATACAAACTCTATTTTCGACTGTCCATATATCGATGGTTATGTATTTACGAGATCTTGAACTCTCATTTACACTGTTTTGGCTAACCATCTACCTATCTTAATATCGATTTCAGTGCCGTGCACTATTGTACTGAAACGTCGAAAAATCGTAAATTCCTATTACAAAGTCAGATTTTGACATTCTTTATGTGCACGTTCTCGCTTTTACGATATGTAACATCCCAAATTTCAAGACCAAAAATTTCATTTTTAATTAAGTTATTATAAAACCAACAGTATATAAAAAACATATATAGTGTCATCCCATATCATAAACAGTATGTTAGTAATCAAAACATGTCATAATGAAATAATATCAGAGTACAATCCCAAAGATCTCATATGCGGAAAACATAGTGTGATGTGCTGCGATCATGCTTACTCCTTTCGTTTTGAAGAAGAAGTATTGGAAACAAAAACTGAAAACCGTAAGCACGAAGCTTAGTGAGTTCCCCCATCATACCACATACCATACAACAAACATATTGCCTAGCATATTCAGGTGCTGGCCTACCTCTTCAGTCTCTTTCAACCGGTAACTGCCTAGCATATCAAGGTGTTGCCCTACCCCTTCGGTCGCTTTCAACCGGTAACTACCTAGAATATCTGGGTGTTGGCCTACTCCTTTGGTCTCTTTTAACCGGTAACTACCTAGCATATATGGGTGTTGACCTACCCCTTCGGCCTCTTTCAACCGGTAACCGCAGACTATATCACCCCTACCATTACCACATAATACCCTAGCATATACACATAAATCACATACTACCTAGCATATCTAGGTGCTAGCCAACCCCTTCGGTTCTTTCGACCGGTAACGGGGTCTATCCCACCCTTCTTACCACTATCACATAATATCATAGCATACTAGCACATAAAGCATAACAGATAATGGCATACCAGACAATTATCACAAAGACAATCATCTCTACTATAATCAACTATTAGTGGGCCGACATTGGTGCCTTCGACCCACTTCTACCGGAAGGTAACTCACCTCATTCTGTTGAAGTTCCCTGCAAGAAATCCTTAGCTGCTGCCCTGGCAACTCCTCAAGCTATCAATACCGAAAACATCACCCAATTAGCAATTGGGTCCCACCCATGATCCAAAATCCATATTTAGGGTGAAATGACCATTTTAGCCCTTGCCCAACAAGATCTATAACTAAGGCTCAAGACCAAAACCATACTAGTCCAAAACTCCAAAATTCATAAAGCCCACTGATGGCCCAATTTTCCAAATTAGGCCTAAACCCTTGCATGGGCCTTACTCTAAAGCCCAATAACTTATACCCAATCAAAACATACCTCCTTAGTTGGTCCGACAATCCACAAAACCCAAATAATAGCCCAAACCTGAAATGGCCCATAAGGCCCAATAAGGCCCAATCACAAATGGTCTTAACCCAAGAAGGCCTAATATCCAAGAAGTCCTGAAATACTGGATGGTTAACCCTAGTCAACTCCTGGTCCAAGGTCCAAAGCCCAAAAGGTCAACAAAACGGGAAAGTCCCACCTGGTCGAGTACGCCCTGCGTCCTCAGATGGTACGCCCAACGTACAACTCTTTGGGCCAGTACGCGTAGCGTACCTGATGTACGCTACACCCAACGTACTTTGTTGAATCCCAACACACCTACAAAAGCTCTTAATGACTTAAGTCATTGCCACAAACTCCCAGATCTGATTCCCCTGGATGACTTAATATGTAAAGTTGGCAACTTTACTTACATAAATGACTTAATGGGACTCTAGAGCTCAAAAGAGCTTAATGATAGGTCTTTATAATTGCATGAGTCCAAATAAAACCATAAAGATTGCATTTTTATGACTTTGGGACACCTAAAATGTCCAGATCCACAATGTCAACTTCTTAAACAACTAAAGCCCACAAGAAACACCCAAAAGATGCTAAAATGGCCAAAAAAAAAACCTAAAAGAGGATCTATGAAATTGAGGGTCAAGATCAAAGCTTTTTACCTCCAATGGATTGCAAACAATGAGAACTTTCTAGATCTACAAGCTTCCTCTAGAAAATGAGCCATCAACTTTCTTCTTCTCTTACACAAACCACCATGAACACTCTTCTCCAAGCTCCAAAAGCTCACTCAAGGTACTCTAGGATTTCTATGATGCTAAAAGGCGTGGAGGTTGATCTGAAATGACCCAAGGAAGGATATTATGTTTCTTATATAGGCCACAAGTCGAGATATTAGGGTTTTGGTCTGAAGGGACTACACCCTACATACCCCTTTGTACGCCCGACGTACGAAATGACCACCCGTGATCATCCTCCTTCATACGCTGGGTGTACGCAGCTGAACATGTGCACGCATCCTTGCATGCATGGGGCTGATTTGCCAAGCATTTCCATTAGGGGCTAATTTTGCCAAAACCTTCAAAGTACCATAACCTCCTCATTCTAAGTCCGTTTCTGACGAACTTTATATCCATGGAAAGGTGAAGAGAAGCCCTATGCTTCTAGAAACTCACCCTTGCCCAAAAACTTCCTGAACAATAACCTAAAATCCATAAAATGTCGAAATCTCAAATTACGGTTATACACTTGGACTCCAAAGACACAATCGCACACATGGATCACTTAAACCATGGCAACTACATCCAAAATGTGATAAATCCTTCCTTTCCTAAAGCCCTAAACCCTATGGCAACTGATGATTGGTTCGCAGCCCCAAGTAGCAAAGCACTTTCAAAACCGTGTGTTACAGCTCTCCCTCACTTAAATTAGATTTCATCCTTGAAATCCCTCCTTACTAACACCCATATTTCAAAGAATGATATGAGGAACACAAACGATGATTTTACGCGTACAACAATCTTCTCAAGACAACCAAAACCCCAAACCAAAACTTCTATCCCGAGAATACACCTAAACCTTCAACCTTAGCAAGCCACTTCTACCTTCTGGGGATTGACATCTATAATAACCTGACTTCCCGACAGCTCGCCTGTGCTGAAACAACACATGCCTTCTCTCAACTGATGGAAAACTAGTCATAACTCTTCCAACTCAGATCATACAATGAATCCTTTGAGTAATTTTCCAACCTGGTGAATAACGAATTCTCAGTATCTCAAATAAAACCAACACTACTTCACCTTAAATTCAAAGCTGAAGTCTCAATGGCCTGACTCCCTGTCATATCTGTAACCAAACCATCCTCATAGAGTCTATGACATCCCCAAATTTCACGTCCAGAAAAGGCCGATTTATTTATGCTTGGTTTTTAATAACAGAGTAATCTTTTAAAGAAAACAGTTGCGGAATTTGTTACCAAAACAAAATATGATAATAATTTATCAAAGCATTTCTTTAAAGAAATGTATTATCATTATATAACAAAATCTCGGGATGTCATGTTCAATATAGACCAAAAGCATAAATAGAACAAAATAGACCTTACAACAGTTATTCATAACTACTGGCCTATAATAAAAAAATCTCTCGTTATGTTAGCCAACTTATGCTCTCGTGCCATAACCTGTAATACAAAGAAAACTGAGTGTGTCAGACTTGGGAGCCTGGTGAGCATATAGGGTTTTCATCCCACAATGTTATATATATATATATATATATATATATATATATATATATATTAGAACTCACAAACTTATATAATTTCACCATATAAAAACAACTCTTATCCCACCCATCGATCCTCACAACGACACGATCTAAACTCTCGTATCTAAAACCTTCCTCTTTACCTGATCCCTACTCACGGATCTAAAATTAATCTCTTCACCTGATCCATACTCCCGGAATCTAAAACTAATCTCTTCACCTGGTCCATACTCTCGGATCTAAAACTAATCTCTTCATCTGATCCATACTCCCGGATCTAAAATTAATCTCTTCACCTAATCTATACTCCCGGATCTAAAACTAATCTCTTCACTTGATCCATACTCCCGGATCAATAACTGTGCCCAATCCATACTCCCGAACTAGGTACAATTAACTTAGTCTTAATCCATACTCCCGGATTAATAACAAGTTTATCGCTTTACCTGATCCATACTCACGGATCTAAAACTAACCTCTTGACTTCATTATCCAACTCATCTTTTATCACACACCAACTATCTCATCTACCCATATTCTACCCAACATATTTGTAGATATAAAATACATATACAATTTAACTCATTTAAAACTATATAAAACATCCATTCCTTACTCATTTTAAATAAAAAACAATATATAAACCCATAGCACGTCTTTCATAGCAAATACTTCATATTTATGTGTTAGAAGAGAGTGACTACATACTCACCCAAAACATATACTTATTACATTCAAAAAATACTTGTATTAAAATTGTGTTTATAAAAGGGAATATACACTTGTGACATCCCCATTTTCACGGCCAGAAAAGACCGATTTTGTTTATACTTTATACAAATCAGAGTTTCTTTTTCAATAAAAACGTTGCGGAATTTATTCCCAGAAAAACATGATAATTTCATTATCAACGCATTTCCGAAGAAATGTATTTTTGTTCCTTTTAAAACATTTGGGATGTCATCGTTAATACAGAAACATAAGCATAAACTGAACTTACATTCATTTACACTAGTGATCTATATCTCCTTAATCTCTCAGTGTAATGTAACTTCACATCGTCACCTGTGATATAAGTAAACTGAGTGGGTAAGGTTGGGAAACCTGGTGAGTACATAGGGTTTTCAACCCACAATAACATAATTATTATGTTTAATCATCAAACAATTAACCCAATTACCCATCCCGATTATCTTCTTTATTCCTATGTACCTTCCCTAAGGATTTATCCAAAGGGTCGTCTCCTACATCATATTTACCTCTCATCTCCTTACATCTCCTTATATGTTTGTTCCTAAGAACTCTCCCTAAGGGTCATCGCCTACATCGCATAGACAGTATTGATTCAGGGATTACTCCTTCAATACGTGCCCAATAATGGTTAGGGTATCATCGCATGAACACGTAGTTACAACATCGCCTGAACTCGTAATTCATAGTAAGGGGTTAGAGTATCATCGCATGAATACATAGTTACAACATCGCCTGAACTCGTAATTCATAGTAAGGGGTTAGAGTATCATCGCATGAATACGTAGTTACAACATCGCCTGAACTTGTAATTCATCACCTACATGTTATGAGCCTCCTGGTGTTTCCATGGGGTTGTCTACAATAATCCGTGGTCGCCATCTATACTCTGGTAGATGACTACATCTCCAAATTGTCGGACAAGGTTATAGTATCTTTCATCCTACATCACCGATTCATTATCACCTATCTATCCTCACCTAATTATCATCACCTATCTCTCATCATTTTATTTCATCACACATCAACTATTTCATCTACCCATGTTTTATCCCAACATATTTGTAGATATAAAATAAATATATATTTAAATCATTTAAAACATGTATAAAATCATTCATCCATCATAGACAACAAGTATTCAGAAAATATGCACACATAGCACGTAATTTATATAAAATACTTCATATCTATGTGTAAGATGAAAGGGACCATGCACTCACTTGATTAGGTGGTGACTCGGCACTTGGAAAGCACTTCGTTAGTCTTAAAATAATTTTCCTCGACAAAACCTAGTATCAATATCACTAGGGTTTAGTCTAACGTTAACCGTGACTAAATAACAATCTAGCTATTATTACTATTATATAAGTGTTAACAAAACACTTTTCACCCACAATATATAGACGAGGCCAGACATGGAACACCGGATGGCAGGATCATTTTGGCATATAAGCACTTCTGAATCCAGCAACCCAAGCGGCCCTCCAAACTGGATCCCCCGTACCGCGAGTGGTTAAAAAGATATTATAACGACACTTATATAACTCATAATAATAGCCCAAATATTTATTATGGTCCTAATAATATTACTATATTGAAACATAATCTATATTAAAGATAGGTTAGGCGTAGCTCACTTACAGTGAGTTTTTCTCAAAATCGGGTGCCGCTGGAGCAGTGTTTCTGAGCCGAAGGCTCTTCCTTTCGGAGCCATCAGGCGCTCCGGGGCGTCCGCCACGTGCTAGGGGGTTCCCTAGGCTTTTTTTTTGGGGGGGGGGGTTTAGGGCTTAGAGAGAGAAAGTATAGAAAGAGAAAGAAGTGGGGAAAGGTGTGAGAAAAAGTGGTTGCCTCGAGCCTCTATTTAAAAGCCTCCAGGGGCTTCACCACGTCGTGGTGTTGCGTAGGCTCCAAGTTTTCACCCGGTGCTGACACGTGGCATCGCACACATGGTGGAAATCAGTCGATTTTCAAAAATTCATAACTTTTGCATACGAACTCTGTTTTTGACGTTCTTTATATCCACGCGTAGGTAAAAATAAGATATACAACTCTCCTTTAGACTCTGTCCACTATTTCTCAACCGATCTTAAATTTAACAGTATGAAAAGATTATACTGTTAAATGTCTGCGTAAAATTCATAACTTCTTCATACGAACTCCGTTTTTGTCTATGTTTTTACCGTTGAGTTCCTATTAGTGAGATATTCAACTCTCATTAAGGTTGTGTAAGTTAAAAACCGCTCGAACTAAAATTCGAGTTTCGGGTTGTGCGCTCCTATGTCAAATCTTAGAAAAATCATAACTTCATACGAAGTCAGATTTGGGCGTTCTTTTTTTGTATGTTCTCGGTTTAACGTATACTACAACTTTTGTTTAGATTACTAAGGCTAAAAATTTCTCTATCTTAAATTCACTATTTACGTCTCCCGGTGTCATGCCGGTTTGGCCGAAAAACTTCGAAGCGCCATAACTTCTTCGTTATAACTCGGATTTCGACGTTCTTTATATGTACGGAACCCTTGAGACATATTCTAAAACTTGGTTAAGATTATTTAGAAACTTTTGTCAAAAAGTCATTTTCGACCCCTATTATCTCTAAATTGACTAGCTCGGATCTACGGGTGTTACAATTATCTCCCCCTTAGGATGATTACGTCCCGGAATCATCAACGGAACAGGGCTCACATGATGACTCCATACGTTATCTCTTCATCCTAAGTAATAACCGTAACTTTGACGTTTCTTCGAACGAGTATCTAACTCTAAGACTTCCTGACTGCAGGCGGTACCCGATCTTGGACCGGCTCTCTATCTCATGTTAGACTTTCAATCATGATCTTCATGTCACGATCTCGATCTTTATTGGAAAATCCTTATTTAACAAACTTGAGATAAGTTTCTTCCTTCAATTATCATAATAGACCGATGGGTCATGTTCTAATGACCTCTCATCGTATGATGCATCGCTTGGACTCAGGTCTTTTAGAGTCAAATTCCAGAACAGACTATACCTTCCTTCATGTTCTAACCACATCTTCAAAGGTAGCATTTCTAGCTACAAGCAAATTTTCACGATACCTCTACTGATCGCTTTTTATTTCAATCTTCCATCTTAAGTCAGATGCTACATCGGACTTGATTCTCTGAACCACATAACATACTCAGCGTACTCGGACTCAATTTGATATGACCAATAGGGTCAGGATAACAATCATCTTCTTAGTCATTACTGAAACGATAGTAACGACATATTTGAATAAAACGATATCAATTACTAGCTTCTTGATAACCTTGTGACTTTCCCAGATCCAAGCATGAGTCCAGTGCTTCCGATAGTATATGCATCTACTACCTTTCACACCTACTCATACTCATCCTAAGTATTGTCTCGCAGTCCCCAAGTCCTAAAATCACAAAACAATTTAACACATACGAGTGTGTCCAAATAATCATAAAAATTTCCCTAGACTCTACTAGGAATTCTTCCATGCGTATCTTCAATCATTAATTCTGTTTCAACTCAGTTGGTGGTGGAAATTCCAGATGATAGGAAAACTTTTAGGAATTACACCAATCGTTCTATCATCCAGCCAATCAAATGTGTACATTCAGATGTATCGTACTTCTCTATATGTACTACTATTTTTATCAAACGTATTCTAAAGGCAAGATACCTCTCTTATGATATCTTCCAATAGGTATCATACACTATCGTAAGTCATCTTATTTCCTCGATTTTCTCATTCTATCATGGTTCACATCACTTCCCGAACTTCTACCATTGTGATAGGTACGGGTGCAGGCGCAACGATCGATGCATGACCCATCACATTGTTAGGCTCAGGTTGTCATCTTCCATGGATATTTCCTAGTCTGTCTTCACCATGACGTTTTGTACACCCAAGCAGACGTTTGGTGTACCGAGGCGAGAATTTTAAGATAGGAAAGATTTTATTTACGATAGACGTATGGATCTCCTTGTCACACCGAAAAGTTATATGCCAGTTCTAATACCGTAATCAAACGTTTAGAAATCTGAACACATAAAATTTCCAGATCCGGTCGGCAACAGACCATAGATCCTTACAAATAATAGCAAATAAGGCATCTTTATAGCTAACACATTTAGCACATAAAACACTTTAGGCATCTTTCCTAAAATAAACTAGTGCTTGTGTGTAAAATATAGCAGACACTCAACTCACAGTCATCGCTTAGCATTCTAAGTTTAAGTATAGAAATTTCTTACAAATTCCTAGTTCGCTTAAACTAATGCACTGATACCAACCGTGACATCCCCATTTTCACGGCCAGAAAAAACCGATTTTGTTTATGCTTTATAAAAATCAAAGTATCTCTTTCAATAAAAACGTTGCGGAATTTGTTCCGAAAAAAACATGATAATTTCATTATCAAGGCATTTTCGAAGAAATGTATTTTTGTTCCTTTTAAAACATTTGGGATGTCATCGTCAATACAGAAACATAAGCATAAACTGAACTTACATTCATTTACACTAGTGATCTATATCTCCTTAATCTCTCAGTGTAATGTAACTTCACATCATCACCTGTGATATAAGTAAACTGAGTGGGTAAGGTTGGGAAACCTGGTGAGTACATACGATTTTCAACCCACAATAACATAATTATTATGTTTAATCATCAAACAATTAACCCAATTACTCATCCCGATTATCTTCTTTATTCCTATGTACCTTCCCTAAGGATTTATCCAAAGGGTCGTCTCCTACATCATATTTACCTCTCATCTCTTTACATCTCCTTATATGTTTGTTCCTAAGAACTCTCCCTAAGGGTCATCGCCTACATCGCATAGACAGTATTGATTCAGGGATTACTCCTTCAATACGTGCCCAATAAGGGTTAGGGTATCATCGCATGAACACGTAGTTACAACATCGCCTGAACTCATAATTCATAGTAAGGGGTTAGAGTATCATCGCATGAATACATAGTTACAACATCGCTTGAACTCGTAATTCATAGTAAGGGGTTAGAGTATCATCGCATGAATACGTAGTTACAACATTGCCTGAACTTGTAATTCATCACCTACATGTTATGAGCCTCCTAGTGTTTCCACGGGGTTGTCTATAATAATCTGTGGTCGCCATCTATACTCTGGTAGATGACTACATCTCCAAATTGTCGGACAAGGTTATAGTATCTTTCATCCTACATCACCGATTCATTATCACCTATCTATCCTCACCTAATTATCATCACCTATCTCTCATCATTTTATTTCATCACACATCAACTATTTCATCTACCCATGTTTTATCCTAACATATTTGTAGATATAAAATAAATATATATATTTAAATCATTTAAAACATATATAAAATCATTCATCCATCATAGACAGCAAGTATTCAGAAAATATGCACACATAGCACATAATTTATATAAAATACTTCATATCTATGTGTAAGATGAAAGGGTCCATGCACTCACTTGATTATGTGGTGACTCGACACTTAGACAACGCTTCGTTACTCTTAAAATAATTTTCCTCGACAAAACCTAGTATCAATATCACTAGGGTTTAGTCTAACGTTAACCATGACTAGATAATAGTCTAGCTATTATTACTATTATATAAGCGTTAACACAACACTTTTCAACCACTACATACAGACGAGGCCAGACATGGAACACCGGATGGTAGGATCATTTTGGCATATAAGAACTTCTGAATCCAGCAACCCAAGCGGCCCTCCAAACCGGATCCCCCGTACCGTGAGTGGTTAAAAAGATATTATAACAAAACTTATATAACTCATAATAATAGCCCAAATATTTATTATATGGTCCTAATAATATTACTATATTGAAACATAATCTATACTAAAGATAGGTTAGGCGTAGCTCACTTAAAATGGGTTTTTCTCAAAATCGGGCGCCGCTGGAGCAGCGTTTCTGAGCCGAAGCTCTTCCTTTCGGATCCGTCAGGTGCTCCAAGGTTTCCGCCTAGTGCTAGGGTGTTCCCTAGGCTTTTTTTTTGGGGGGGGGGGGGGGGGGGTTAGGGCTTAGAGAGAGAGTATAGAAAGAGAAAGAAGTGGGGAAAGGTTTGAGAAAAAGAAGCAGCCTCGAGCCTCTATTTATAGGCCTCCAGGGGCTTCACCACATCGTGGTGGCCTTCACCACGTCGTGGTGTTGCATAGGCTCCAAGTTTTCACCTGGTGCTGACACGTGGCATCGCACACAGGGTGGAAATCAGCTGATTTTCAAAAATTCATAACTTTCGCATATACGAACTCCGTTTTTGACGTTCTTTATATCCACGCGTAGGTAAAAATAAGATCTACAACTCTCATTTAGATTTTGTCAGCTAATTCTCGACCGATCATCACTTTAATAGTAGGAGGAGATTATACTGTTAAGTGTCTACGTAAAATTCATAACTTCTTCATATGGACTCTGTTTTCGTCTATGTTTTTACAGTTGAGTTCCTATTAATGAGATCTTCAACTCTCATTAAGGTTGCGTAAGCCAAAAACCGCTTGAATTAAAATTCGAGTTTCGGGCCGTGCACTGCTATGCCAAATCTTAGAAAAATCAAAACTTCCTCATACGAAGTCAGATTTGGGCGTTCTTTTTTTGTATGTTCTCGGTTTAACGTATACTACAACTTTTGTTTAGATCACTAAGGCTAAAATTCCTCTATCTTAAATTCACTATTTACGTCTCCCGGTGCCATGCCGGTTTGGCCGAAAAACTTCGACGGGCCATAACTTCTTCGTTATAACTCAGATTTCGGCGTTCTTTATATGTACGGAACCCTTGAGACATATTCTAAAACTTGGTTAAGATTATTTATTCTAAATAATCTTTTGTCAAAAAGTAATTTTCGACTCCTATTATCTCTAAATTAACTAGCCCGGATCTACGGGCGTTACAACACTCACTTGATAAGACGATTATCGAGCAGCACTATGGCTCTCCAAGTTATAACTCTTCGGTGAAACCGAGATATCTTCACACACCGGACTTCTCGCATGCAGAGCTTCGACTTGGAAACTCTTTTCTTCTCGAGATCTTCGAGCTTTGGGACTCGCTTCGGGTCTTGGGATGATATCGGGGCTTCGGGGGGTTAAAATAGGGCTTAGAGAGAGTATCGGAAGTGGGAGAGTGATAAAGGAACAACCAAATCTAGTTGCCCCTTGAATTCTATTTATAGGGCTAGATTTTGACACTCACGTCGTGAGTTTCTAATGCTCATGTCGTGGGGATTGATCCTCACTGCATGCATCATCACAAGTGGGGTCTGACAGAGTCCAGGTGACATTTTTCTGAGCTCACGTCGTGAACACAGTGTTCACGTCGTGAGTTCTGACAAAGGATCGGATTTCATGCCCCGAACTTCATAAATTCATATTTTTCGCATACGAGCTCCGTTTTCGACGTTCTTTATATGCACGCGTAGGTGAAATTATGCTCTACAACTCTCGTTTGGACTTCGTCGTCTAATTTTGAATTTATTTTTATTATATTTTTTATTATATTATTTTTAGTAGGCCGGGATAGGAAAAGTCCGCTAGAAATTCATATTTCTTTCATTTGACGTCCGTTTTCATCTGTCTTTTCACCATTGGACTACTATCGATGAGATCTTTAATTATCATTTAGAAAGTTTTGGCTAAATACCGCTCGATCTCATAATCGAACTTCGGGTTGTCTACTGCTAAGTCGAAACTTCGAAAAATCATAACTTCCTCATACGAAGTCAGATTTGGGCATTCTTTTTATGCACGCTCTCGGTTTAACAAACTCTACGAATTTCGTTTAGATCACTAAGGCTAGATATCGCTCTATCTTAAATTCATATTTTACATCATTCAGCGTCGTGCTGGTTCTGTCGCGAAACTTCGACATGTCATAACTTCTTTGTTATATCTCGGATTTCAACGTTCTTTATATGTACAGAATCCTTGTAACGTATACTACAACTTAGTGAAGATTATTCATTCTAACCAAAATTATATAAAAAAGTCATTTTTGACGCTTAACGTCTCTAAATTGACTAGCCCTAATCTACGGGCGCTAGAGAGTCTTACACCACACAAAGTGCTTCCAGTCCCTGCTCGCCCTGCTATCTTGAACGGAGCAAAATTACCGAGCATAAGCCACTACAGAACACTTATACTCAAAAGAAGGCTCAGATAATCCTTTGAGTAACAGATTCATCCCTACAACGGTTAGACTCTGACGAGAGTTGCGCAACAGTTTCAAATCATTTACTATGAGATTATACAATCCCGCTGTGAGTGACTTAGCGTTACCCAGGAAATCAATTACCCATCCATTCCTGAAATCCTAAAACCATAATAACGCCAAGCATATATGGGTGCTGGCCTCTCCTTTGGTATATTTCAATCGGATACTGCCGAGCATATTTGGGTGCTCGACCTACCCCTTCGGTCCAACCTGACTGAATACAGCCGATCATATCTGGGTGCTCGACCTACCCCTTTGGACCAACCCAACCGGATACTACCCAAACACTAGAACTGTCCGAAATTATGCTGCCTCTTGGATGCTTTCCACAATCCACTGAGACCTCCCTGGTCTCCATTCGTCTTCCAGTCATCTTAAATACCGGGTTTCGGTCCGGTTACTGAGCCAAAAAGGCTCCCACACTGTCGCCCTTCGCGACTACCAACAGACAACTCCCCAGGTAATAACTACTCAAACCATCAATACACTGTCTCGATGCTATGCTAAACGTTACAGGTCCAACTGTAGCCTTCCTCATACTCGGTCTCCCACGACCTACCATTTCCTGAATTCAAACATGTTGTGGTTAACCCACAATCTTGTGAATTTTCCCACCCTGGCCTAAGTCATTTGTACGAATCCGAGAATATCATAGCTACCCTGCAGTCTTTCTGCACTTTCCACACTATCTGACCTCTTGTGAATTGTAACAACGTAAAATTTCAAACAATTTTTCATTTTTAAAACATAATTCATTCATAACAAAACCCGTTGTATCACATAATATCTCAATAAACAACCCTAGAATCTCAAGTACATAAATCTTCATCAGTGTGTACAGATCATGCCAACGCCTTCCCGCGATCCTCGCTAGTACCTAAAACACATAGCACAACAACTGTAAGCATAAATGCTTAGTGAGTTCCCCAAATACCACATACAACACATACGCCTTTCCATGCCATAACTCTGTGGGATCTTCCGATCTAAGTGTCTCAGGGGACTTCTGTCCCAAATCCCGGTAGACCTTCCGGTCCTACCTGTATCGACCTTCCAGTCCATAACCTCCTGACCTTTCGATCCATGTCATCTTGACCTTTCGGTCCATATCATCTTTGACCTTCTGATCCTTATCATACATAACATACATAGCACATACATATCACATAGCCGCATATAACACGTACATCTCATAGCATACAAGACCTTCCGGTCACACATAGGTATCCTTCCAGGTACAATATAGTGAGAAGACCATTCTACCCCTCCCTGACCTCTCTTGAATTAGCTTGACCAAGACCCCATGGTCAACTGAAGTCAATTCTAGTCAACGGTCAACTTTGACCAGACTCGTCGAGTGCACTTAGGTGACTCGGCGATTCCATGCTTGTCCTCTGAATCCTCCTAAGGTCTCACTCGACTCGTCGATTTAACCTTTCACTCGACGGGTTACCACTGGTCACGAATTGCGGGGCAGCCCGACTCGACTCGTCGAGCCCCCATATGGACTTGGCGACTTCCCTCCATGGCATCACTTAAATGACCTTCTGAGGTCGGATCTGTTTCTCTAACTTATAGATCTGACCTTCTTACACCAAAAAATCACATAAAGGTTCAAACTTTAAGCTCATGGAACACTCTTATGCCCTTATATGAAGAAATAGCTCCTAAAATAGCAACCTAGATCCATATCTCCAATGGAACAATATAAAGTAGAATGGTTAGGACTCTCTGGACCTCTTAAGGTCCAGATCTAAGACTTATTCCACCTTGGGACCTCATAAGCTTCGAATCCAAGCTAAAGAAGGAATAAGAAAACCCTAGATTCAATAAAACCACCAAATACACGAGAATGAGCATAGATTCATACCTCCTACAACAGTCCCGTGCGAAGAGATGCTAGATCCACTGCCCCCATCTCGTTCCTTGCTTGAGTCATGCTCTTTTCCTTCCACAAAACCCACCAAATTACTTGATTTCATCATAAGAGCTCTCCCAAGGCTCCAATGGCGATTCAGGGTTTCTCACAGGAGATATGAGGCGCATCCAAGGTCATAAATTCCTTTAAATAGGCTCCAACCCCGGAACTTAAGGTTTTCTCTGCCCAACATATCACACCCCCAAACCTGAACGGCGGAAACGTTCGGGGGTGGATGACTTCATGTGGTAACGTAACAAATGAATACATAGTAAAGAAAGCAATACAACCATCATATATATAATTGAAAGTTTACATTTGTCAAAAGTTACATGTTCAAAACCAATTACAATATGATGTCAAAATACGAGATTAAACTGGCGCCGCAGCATCCCTTCATCAAAAGCGAAATGAATACCTGAAATTACTGATTTCCTAGGACATACAAGTAATTTTGAAAGAGTAGATCAGCATTTAAGCTGGTGAGTTTCATAAGTATTTAAGTGACAATGTTTGAATGAAATGAAATGTTTTGTCTTTGTTTGTTTGTGTTTAGAAAATCCTATATTTTCTACTAGTATAAAAGTAGCCTTCACTCAAGACCAATGTTTGTCTCCAAAATGTATGTAAGTGTAAAATAACCAATGAGTTTGAAAACCTTGTAAATCAATGCATTTTTAATACCCCTTGTGAGTTTTATAACCATACTATTGACTCGGAATGCCTATACACAACATTCTTCAGGCGTTGGAATGTTATGACGTTTGTCACCCCAAACGGTGGACTGCAGCTAACAGTCAGGGCGTGGGTTGTCAAGCCCGTATAGATCTATACACAAACACCATGCTCCCCCTCCAAGGGATTCTGGTATATAATACAAGACTTGAAATGTGTACTCGAACGTACATGAAGTTAGTGTCTCACAAAACCGTGGCATAAAAATAGATCTACTTGTTAAAATGTTTCGTTTGTTCTTGTATACGAAAGTAAACTTTTTGAAATTCATGTTTCTAGTACATAAGAGTTAGAAATTTGTTCGTAAAACTATACCTATTATAGTTTTCTAAAAGTGTGTCTTGTTTGTTTAGAAATACCTAGAAAAGGAATCACCTGTTTATGAAAGCATAGATTTTTGGTGTAGAGTCTGAGATAGACAAGAATAATCTAAGAAAAGTTTAGTTTATACATGCATTACAACAAATTTATATTTCAAAAGATAGAATGCTATTTTAACATATGTTATATATATGAAAGTTCCTTAAAGGTTTATAAATCGCATGTGATTTGGATATATAACAGCATATAAAAGAGTTTCTTTATGTAACACACGATAATACTCGTGTGTTTTACTTGTAATCCCCCCTTGAAAGCATATAAAAGCATTTAGAATACTTAAAAAGGTTGATTAAGGGGTATGAACTCACTTGAAAGTTTGAAGATAGCGAGATGGAAAACCGGGCATAGTTTCGTCTCGGGAAACGGATTTTCCTCGGGATTCTCGGGAATCTCGGGAGTAAAATCGACCCTCGGGACTTGAGCAAAAAGACCAGAGCTTCGGGTTTGAACGGGCACAGAAAACGAGGCAAGATTGTGAGAGAGAGGAGAGAAATGAGCCCTTTTCTCGGAAGCCCTCGCATCATATTTATAGGAAGGCCGAACCTCCTCGGTACGCGGGGCGTACGCTCGTACGCAGCGCGTACGCGTACGTCATGCATGACCGAAGCCTCGACTGCCTCGGCTTCGGATGGGACGGGTCGCTGGGGAGGCGGGTCGGACGGGACAGCGGGTCGGACGGGACAGCGGGTCGGACGGGTCGGCGCTTCGGACGGGTCGGACGGGTCGGATAGGGCGACGTGGACGATCAGAGGCCAAGTCCCTCGGGTACGCTGGGCGTACAGGGGTACGCAGCGCGTACCTCGGATGAGGACGCTGACTCCCCTTCGGATAATGTCCGATTTTTGAATTAAATAAATATATAATTTATTTAATAAACTTCAAAAATTCATATCTTCTTCATACGAACTCCGTTTTCGATGGTCTTTATATCCACGCGTAGGTGAGACTACGCTCTACAACTTTCGTTTAGACTCCATCGGCAAATTCCGAAATTATTTTTTTTATTATTTATTTTAAACTCATCGTGTTTAAGGAATTTCTTTGAAAATTCATAACTTCTTTATCTGATGTCGGTTTTTGCCAGACTTTTTACCGCTGGAATACCGTTGTCGAGACCTTCGATTCTCATTTAGGTCATTCCGGCCAAAAGTCGCTCGATCTCCGATTCGAGTTTTTAGCTGTCTGTTGCTAAGCCGAACTTGGAAAAATCATAACTTCGCTATATGAAGTCGGATTTGGGCGTTCTTTTCACGTACGATCATGGTTCAAAGACATTTAAACATAGAAGGAACTTAAATAGAACTATTTGTACATTTTATTATGAAAGTAAATTTTATTACTCAAAAGTGGTTACAATACTTGACCCTTTTTGGTCATTACAAAGAGTTGAAATATCGGGTTGTCACATCATCCCCCCGTTAGAGAGAATTTCGTCCCGAAATTTAAAGTAGTAAAGATACTATTGAACATGAAAGAGATGAGGGTAGTTTTGTTTCATCTGATCTTCGCGTTCCCATGTGAATTCAGGTCCCCGCTTGGCGTTCCAGCGAACCTTCACGATGGGTATGCAACTTTGTTTTGTTTGTTTGACCTCTCGGTCCATGATTTCTACTGGTTCTTCCACAAAGTTGAGGCTCTCATTGATCTCGATCTCGTCGAGTGGAATAACAAGAGTCTCGTCGGACAGACACTTTTTCAAGTTTGAGACGTGGAAGGTTGGATGGATGTTACTAAGTTCGCACGGTAGGTTAAGCTTGTAAGCCACAGGGCCGATTCTGGCAAGAATCTCGAAAGGCCCTATGTATCTTGGATTTAGTTTCCCATGCTTTCCAAAGCGTATTAAACCCTTCCACGGTGAGACCTTTAATAAGACGTGGTCTCCTACCTAGAATTCCAAAGGTTTCCTCCTTTGGTCAACGTAGCTTTTCTGTCGGTCTCTAGAGGCTTTCAATCGTTCACGAATTTGAATGATCTCCTCTGTCGTTTCTCGTATGATTTCCGGACCGGTGAGAGTGCTTTCAGGAACTCTTCCTCTAGCTAACTGGGTATCGCCAACTTCAGTCCAGCACAAAGGGGATCTCCACTTTCGACCATAAAGGGCTTCAAACGGAGCAGCCTTTATGCTTGTATGATAACTATTGTTGTATGAAAATTCGACAAGGGGTAAATGAATATCCCATGCCTTTCCAAAGTCAATCATGCAGGCTCTCAGCATATCTTCTAAAGTTTGTATTGTTCTCTCACTTTGTCCGTCTGTTTGTGGGTAGTAGGCTGTACTCATGTCTAGCCTAGTTCCCAGGGAACTTTGTAGTGACTGCCAGAATCTTGAAGTGAATCTACTATCTCGATCGGAGATAATGGATATCGGAACACCATGCAGTCGCACTACTTCCCTTAAGTAAGTTCTTGTAAGCTTCTCCATTTTGTCAGTCTCCTTGATGGGTAGGAAATGCGCGGATTTGGTCAATCTGTCGACAATGACCCATATGGTATCGAGTCCACTTGTCGTCTTGGGTAACTTGGTTATGAAGTCCATAGTAATCCGCTCCCATTTCCATTCTGGTATCTCTGGTTGTTGTAGTAATCCTGACAGTTTCTGATACTCGACCTTCACCTTAGCGCAAGTAAGACATTTACTCACGAAGGTAGCAATTTCTGCTTTCATGTTAGGCCACCAGTACAGTTTCTTAAGATCCAGATACATTTTATCTGAACCCGGGTGAACGAAATATCTTGAGTTGTGAGCCTCAGTCATGACTACGTTTCTGAAACCACCATGTTTCGGGGTCCAGATTCGGTCCATGAGATAGTAGGCTCCGCCACCCTTGACTTCTAGATTCTTCTCCATTCCTCGCAGGGATTCACCTGCCACATTTTCAGGTTGCAAAGCTTCCATCTGTGCCTCCTTAATTTTTGTGGATAAGTGGGAATGGATAGTCATGGTCAGAGATTTGACCCTCCGACCAGTGTATTCCTTTCGACTGAGGTCGTCAGCTACTACGTTGGCCTTGCCAGGATGATAACGAATTTCACATTCGTAGTCATTCAGTAACTCAACCCATCGTCGTTGTCGCATGTTTAGTTCCTTTTGATCGAAAATGTGTTGAAGGCTCTTGTGATCGGTGAAAATAGTACTCTTTGTTCCGTACAAGTAATGCCTCCAGATCTTCAGAGCAAATACCACTGCTCCTAACTCGAGATCGTGTGTCGTATAGTTCACTTCGTGTGTCTTAAGCTGTCGGGAGGCATAAGCGATAACCTTCCCTCTCTGCATAAGAACACAACCAAGTCCTTGATTTGACGCATCGCAATACACTATGAAGTCTTCTATCCCTTTGGGGAGGGATAGTATCGGTGCGGTGCACAAGGCCTACTTTAGTGTCTGGAATGCCTTCTCTTGTTTCGCTTCCCAGTCAAAGGCCACACCTTTCTGGGTTAATGTAGTAAGAGGTTTCGCAATGCTCGAAAAGTTCTTTATGAATCTGCGATAGTAGCCAGCTAGACCTAGAAATTGACGAATTTCTGTAGGTGTCTTTGGTGCCGACCAGTTCTCAATAGCCTTAATTTTGGAGGGGTCCACGTGTATACCTTTCTCGCTAACAACGTGGCCTAAAAATTCGACTCTTCGAATCCAAAATTCGCATTTAGAGAACTTCGCATAGAGTTTCTCCGTTCGCAGTGTTTCTAGGACTCTTCGTAGGTGCTGACTATGCTCTTTCTCACTTCGAGAGTAGATAAGTATATCATCGATAAAGACGATGACGAACTGATCCAAGTAAGGGCGGCATACCCTATTCATTAGGTCCATAAATACTGCTGGTGCATTGGTTAATCCGAACGGCATCACTACGAATTCGTAGTGTCCATAACGAGTTCGGAAGGCTGTCTTTGGAATGTCCCCCTCTAGAACTCGTAATTGGTGATATCCGGATCATAGATCTATTTTGGAGAATTAGTTCGCCCCTTGAAGTTGATCGAATAGGTCGTCGATACGGGGTAGAGGATAGCGGTTCTTGACAGTAAGTTTGTTCAGTTCTCTGTAGTCGATGCACATACGGAACGATCCGTCTTTCTTCTTTACAAACAAGACCGGTGCTCCCCAAGGTGAGAAACTTGGTCTTATGAATCCTTTGCGAAGGATTTCATTAAGTTGACTGGAAAGTTCCTGCATCTCTGCTGGTGCAAGACAATAAGGCGACTTCGCTACTGGGATAGCTCCTGGAATTAAGTCGATTCTGAACTCGACTTAGCGTTGCGGTGGTAATCCTGGTAGTTCTTCTGGAAAGATATCGGGAAAGTCGCGTACTACCGAGATGCTCTTGATGTCCTTCAGTTCTTGACTTGTATCAACGATGTGCGCTAGGAATGCTCGACAATCCTTCCGCAAGCACTTTCGAGCTTGGATGCACGAAATGATGCGAAGGGTTGTACTAGATTTGTCGCCGTAGATAACTAATGTTTCATTGCTAGGGAGATTAAGACGGACTGCTTTCTCAAAGCACATGATGTCGGCGCGAAGAAGACTCAACCAATCCATGCCGACTATGACGTCGAAACTTTTAATTTGGACCGGCATGAGATTGATTGGGAAAGAATGGCCGTCTAAAGTTAACGTACAGCCCATGTATATGCAATTAGTGTTTTCGGTTTTTCCATTGGCCATCTCTACAGTGAATGATTTTTCTAACTTGCTAGGTTTAGGTTTAAGTAAATGAATAAAGTTTTGACTCACGAAGCTCCTCTCCGCTCCACTATCGAATAATATGCATGCATATGAATTATCGAGAAGGAACGTACCAGCAACTATAGTTGGGTCAGCTACAGCTTCATCGTGGCCTATTGCCAAAACTCGTCCCACACCTCCGGTGCCTGCTGCCTTAGGGCAGTTCCTCTTGTAGTGGCCCACCTCGCCACAACCGTAGCAAGCCTGCCCTACACCTGCACCGGGAACTTGAGTGATCGGCTTTGCGGGTTCCTTGCAGAAACGAGTTGTGTGTCCTTTCCTGTTGCAGTTGGCGCACTGCATTTCCCGACAAGGTCCATGGTGGTGGTAATTGCATTTGGTGCACTTTGGGAGGTTACCTATATAAGGCTTTGTTGGGTAGGTATTTGTAGGAGCCGTAGCAGGTACAGTGGTTGCATTCACTGAAACCAGTTGTTTCTTTGCGGATTCTTGGGAAGACCCACCCTTCCCTTTATTCCACACTCCCTTTCTGCCATTGTTGTTGTTGTTGTTGTTGTTGTTGTAGTTTCCTTTCTGTGGTGCTGGTGCAGAAGTGGTTGAGTTCTGATGACCTCCGTAGTTAATCAGAGATTGTGCCAGTTCCTTAGCACTTTCAAAGGTGTCAGGTTTAGAAGCTAACACGCTTGATCGCATTTGGGGCGTCAGTCCCCAGATGTACCTTTCTATTTTCTTGCTCTCGGGAGCAATCATATCTGGACAAAGGATTGCCAGCTCGCAGAATCTGTTGGTATAAGTAGCGATGTCGGTACCAACCATTCCGAGAGTCCATAGCTCGTGTTCAAGCTTTTGAATCTCTCCCTGTGGGCAGTATTCTCTCATCATCATGGCCTTCAAGCTCTCCCAACTTATGGAGTTTGCCACGATTAGGGTAAGTACTTTAACGTGGCCATTCCACCAAGTTAAAGCTTTATCAAGAAGGGTGAAAGTTGTAAATTTGACCTTGCTGTGCTCGGGACAGGAGCAGATTTCAAAGACTGCCTCCGTCCTTTCAATCCACTGCCTCAGGGCCATCACACCACCAGTTCCATAAAACATCCGGGGCTTGGCATTAGTGAAGTCCTTATAGGTGCATTCTCGAGGTGGTCCATGACTCTCGCCATGGTTAGATAGGTGTGTGCCAGATCCCGAGCCATTAGTACTCGAGTTATTGATCTGTGACATGGCAGCCGCCACCGCTGCGGTGACTGCTGCTTGAAACATAACAACATCAAATTGGGGTGGTGGAGGTGGTGGTGGTACAGGTGCTTCTTCACCGTTGTTTCGCCTTGGGTTCCTACGCGGAGGCATCCTTCAACTATAGTTTGAAAAGACAAGGATAAGAATTTCATAGAATAGAAAATGTATGTGTCTCATGAACTAAATCGCTATAGTTCAACAACAGATGATAGTATGAGTCTTAAAATAGAAGAATGAAAGTTATTTGTAAGACTGAAGGTATGAAACAAGTATTTGGTTTCACAAAGACCATTCAAGGTTTGCACGGAATACTTAACATAGTAGTAATAGTGTCACTTATATTAATATAAAAGTTGTTACAACGATCATGAAAATGTGACCCCTATAAGGGTCTCCGATTACAAAGTTCGAGAAATTTAAGACTTTTAGCCGAGGTCCTAAGCTATAACAAAATTTGAGTCCTTGACAAGCACTACTTGCGTCGAAGGTTGCGCTTGGAGCTTGACTCCGCATCTGATTGCTTTGACTCCATTAGACGCCTATCGAAAGCGGCTTGTTGTTCCCTCAGTTCGGCGAGGGCTGCAATCATTTGCGCTTGAAATGCTTCGGTTTGGAGTTGAGCGTTGTCTTGCATCTTGTCCAGCCTACGGATGTCAGAATTGTGAACCTGCACTTCCACGTTGATATCCCGAAGTCGACTAGCTTGAACTCCAGACTGATAGGACTGATTGGCTAACTTACCCACCATTACTGGGAGTGCTCGATCAGCCGAACCTCCGCCGCAGACATCATAGAAGTCCCGGAACATGCCGTAGGGAGGGCGTAGGTTTTGCTGTTGGCTCCAATGGTGGAGGTGACTTCCCCAGACGGGAGTCGGTCCTTGAAAGTTCCTTACGAAGACGGGAGGTTGAATGGGTGGTGGATCGATAACTTCCGGCTCTGAGTCGGTACCGGAGTCATCACCCACTTCTATGGGTTCCTCGTCCTCTTCGGGATCATCCTCGATCCATCCTCCGTTGCCTTGGTTGGGAAAGTAGGGGTCGCCAGGGTGGTGAAATCCATCCATATGACTGTACGAGAAATAGGGTTATAAGAATTAAATAAAGTCGGAACATGCAAAACATGTAAGTTAAACTAGTTTAGATAGCAAATACTCCTATAGTATTTAAATTCTTGTGTTTGATTCTTGTAATGGTTTGGTAAGGTTTGACTTGTTGCTTACTACGATCATTCCTCGATATACGTTGGTCCAATCTCGGGCAAATATAGTTGATCACGCTATATTTGTCCAAAATCTGATTACATATATCGAGTCTCAATCGTAGTGTCAACTTGTCTAAATACTTGTATAGTTGTATAACATGAAAATAGTTTGTGGTATGCATGTAATTGTACTTAAATGAACTATCAATTTAAGTTGAACGCAAAACTGCTTAAGCGTAAAAAGAAAATTTGTTTTGTCAGAGAGTATTAGTCCCTTAAGCATTTATAGTTTGTATATCTTATGTGGTTCGATATACTTAGTTCACTATAAACATTGCTCTGATACCAATCTGTCACACCCCCAAACCTGAACGGCGGAAACGTTCGGGGGCGGATGACTTCATGTGGTAACGTAACAAATGAATACATAGTAAAGAAAGCAATACAATCATCATATATATAATTGAAAGTTTACATTTGTCAAAAGTTACATGTTCAAAACCAATTACAATATGATGTCAAAATACGAGATTAAACTGGCGCCGCAGCATCCCTTCATCAAAAGCGAAATGAATACCTGAAATTACTGATTTCCTGGGACATACAAGTAATTTTGAAAGAGTAGATCAGCATTTAAGCTGGTGAGTTTCATAAGTATTTAAGTGACAATGTTTGAATGAAATGAAATGTTTTGTCTTTGTTTGTTTGTGTTTAGAAAATCCTATATTTTCTACTAGTATAAAAGTAGCCTTCACTCAAGACCAATGTTTGTCTCCAAAATGTATGTAAGTGTAAAATAACCAATGAGTTTGAAAACCTTGTAAATCAATGCATTTTTAATACCCCTTGTGAGTTTTATAACCATACTATTGACTCGGAATGCCTATACACAACGTTCTTCAGGCGTTGGAATGTAATGACGTTTGTCACCCCAAACGGTGGACTGCAGCTAACAGTCAGGGCGTAGGTTGTCAAGCCCGTATAGATCTATACAAAAACACCATGCTCCCCCTCCAAGGGATTCTGGTATATAATACAGGACTTGAAATGTGTACTCGAACGTACATGAAGTTAGTGTCTCACAAAACCGTGGCATAAAAACAGATCTACTTGTTAAAATGTTTTGTTTGTTCTTGTATACGAAAGTAAACTTTTTGAAATTCATGTTTCTAGTACATAAGAGTTAGAAATTTGTTCGTAAAACTATACCTATTATAGTTTTCTAAAAGTGTGTCTTGTTTGTTTAGAAATACCTAGAAAAGGAATCACTTGTTTATGAAAGCATAGATTTTTGGTGTAGAGTCTGAGATAGACAAGAATAATCTAAGAAAAGTTTAGTTTATACATGCATTACAACAAATTTATATTTCAAAAGATAGAATGCTATTTTAACATATGTTATATATATGAAAGTTCCTTAAAGGTTTATAAATCGCATGTGATTTGGATATATAACAGCATATAAAAGAGTTTCTTTATGTAACACACGATAATACTCGTGTGTTTTACTTGTAATCCCCCCCTTGAAAGCATATAAAAGCATTTAGAATATTTAAAAAGGTTGATTAAGGGGTATGAACTCACTTGAAAGTTTGAAGATAGCGAGATGGAAAACCGGGCAGAGTTTCGTCTCGGGAAACGAATTTTCCTCGGGATTCTCGGGAATCTCGGGAGTAAAATCGACCCTCGGGACTTGAGCAAAAAGACCAGAGCTTCGGGTTTGAACGAGCACGGAAAACGAGTCAAGATTGTGAGAGAGATGAGAGAAATGAGCCCTTTTTTCGGAAGCCCTCGCATCATATTTATAGGAAGGCTGAACCTCCTCGGTACGCGGGGCGTACGCTCGTACGCAGCGCGTACGCGTACGTCATGCATGACCGAAGCCTCGACTGCCTCGGCTTCGGATGGGACGGGTCGCTGGGGAGGCGGGTCGGACGGGACAGCGGGTCGAACGGGACAGCGGGTCGGACGGGTCGGCGCTTCGGACGGGTCGGACGGGTCGGATAGGGCGACGTGGACGATCAGAGGCCAAGTCCCTCGGGTACGCTGGGCGTACAGGGGTACGCAGCGCGTACCTCGGATGAGGACGCTGACTCCCCTTCGGATAATGTCCGATTTTTGAATTAAATAAATATATAATTTATTTAATAAACTTCAAAAATTCATATCTTCTTCATACGAACTCCGTTTTCGATGGTCTTTATATCCACGCGTAGGTGAGACTACGCTCTACAACTTTCGTTTAGACTCCATTGGCAAATTCCGAAATTATTTTTTTTATTATTTATTTTAAACTCATCGTGTTTAAGGAATTTCTTTGAAAATTCATAACTTCTTTATCTGATGTCGGTTTTTGCCAGACTTTTTACCGCTGGAATACCATTGTCGAGACCTTCGATTCTCGTTTAGGTCATTCCGGCCAAAAGTCGCTCGATCTCTGATCCAAGTTTTTAGCTATCTGTTGCTAAGCCGAACTTGGAAAAATCATAACTTCGCTATATGAAGTCGGATTTGGGCGTTCTTTTCACGTACGATCATGGTTCAAAGACATTTAAACATAGAAGGAAATTAAATAGAACTATTTGTACATTTTATTATGAAAGTAAATTTTATTACTCAAAAGTGGTTACAATACTTGACCCTTTTTGGTCATTACAAAGAGTTGAAATATCGGGTTGTCACACAACACCTACTCGGTGAGTCCATACTTGGACTCGTCGAGTCCTTTCATTAAATACCCACAATCAACTCGACGTGACTCGGCGAGTCAGACTCTCGACTCGTCGAGTCCCTCCTAAATCCTCCAAATTGAAGCACAAACTGACATACCCGAAATCCCGGATGTTACATGAATTCTACGGCTACCCCCGCAGTCTTACACCACTTTCTCTCTAACACAACCATAATCTAATGCCTTACCCCTAATCTATCACTTCTGAACGTACCTCGAGTCGGGCACATACCTGACCGATCGTCCAAACTGAACTTAATTCATGACTGAAACCCCAACTGGTTTGCTCCAAATTCTGCTATCAAGCATCAAGAATACGCGAGTCACATGATGAGAAAATTTTCCAAACTCTCACTCATGCAACCTCAAACCGAACAACCACTTGGGCTGCCCTCCTCCTTGATGGGGATGCGAAACTCCTCCTAGTTTCCCTAACCGCTCCTGCCCCGGAATACCTGAAAGATTCTCCCCCACTTTGAATCGACCAATTTCCCCAAACACACAAGAATCGAAGGATTCCCAATCCTTGTTACCTTACAACGACCGACCTGATGACAACTAGCAGTTACCAACTAGTGCTCAATTACTAGCCGATATCAACGATTTCACAGCTCTTGGATTCCGGAAGAATACTCTCAAGATTCTAATCAGTCTGATAATCCAAATCATCTCCCATGATACCATATCAATTCCTTGAGTTCTTATGTTGACGTCTAAGAGCCATAACAATTCTCATGTACCGATGAACCTCTACTCAAACTTTCATCCTCAAGTAATCAATGAACTTTAACCGAGTTTAGCCCGCGCGAAGGTACGATTCCCTTGACACATACAATGATCAAATGACTCGCGTAACTGCCACCGCCATCTTAATGCTACTAGTCCTTTCCTAGCAACAGTAATGCCTTGAACTCCAACGTGCTTACTTAGGCAAATGCCATTCATACCGAACAGATGATAGAACCACTGTACTCCAACGATACAATAGAACTCCCCCAACAAAGCTAATCATAGGCCTCTAACACAATTCCCCAGAGCCGATCCCGACTTCAACCCAAAATAACAACCGAACGCTTGGAACTCGTTTATACAAGGTACGATCCCTTATTAAACCACTAACGATCCATGGTATGTAATTGGCATATAACACTTCATACTGATAAAACCATGAAGAGAGCAACAGATAACGTCCCCACGATGTTTCCTGCTGGAGTCCTGGCCTCCTTTGTCTGACATTGCAAAGCCCAACTCCTCTCTGCTGGGGCTCCTGCCCTACCCTCTCACCCATATGTGATCCTCAAAGTAACTAGAGCAAGTAGACTCACTGCTCCTCCCCTCAACATCTAACAGTCAGCCTTCTTGTGGTTCACCTGTTCGTAGAGGAGACATAACAGGCTTGCCTCTTGACGACAATCCCTGATAACATGACCAAATCTGCCATACTTGTAGCAGTCCAAACTTGTGGAACGGCAGGTACCCTCGTGCAGTTTTCCTTACGTATTGCAGAGAATCTGGCCCTGCTGGCCTTTCATGCGCTGATAAGAAATCTTGGGTCTCTCCCTGGGACTCTCCAACGTCTGCACCTGATCTGACCTCCCCTCTTACCAACGTGCTCCAAATCTATCTCCCACTTACTGGCACTAGAAATCATACCATTCAGGGCATTACACCCTAAAATACTCACTAACTCCCTAATATCATCCCGCAGCATATCATGATTCCTCACTTTCTTCATCTACTTATCTACTGCAAACTACGGTACCAACAAAGCCCTCTCTTGGGACTTGGCAGTGACCTCTTCCACAACCTCAGTAGTCTGGCGGAGACCCAGAGACTCTCGCGCCAACTGCTGCAACTCAGTAGTCCGAGAGGACCTTCGGGTTTGGTCCTTGCGAGGCTCAGTCCGAAAGGCAGGTTAGGTTCTTGGGGCTTCGGCTCAGCAGTTCAGTCCCTTCATGGACCTTCGGCCCTAAGAGGGTTCGACCCTTTAAGAGGGGTTTCGGGTCCTTAAGGCTATTTTACCCGTTTTTACCCCGTTTCAAGCGGTTTTTGACCCAATTAAGGGTCGGGATGGCCCGAAAGACTATAAAAAGCTAAAGGAACTTTTGAGAGAGATTTGGGAGAGATTACACATACTTGGAGAGATTTCTTATACTTGGAGAGATTTCTCATACTTAGAGAGATTTGGGAGAGATTTCACATATTTGGAGAGATTTCTCATACTTAGAGAGATTTTGGAGAGATTTCACATACTTAGAGAGATTTGAGAGAGATTTAAAATAGAGAGAAAGAGAGATATAGTGAAAGAGATTGAGAGAGGCTTCTTTTGTGACCTTTTTGAGTGTTTGGCTTCGCAACGCAAGGTTCGTAAACTCCGTTAAGCCATTTTTAAGCATCTTACACACTCCCGATGAGTATGCAACATTGTTTTATCGGTTTGGTTCACTACTTACCACAGTTTTAGGTTTAGGAAATCTAGATATACGAACTTTTCAATTGATGATTTCTCATTAGAATAGCTAGTTGTATAGTACTTACCAAACGTAAGCCCTTGTACACTAGGGTTAAGTGAGTCGACGGTTTGACTTGTTGACTTTAGTTGACTTTGACTTGACTGGAAATTGACGGTTGTCACAGGGTGCTGCCCTACCCCTTCGGTCTCTTTTAACCGATAACAACCTAGCATATATTGGTGCTAACCTACCCCTTTGGTCTCTTTCAACCGATAACTGCCTAGCACATCTAGGTGCTGGCCTACCCCTTCGACCTCTTTTAATCGGTAACTGGGGACTATTTCACCCCTACCACTACCACATAATACCCTAGCATATACACATAAATCGCATACTGCCTAGCATATCTAGGTGTTGGCCTACTCCTTCGGTCCTTTCGACCGGTTACGAGGTCTGTCCTACCCCTCCTACCACTATCACATAATATCATAGCATACTAGCACATAAAGCATAATAGATAGTGGCATACCAGACAATTATCACAAATACAATCATCTCTACTATAATCAACTACTCGTGGGCCGACATTGGTGCCTTCGACTCACTTCTACTGGAAGGTAATTCACCTCATTCTGCTGATGTTCCTTACAATAAATCCTTACCTGCTGCCCTGGCAACTCCTCATGCTATCAATATGTTGGGTCAAAAATATGGTTTATACTTTACTTTTCTAGAAAAATGTATTTTTGTGTCTTGGACCGTAAACTGCTTGGTGTTTACGGCCGTATACGTGTTTACGGTTGTGTTTACAGCCGTAAACCCATTTTTGGCCCATGTTCTCCAGCCCATGTTCCCCTTGTGTATATATAGGTGTTAGGGGTGAGGAGTAGTTATTGATGAACGTGAGTAGAGAATTTACGGTAGAGAGAGAGAGAGAGAGAGAGAGAGAGTGAGTGAGAGATAGAAAGTGTGTGTTGTGTGTGAATCTTGTATTCGGATCATCATTATAATCATCAAATAATACAAGATTCATCATCTACTTCTTCTCCTTCTCATCTATTTGATCTGACATCATCCGTTTGATTGGGATTCCGCACCATCAAACGGATCTGATTGATACACAAGCATTTTGGGGACTTACAATTGGTATCAGAGCGAGGTTGTGTCAGTCAATTTTGTCAGATCTGGAGCTTATTTGATCTTATTTTTGAAAGATTTTTGCGTTTTTGGATAGATCTCTAAAAATTAAGGGGGGTTTGTTCTTCGCGTTTTTCATAAAAAGCGGGTTTTTGATCGAGTTTTGGAGCCAAAAAGGGCAAAAATCACTGTTTTTGGTGGTAACCTGCGAGGGGATGGCGGAGTTTGCGACCAGCAGCTAGGGTTTCCGGAGTTCACGGCCCGAGGTTCACGGTCCGAGATTACAGCTCGGAGTTTACGGCCTCGGTTTGCGGTCCTCGGTGGTTTACGGCTCAGCAACGTTTACGGCCTCGCACCTCGCACCGGTCCGAGATCACGGCTCGGAGTTTACGGCCTCGGTTTCCGGTCCTCGGTGGTTTACGGCTCAGCAACGTTTACGACCTCGCACCTCGCACAAGGTCCTCGCATCGCATCGCATCGTCCTCGCCTCGCACCTCGGTCTCGCATCTGGTCCTCGCAAGCAGCACCTTCATCGGTCTCGCATCTGGTCTCGCATCGTCCTCTAGCAACGCTTTTGTTCCTTCCTTCGCAAATATAATTCAAAACCACTCCCTGTCACATCCTTATTTCGAAATTTTGTCACTTTTAACCCCAAAATTAAATTTCTTTTATTTTTATTAACCTTTTTCATCCAAAATATAAAACAAAAAATAATAATAATAATAATAATAATAATAAATAAAATAATAAAAAATAATAAAATAAAATAAAATATAGTTTTTAATTTTGGACTTTTATTTTTGATTTTTTTAAAAAAAACTTTTACTTTGACTTTCATGTTTTACCTTTGACTTTTTCGTTTAATTTTTTAAATTTTCAAATTTAACTTTTCGGTTTGACTTTTAAATTTGACTTTTAAGGTTGACTTTTGAGGTTTATAGTCAAACGGCATTTTTATATTTTAGTTTGACGTTTAAGTTTTATTTTAGCTTCGAGTTGTGCTTTTAATGGCTTTTGAGGTTAACAAGGGAATTGAAGACATGAAAAAGAATCCTTAGGGTATGTTAAGACAAAATTTCAACATGTTTAACTACATTCTCGGAGAAACCCTGGAAGCTCAGTTGCAGCGATTTACCACACTCACTACTGAGATGAATATAGTTGAGATCTTCTTGACCAAATCTGAGATAAACACAAAGCTACTGAATTCACTTCCGAAATCGTGGGATATGAACGTAGCTGTCATCAAGAAGACAAAAGATCTCAATCGTCTTAATATTGCTGATGTAATTGAAGAGCTTGACGCTTTGAAGTGTGGAAAAACAATGAGTTCCACAAACATCTTGGTCAATGAAGTTTCATGTACTCCATCTTGTGAAGATACGATTAAAATTCTTCGTGAACATAATGATTTGCTAAAAAGGGAAGTCGAGGACCTCAAATACGAAAGATATCAACTTAGGAAAGGATAGAAACCCCTGAAGGCTGAATTAGAAGCAAAAACCAAAGACTTTAGGAAGCTTCAGGAAGAGTATAGCAACAAGTGTGAAAATTATGACTATATTAAAAGACAACTTGCTGCTGTAACTGAAGAACTTGACACTTTGAAAATTAAGTGTGGAAAAACAGGTGTTAGTTTCAAAAATTATACTGTGTCAAGTCAAACAGTCGAGTCCTTATTTGAAACCTAATTAAAATTAAAGATAATCAAAACAAAGGTCTAGGGTATGATAGTGTTCCTCCACCTTTCAATCATAACTACACATCCATCCCTATGACACAGGAAGAAATTGACAAGGAGGCACATCTTCATTATGGCAAACCATCTAGATTTGTGTCAGGAGGTATTCAGGTTGAAAATACTAATGTTTCTACTTCATGTGCAGGAAAAGTAGCAGAAGATGAGAACAAAGAGAACACTACTAAACAAACCAATGACTCTTTGAACTCAGAATCTGTTGCTTCAAATTCTGTTACTCCTAACAAACCTGCTGTTGAGAAATACAGGCCACCAATTCCAGCGCAACAGAATGCTTGTTGCAAGTGTGCATGTGGGATCAACAAGAAACGAGGCAAGGAGACGCCACCAGAGGCAGGAAGACACAACTTCCCATTGAAGAAAAAGACATGTTTTCACAGTGGAACACCTGGGCACATTGCCAGAAATTGTCCTAATCGCGCATACGTTCCCCACTATGAACAAGGCTGGCAGAACACACCAAGAGGGAGATTTTTCAAAAGAAACCCCTCAAGGTCACGTTCATACAATGGTGACTGGAATGCGCAGAAGGCCAAGAATCAAACCCACAGGGCCAAGAATCTGAATCCCAAGGGCAAGAAGGAAATGTCAGCCAAGAAGCCCAATCCAAGAGATGCTCCAGTGAAACAAAGACCGGTTAGGTCAAAGTCATCTCAACGGCCGACATCAAGATCAAAAGCAAGTATTGAGCCACCCATTAGATCGAAAAAGAAATGGGTTAAACCCAACTACAAATGGGTTCCAAAGGCTCACTCTCCCAAATATCCTAATGCTTCTAATATTTCTACATCTTTTGTTTGTGATAAGCAGGATATGTCATGGGAGAGAGTACCCTGCATTGATGACAAAGGTCGACCCAGTTTCAAAATGGATTGGGTTCCAAAGACCAACTAATCCCGCTTTGTGTCGGAGCAGCTATGGAGGCATATCATCAAACTTCGGTTTGTTGGTAGTGGCTATTCTAGACACATGATAGGGGACATCTCTCAACTATGCAACATTCATAATTTTGTTTGAGAGTATGTGTTATTTGCGGGAAGGGAAGAAAGGATGGGATCACATGGGGTTAGTGCCTAATGACATGAAGAATTTTCGGATCTGTTCTGAGATTATGTGTGCTGTTCTCAGACCTTCTGGATGCAAATTCAATCGGTGAATTACGGTTTGATTTTTCTTCTTTATATTCCTGAGTTTATCTTAATCTGATTCGTTTCAAAGCCAATTTGTTATTTTCTTATAGTTTTTCGTTAGTAAGTATTGTTTGGGAAGTGATATTATCAAGTGATAACGGGCAATCTGAATCTGCGTAACGTACCAGAATTGAATTGTCTACGCTCTATGCTCGATGCGTCGATTGGGACGAAAAATTCTAAATGAACTTGACTAGGAAGATTTGAACTTAAGAAACTCAAGGACTTGACAAACATTAAACTAGTTAGATCCGGTTAGCCTAAAAATACAACGCTCGGATAGGTTGAGCAGGGAGATATACATGGGAATCTACTGGTCACACTAAAAGAACCCGTATCTAGAATTGTTGATTCACTTTTCCTCGATGTGCGGATTCTGTCCTTAATTCCGGTATTGATGGGGTGACTGGGGAATTCTGATAAATTAGGTCTGTAGAAGGTTATTTTCTTTCTTTCTGTCTGTCATTCATACGTTGCCTCCTCTGCGTGATCGAGAGATCCAACCTGGACTGTAACATATGCAATTCTATCTCTTTGCATCTTCTTTCTATGCAATTCTTTCTTTCTGTTAGCCATATACTGTCTCCTTTGCGTGACTTAAAATCCAACCTGGTACACAGTATATGCATCATTCTTTTTCTCAATCCCTCTGAAACTTCAGTTAGTCATATGTTTCATCCTCTGCGTGATTAGAAGAGATCCGACCTGGGTGTATAACATATGCATTCTAAATCTATCTTCTCTCTTAATAATTGTCTGGTCACCCGGTGTAAGGAGTATTCTGGAAATTCTTGATTATTGGAGGTAATCAGTGAGCGGGAAACATGTTCTGGTACAATTAAAATTGAACACATACAGATTGTCTGTAGATCTCGCTGCTCAATTTAGGTGGACAACAATATCCCTGGTCGTCGTCAGCTAAATGGTCCCAAGGAAATATATCTAAGAATATAGGATCAAAATGTCTTGTCATTATTAGTCTGTTTAAAATTGTCACAAATTTTTCGTGTTTAAGTGGACCACAATACCGACAATCGATCAGACATAGACATGAAGATAAAGGTATTGATAAGTAGACTAAGGCTGTCTAACAACTTTGTTCCCAAATATTTTTGTTTTGTTAAATTTGTTCATAGTTTTCTTCTATACACAAATTTAGGGGGAGAATTAAAAAAAAGTTCAAAAATCAAACAAAAATTAGAAAATAATATATATATATATATATATATATCTATATATATATATATATATATATATATATATATATATATATATATATAGTGTTATTTCTATTTTATTTCTTGTTCAGAAAAATCAAAAATCCAAAAATATTTTTGTTTTTGTTATTTTTCAGAAAGTATGAAAAACCCAAAAATATTGTGTGCTAAATTTTCTTTTAGTTTTGTTTTGTCTTGAAAAGTGAATTCGGGTATAGATAAGACTCATGGAGACTGTATCAAAGATTTCTGAACCAAGGCTTCATCTGTGATCATCGAAGAATTCTCATTCGAATGAGCAAGAAATGAAGATTATTCTTTCGACATTCATCCTTCAACCCCAGAGGAAGCAAGGTGCAGCTGAAATTGAAGATTATGTGACGAATTGCATTGAAGTCTCCTCAATTAGTCTGCTGATATCTTAAACCTGCTGAAGTGATCCAAAATATTAGATCTCTCTGAAGTTCTCTCTGAAGATTCTCAAGCTGAAAGCGCTATCTTTCAAGAATCAGTACATCAAGCCTCCTCACCCAATGTGCGTTCAAAGTCAAATTTTTGAATAAAAACTCAAGTGCTCAAGATGAAGTCATTCATTGAAGATTCATCAAGTTCATCTTGAAGTTGTGAAGAATTTGAAGAAATGTTGAAGCCAAGCTTACAATGAAGATGAACAAGAAAGCCAGCTACTTTTTAGGGGGAGCTTGTTGGGTCATTTAAGAAAAGAAAGTTATAAACCAAGGGGGAGATTGTTGGGTCAAAAATATGGTTTATACTTTACTTTTCTAGAAAAATGTATTTTTGTGTCTTGGACCATAAACTGCTTGGTGTTTATGGCCGTATACGTGTTTACGGTTGTGTTTACGGCCGTAAACCCATTTACGACCCATGTTCCCTTTGTATATATATAGGTGTTAGGGGTGAGGAGTAGTTATTGATGAACGTGAGTAGAGAGTGTACGGTAGAGAGAGAAAAGAGTGTGTGTTGTATGTGAATCTTGTATCCGGATCATCATTATAATCATCAAATAATACAAGATTCATCATCTTCTTCTTCTCCTTCTCTTCTATTTGATCTGACATCATCCGTTTGATTAGGATTCCGCACCATCAAACAGATCTGATTGATATATAGGCATTTTGGGGACTTACACAATACCCAAAACATCACCCAATTAGCAATTGGGTCCCAACCCATGATCCAAAATCCATATTTGGGGTAAAAGGACCATTTTACCCCTGTCCCAATAAGATCCATAACTAAGGCCCAAACCTAAAACCATACGGGTCAAAAACTCCAAAATTCATAAAGCCCACTAATGGCCCAAAATTCCAAATTGGGCCCAAACCCTTGCATGGGCCTTACCCTAAAGCCCAATCACTTATACCTAGGGATGTTATTTGGGCTAGAACCGAGCTGAACTGACCCGAACCCGAAAAACCCGAGAATCGAATAAGGGTATTTGTATGAACCGAAAACCAAACCAAATAAGCAATATGGGTTCGGTTTGGTTTGGGTTTTATTCGGTTCGGTTCGATTCCGGCCCGAATAACCCAAATAACATGTAAAATGACCTATTATTATTGTATAACCCGAATAACCAAAATAACATTTACAATGTGATTATAACTATTGTATTATGTATGACTTTTGTATTTTATGATTTCATAACAAATCTTTTAAAGAAACAAATTTGTTAATTAAAAATAATACAAAGTATATATAATTGTTCCAAAGGTGCAAAAAGAGTTAGAATTTGTGAACTAAGAATATAAACACGGATAACATGGATTAACTATTCTTGATTAAAATGTAAAATACAAACACCAAAATCTTAAGATATAGTTATGAAGCAACATATTAAACACTAAACATTAAACACCAAAACATCCAAAAATCTATATATAAGTATATAAGTACAAGACCGAATAAGCTATCAATCAAGGGAAAAAAATGTGAGGTATGTGACTTTTCTAATTCGGTTCGATCCATTTGGCCCGAATAAGCCCTTATTCAGGTAACCCGAACCGAATAACCCGAAACTCGAATAAGCCTAATATAGATACCCGAAAACCGAATCGAATTGCTTATTCGGGCCTAATTCGGTTTGGTTCGGTTCGGGTTTCGGTTTGGTTCGGGTTTTCGGGCCAAATTCTCATCCCTACTTATAACCAATCCAAACATACCTCTTTAGTTGGTCCAACAATCCACAAAACCCAAATAATAACCCAAACCCGAAATGGCCCACAAGGCCCAATACAGCCCAATCCAAAATGGTCCTAACCCAAGAAGGCCCAATATCCAAGAAGGCTTGAAATACTGGATGGTCAACCCTAGTCAACTCTTGGTCCAAGGTCCAAAGCCCAAAAGGTCAACAAAACGGGAAAGTCCCACCTGGTCGAGTACGCCCTGCGTACTCAAATGGTATGCCCATCGTACACCTCTTTGGGCCAGTACATGCAGCGTACCTGATGTACGCCCGATGTACTTTGTTGAATCCCAACCCATATTCAAAAGCTCTTAATCACTTAAGTCATTGCCCCAAACTCTCATATCTGATTCCCCTGGATGACTTACTACGTAAAGTTTGCAACTTTACTTACATAAATGACTTAATGGGACTCTAAAGCTCAAAAGAGCTTAATGATAGGTCTTAACAATTGCATGAGTCCATATAAACCATAAAGATTGCATTTTTATGAATTTGGGACACCTAAAATGTCCAGATCCACAATGTCAACTTCTGAAACAACTAAAGACCACAAGAAACACCCAAATGATGCTAAAATGGCTAAGAACAAACCCAAAAGAGGATCTATGAAATGGAAGGTCAAGATCAAAGATTTTTACCTCCAATGGATTGCAAAAGATGAGAACTTTCTGGATCTACAAGCTTCCTCTAGGAAATGATCCATCAACTTTCTTCTTCTCTTATACAAACCACCATGAACACTCTTCTCTAAGCTCCAAAAGCTCACTCAAGGCACTCTAGGGTTTCTATGATGCTAAAAGGGGTGGATGATGATCTGAAATGACCCAAGGATATAATGTTGCTTATATAGGCCACAAGTCGAGATATTAGGGTTTTGGTCTGAAGGGAGTACGCCCCGCATACCCCTTTATACGCCCAACATACTTAATGACCACCCGCGATCATCCTCCTTCATATGTTGGGCGTACCCAGCTGAACACGTGCATGCATCCTTGCATGCATGGGGATGATCTGCCAAGTATTTCCTCCTTCCTCATTCTAAGTTCGTTTTCGTCTTCCTTCCTCCTTCCCGCGATCATCCTCCTTCCTCATTCTAAGTTCGTTTTCGTCGAAATTTATATCCATGGAAAGGTGACGAGAAGCCCTATGCTTCTAGCAACTCACCTTTGCCCAAAAACTTCCCAAACAATAATCCAAAATCTATAAAAGGTCGAAATCTCAAATTATAGTTATACCCTTGGCCTCCGAAGACACAATCGCACACGTGGATCACTTAAACCATGACAACTACATCTAAAATGAGCTAAATCCTTCCTTTCCCGAAGCCCTAAACCTTATGGCAACTGATGATTGGGCGGTAACCCCAAGTAACGAAGCACTTTCAAAACTGGGTGTTACACGATACTATGACTTTCATTTAGATTACTTTGACTAACAAGCAAACTATCTCCAATTCATATTTTACGACACACCTTACCATATATGGTTGAACGCAAAACTTCGAACAATCATAACTTTTTTATACGAACGCAAATTTGAGTTTTTTTTATATACCCATAGAATCATTATCAACACTATTACAACTCTCATCAAGATTATTTATCCTAAATAATCTTTTATCAAAAAAAGTTATTTCTATCGCTTGGTGATAAAAAGGTCTTTATAGTTTGTAACACACACGACTACCAATTATATTATTCGAAGATTTTAATTATTCAATAAAATGAATAGTTGTAATAATTTTTTAAATCATCTAACCCTAACTTGGAGGCATCCTTAATATTCACTTAATATTTGGCTATTATTCTATACTTTTTTCCATATTTTCCCCTAAAGGAATTCACGTCCCGCCAAAGCATGATCTCTCTCTATCTCTTTATTTTTTTGTAAACACAATAAAATTTGGATATCTTCAATTATTTATTGCTAGAGTAAGTTTTGAGAAATCTTCCTCATTTTTAATTAAACATTCATTTTGTTGTTACCTTTAAAACTAAAAAACACTCCAACTAGCACTTTTTAATATAATAGAATGATACCAAAAATTATTAGCCGAATTCATAAATATACGTACATTGAATCCTAATCTTCTTATTATTTAAATTAGGTGTGAGACCCATGTATTACATGGATTTATTTTAAAAAAATATATAAAATTTTAACAATTTAAAAAGTTTGAATTTATAAGAAAAAAGAGAAATTTTTTAAATTATTAAACTTAATGAGGCTTTAATACATTAAATACATCACATATATAAATATTTTCTAATAAATACCTTACATATTAAATATGGAATTTTAATTTAATAAAATGAAAAATACAATAAAATGACAAGTGGAAAATAAAAAATTCTAAAATTCTAAAAAATGATATGTGTTCAAATAAAGTAGAGGAGGACATGTGGCAAAAAGATTTTGATTTATTAGGAAGGATAATCTATAAATATTTAATGAACGAGTGTTATTTCAAAATGTTTTTTGGAATGGATGTATTATTGAAGTGTTATTTCAAAATGTTGCAACAATCCTTGTAACTAGTCTGTGACCGATATGTATAGGGCATTAATTATTTTTTTAACGGCTAAATGTTAGAAATAGAAACTTATTTTCATTTATTTGTTTATTATAATCTATAATTAAAACTTAATTTCCATATTAAAGCTCAAGAGAGGTTTAAAGACATTTTATTCGTGCTTGATATGTTTTATTTATGATGATTGTTTGATAAATGGTCATTCGTTATTTTTCATTTCTAAACTGAGTATAAAATAGTCATTTATTTGGATTCAGAAAATATATTAAATCCAAAAAAAAATAGTGTTTATATCAATAATATTTTATCCAGTCAAATATCATTATCCATTCGATACAACTTATCAGATAAGGACTTATGAGGGGTTTGACAAAAAAAAAACTTATGACTTATTAGCTTATAACGTATTAGATTATTAGCTTATAAACTAATAAATTAGATGAAGTTAACTTATCAAAAAATAACTTATTAACGGTTTGTTACCACTATAAATAATTTTTATCCAAACACCCCTTAACAGAGAAAAAAAGTAACTAGGAGAATCCTTAAAAATTAAAATCACCTGCTTGCAAATCTATGATTTCTTTTATGCTTTTACAAATTTCAAAGCTATTTTACCTTTTCCATGGTGTTACACAATTTATTATCTAGCTTAAAAATAAAATGTAAGTTTTATTGCATTGGTCCAAGTTTAGTCCAACGAGCCCAAACCAAACCCAGCTGATGAAAAAAAAAAGTGGGTGATGGTTAAAATCAGGTTTGGCGTGAGAAAACTAATCAATTGTTATCTTGTTAAACGTAACCGCCTTCTTGAACCTGGAACAACAATAAATTCATATCTTCAAGTTAATGCTCAATGGCTCAATCTTGTTAGAAAATTCGGATGAACAGATTGCTTGGATTCTCTGAAAGTCGTGAATCGCTATCAAATTGAAGTATTTCGATGGTACAGATCGAGCACTCAATTGGATGAAATTCAGAGATACGAAATCAGAGAATGTATGTGAAATGTTCTTCAAAAGATGTACCAGAAAAATGACCAAAACGGCTATATGATTACGCGCTGACCTGGCAGTTCGACCCCAGCCAGGGGCTGCCGCCCCTAGGACCCCGCTCCCAAGGGCACTGACCTCGGACCCCCGTTCGTTTAGGGGATTCGCCCCTAAATAACAATATACTTTGAATCTTGAAAAACTTGAACACGTGTGCACTCCTACACCATCCTAACTTGTTCAATATTCAACAAGATCACTTTTTGTCAACAAATTTAATCCTATTACACTTAAATAATATTGATGATATAAAATCACCAACAAACCTCCCCGATTCAAGTGTAATCCTGATTAAACTTAAAGAAAAACATAAACAACAACATACTAATGCATCAATGAAATGTCGCGACGATTGAATTTCACATTAGTATATTACTCAATCAAAATATTCGAATATCAGGTTGTCACTAAGGATTGAACCCTTTCTATTCAAAGTGAATACATGAAGATAATACACACACCACTTTACATTCTCATTACTTCTAACTTGACACTATATTTACTAGCTTGTGTCCCATCCTTCAATAAGCATATCAAAGTCAAGTCCCAACTTCTTGAAGCAGCTAAACTTCATGCTTATATAGATTGTTCTTTTGTTCTTGCACCTACATATGCAATTTTTCAAAGAACTATTAAGAAATAAAATTTCAACCTCCTTAACTTGCAGTACTGAACACATACCTTGGGTTGATGTTAATAATGTGTTCCAATCTTCTGTGACAACCCGAAATTTTTTATTTTTATAAGCTCAGTCAGTCAACTCAACTGAGTGTCAAAATCATTAGTACAGAGTTCTAGCCTTGTTACAGGTCATTCTAAGGAGTTTTGAGCCTAATACACTTAAGGAATAAGTGTTAGAAAGTACCCGCTAGAACCACAGTGTAGCAAATCGGACCCTAACCCTATCTAAAGGAGTTCACGGCTACAAGACCATGAGTTTACGGCTGTAAACTCATCGGGGTCGTAAACTCAAGAGCATATATAAGCCAAAGGGTCATTTTCAAGTCATTTCTTCCTTCCTTGGTCGATTTTCCTCCAAATCCTCTCAAGTATCGTAACAACAATCACCTTAGATCTTCAAAAGAGTGAGTATTCTATCCATTGATTAGTTAATAGACCTTATTAACTAGCTTCTTACATTGATTTCATCCATGAAAATCATGTTTATTTAGATACTCAAGAAACACCAAGAACACACACTAGTGTTCTTGGCCAAATCGACTAGTTCAAGCTCTTACATCGTAAGCACTCTTCTTCTAACTTGTTGTACACTAGGTTACACATGTTTAGACCTTAGAATCATCAAGAAACAAGGGTTAGAAGAGAGTTCACGGCCAAGGATGTTCTTGGGCCGTGAACTCCCTTTTATGGTGCAATGAAGCCCCAAATTCCTTCCTTAAGCCTAGAGACTAGCCTAGCATTTTACCTTGATGTGTTTAGGACTCAAAGCAATCAAAATACCATCACCCATAGGTTTTTACGGCCGCAAACAATTGTCAAAGTGGTCCATGGGCCGAAAACTCAAGTTTGGGGTGTTCTGATGCCACAAACACTTCCTAAGGCTTAGACTTGAAGTTATGATGCTTCATTATGACTTTTAGGACCCTAAACAACCCTCATAAACATAAATGGCCATGAGTTTATGGTTGTAAACTCATTAGGTCCGTGAACACCCCAAAGGCTCCAAAGAAAGTGGTCTTCCTTATCCTAGGGTAGAGCTAAGGTCCCTAAATCACCCCTAGCCTTCACACTTGCACTTACACACGAGTAGCCATGAGTTTACGGCCGTAAAATCCCATGGGCGGTAAACCCATGGTAGTAAACTCATGTGAGTGCCATTCTACCTTCTTTTATTAAATCACATGTGATTCCAACACTTGGTCAAGGTGTTTCCTAGTCCCGGAAGGTGTTTCCTTTCATATAGTTGCTATAAACACTATATTCATGTCAATATGTGTCCTTATATGTCATTTAGGACTTATTGTGTCTCGGGACTTCATTCGTGGAACTTCTCATCCATACGCGCATACCCGTTTGAATCACCCACATTAGGTGATTGATGGGTTTAGCCATAAGAACTTTCCTATGTGCGCATGCAAAACCCTAATGCTTGGATCTAGGCTTTCTAATAAACATGCTTTGAATCCAAGACTTCTAATGACTAATAAGGTTAAATAACAACATTGAAACAGATCTAGAATCATACCTTTGAGTTCCTTGTTGATCTTGAGGTCTTGGAGCTTCTAGAGTCACAAATGTAACTCCTCTAATGGCTTACAAACACCAATAGCAAAGAAGATGATTTAGGAGAGAGGAGAGGGGAGGAAATCGGCCAGGGTTCTCTTGCTTTAGGAGAGGTGTCGGTTTCCTTACGCCATGGGGTCTATTTATACTTGTAGACTCCTTAAGGGTTACAACATAAACCCTAATTGGATAATCTTCTCTTAAGGCTATCCAAATCCTTTCCATAGATAAGCCTTTGACGAATTAGCTATCCTTTTAGCTTCTAGAATTCGTCCCTTGTATATCTACAAGGATTTACAGTCTAAAGCTTAACTATCAAACAATTGACAGTTTATACCCCTTTATTTAATTAATCTCTTTAAGTCACCAAATTAATTCTAATTAATTCTATGACTTATATTAATCAAATAACAATATATTATTCTTTATATCATTCCCATAATATATAAATAATATTTACTCTCTCTTAATAAATCATCCTATCAAGTTGCTATGGTGAAGGCAACCCAAAAGGACCATGCACAACCGGGTCAAATACTTGCCTAATATAGTTGCAGCCTTAGACACTATTCCAACAGTCTCCCACTTGGATAAGTCTAGTAACTATATGTACAAGTACAATTCGGTTTGCAATCGTAGCTCTCAAAGACGCTGTCAAACTCTGATCTAATCAATCTTGTCCTTCAGATAAGGGAACGTACAGTCCTCTGTTAGATATCATGCTGACAATCCTATGGAATGGTTAGTCAAGCATTTAGGTTTCTCGATCTCTGATTCATTTGACATAGAACTTAATCGAACACATCAATTTAGTTCTGACCGGGCCCGGCACATAAGTCAAATCAAATCATCGAGCGGCCGAGATATCGCTTTTACCTTCTTAGATAAAAGTTACAGATAAACTTCGACTTATATGCATTTACTTATTTATTAACCAACTATACACAACAATGCGTTTTATAACACCGTGTTACTGATTCGTTTTCGCATTATCAATGTACAATCAATTTAACAAATAACAAACCATATATCTAGGTTTTAAGACTATATGATATTATCGTCTTTTATATCGTATTCCATAAGGTGATTCCAGCAAGCGTAGGTTTGTTCCAATGCTCAAAACTAGTTTATAAGCACTCATGAACGTTGCACCAACCCTTTGCTATGTCTAACACCATTTAGACATTCTACACATCAATTCATGACAATCTTCATTCATATCTACTTCCAACATATGAACGACTGTGGTCAATTTGAACAATTCGATTATTCCTAATAAACTCAATTATTCTGGAAGTCAAAACATGCAAAGTGAAACAATAGTTAAACAATTAACATAAGATAGTAACATTACTCATAAATAAAACTCCTTTATTTAATCATCAAATGTTAATTACATTTACCTATTTCATGTTTCTAATACTATCTAATCTATGCTAATATCATCCTTCAGCCCAATACTCCTAGCATGCTGCAAGTGCTTAACCCTACTCAGTCCCTTCGTAAGCGGATCTGCTGGGTTATCTTCTGATGATATCCTCTTCACTACGAGTTGTCCTTTTTCTACACGATGTCTGATGAAGTGATATTTTCTGTCGATATGTCTTGATCTACCATGATCCCTCGGTTCCTTGGTCAAGGCGACCGCTCCTTCGTTATCACAGAAAATCTCCATGGGCTCCTTTATGCCAGGTACAACTCCAAGATCACCGATGAAGTTCTTTAGCCATATTGCCTCCTTCGACGCTTCGCTCGCTGCAATGTACTGTGATTCACACGTTGAATCAGCTACGGTCTCCTGTTTGGAACTCTTCCATGTCACTGCTCCTCCATTTAGGGTAAAGACCCAGCCCGACTGCGAACGGTAGTTGTCCCTGTCGGTCTGAAAACTGGCGTCACTATACCCTCGCACCTTCAAGTCATCACTCCCTCCGAGGACTAAGAACCATTCCTTCGTCATCCGAAGGTACTTAAGGATGTTCTTCACCACAATCCAATGTGCTTTGCTAGGATTCCCTTGATATCTGCTAACCATGCTCAAAGCGAAGGCTACATCAGGGCGAGTACAAGTCATAGCGTACATGATTGAGCCAACTGCGGAAGCGTATGGTACTCGGCTCATTTCTTCTATCTCAGCTTCGGTACTCGGACTTTGAGTCTTACTCAACTTGGCATTACTTTGTATCGGTAGTTCTCCCTTCTTTGAGTTTTCCATACTAAAACGTTTTAGTACCTTCTCTAAGTAAGTGTTCTGACTAAGTCCAATTAGTCTCTTACTTCTTTCTCTTACTATCCTTATTCCCAAAATGTAAGAAGCCTCTTCGAGGTCCTCTATAGCGAAGCACTTCCCGAGCCAGGACTTAACCTCCTGCAGAGTCGGGATGTCGTTTCCTGTGAGTAATATGTCATCGACATATAGAACGAGAAAGCTTACTATACTCCCACTGGCTTTGACATATACACAAGACTCGTCTTCGCTTCGTACAAATCCAAACTCTTTGACTTTCTCATCGAAGCAAAGATTCCATTTGCGAGACGCTTGCTTAAGTCCATAAATGGACTTCTCAAGCTTACACACTCTATTCGGATGCTTCGAATCCACAAACCCCTCTGGCTGAGCCATGTAAACATCCTCAGCCAACTTTCCGTTAAGGAAAGCGGTCTTGACATCCATTTTCCAAATCTCATAATCATGAAATGCGGCAATTGCTAGCATCACTCTAATAGATTTAATCTTCGCAACTGGTGAGAAGGTCTCATCATAGTCAACTCCGGGAGTTTGAGTAAAGCCCTTTGCAACCAATCGCGCTTTATATGTGTGCACATTTCCATCCACGTCGGTCTTCTTCTTGAAGATCCATTTGCACCCAACGGTCTTACGTCCGGGCACATAGTCAACCAAATTCCAAACTTGGTTGTTATACATGGATTGGATCTTGCTATCCATTGCCTCTTTCCATTTTGCAGACTCCGGGCCTGCCATGGCTTCCTTATAGCTATTAGGTTCATCAAGATTTACTAGTGTACCATCACTAATATACGTGTCCCCTTCGGGAGTAATATGAAAACCATAAAACTGGGGATGAAATCTAACTCTATCGGAACGTCTAAGAGGTAAGGATTCGTCAATCGGTTCAACCGGAGTTTCCTCCTCGGGTTGAGTGCCAGCGGTAGAGGTTCCTTCATCTATCGATTCTTGAATCTCTTCAAGTTTGATTTGCCTCCCACTGTCTCCTTGGCTTATGAGTTCTCGCTCTCGGAAAACTCCTCTCCTCGCAACGAAGACAACATTGTCCTTCGGTCTATAGAAGAGATATCCAAAGGATGTCTGCGGGTAGCCGATGAAAATACATCGCTCACTTCGAGGTTCGAGCTTGTCGTGAGTATCTCGTCTTACGAAAGCCTCGCAACCCCAAACCTTGATATGTGCCAACGAGGGAGCTTTCCCTGTCCACATCTCGTGAGGTGTTTTGGCAACCTTCTTAGTAGGGACTCGGTTAAGGATATGGGCGGCAGTCTCCAAGGCATACCCCCAAAAAGAGATAGGTAGTGAAGCACGACTCATCATAGAGCGAACCATATCCAATAAGGTTCGATTACGCCTTTCTGCCACACCATTCAACTGCGGTGTCCTAGGAGGTGTCAATTGCGAAACTATTCCACACTCCTTGAGATAATCGTGGAATTCAAGACTTAGGTACTCTCCTCCTCGATCGGATCGAAGCATCTTGATTTTCCTGCCCAATTGGTTCTCCACTTCATTCTTGAACTCTTTGAACTTTTCAAAGGTTTCTGACTTTTGCATGATTAAATAGATATACCCATATCTACTATAATCATCGGTAAAAGTTACGTAGAAGCGGTTCCCATCCTTTGTGGTTGATCTAAATGGTCCACATACATCGGTATGTATTAAGTCCAACAGACCCTCACCCCTTTCACATGTACTCGTGAAGGGTGACTTAGTCATCTTTCCAAGTAAACAAGACTCGCATGTGTCATCTTCCCTAAGGTCGAATGACTCCAACACTCCATCCTTTTGGAGTTGGGCTATGCGTTTCTTGTTGACATGTCCAAGACGACAATGCCACAAGGATGCTTTATCCATACTAGTGGAAGAATCAATATTCAAAACATCATTTCCTAAGTTATCAACAATCATAACGGTTTCATATATTCCATTACATGGTATAGCTTCAAAGTAAAAGACACCATTTAGATAAGCCAAAATAGAACCATTCTCATTATTAAAAGAAAATCTAAATCCTTGTCTATATAAACCATGAAATGAAATGATGTTTTTAGCCATTTCTGGCGAATAGCAACAATTGTTCAAATCTAAAACCAAACTATTCCTAAGCACTAAAGAATACACTCCAATCTTGGTCACAGGCGACGATCTTCTATTCCCCATGATTAGATTGATCCTTCCTTGCTCCACATCCCTACTTCTTCTTAGTCCCTACACATTTGAACAAATGTGATAACCACAACCGGTATCAAGAACCCAAGAAATAGCATGATTAGAATCGTTAGATTTAATTGTGTATATACCTGCGAAAGATGGCTTGATCTTTCCTTCTTTGATTGCGTGCAGGTACTCTGGGCAGCTTCTCTTCCAATGTCCTATCTTGTGGCAATGGTGGCACTCTGCCTCCTTCGGGTTAGGACAGGGCTTAGCGGGATCAACTTTGGTCCCACTAGAAGAGGCACCATCTCGGGCTTTGACCTTGCGATAGTTCTTCGACGAAGCCTTCCTCTTCTTTCCCTTTCCTTGACCAATAGCCAAGACGAGAGCAGCAGGCGGATTGGGAGTAGGTGCAACAGACTTGTCTTTGAAGTTGCTCTCAGCGACCCTCAAGAGACCTTGGAGTTTGCTTAGGGTGACCTCTTCTTTGTTCATGTGGTAGGTCATCCTAAATTGGTTGTACATTGGAGGAAAAGAGTGAAGCACCATGTCGATCGCCAAGTCTTCACCGAAGTCAACATTTAACTTGCGAAGGCGGTCGACATACCTTTGCATCTTTTGCAGGTGCACGGTAAGAGATTCTGCATGACCCATCTTTTCGGAAATCATGTTGGTGAAAATCTCATAACGCTCTTGTCTCGCGTTTTGGTGGTATCTCTCCAATAAGTCTTGGTGCATCTCGTACGGGTACATGTCCTCGTAGGACTTTTGGAATTCGGAGTTCATGGTGGCAATCATGATGCAATGTACCTTCGTTGCATCTCGCTCATGAGTCTCAAAAGCGGTGATTTCGGCCGGAGTGGCGATTTTGGGGTTGATTTTCTCGAGCTTCTCATCGAGGACATACTCCTTATCCTCATAGCAAGCAATGGTGCGAATGTATCTTATCCATTCGCTAAAGTTCGTTCCATCGAAGGTGACCTTTTGGCAAAGGCTCATCAACGTGAAAGAACTAGCAGCAGCGTTGTTTGCGTTCGACATCTACAAAGGAAAAGGACAAAGATATATTAGAATAAGAATCCCTAATTATCACCCAATAAGAAAAATTAGGGATAGGATCCAACAATAACATTTACATACTAGAAAAGGGATGCCGTAATCTAACATGCAAATAAATTGAAGGTAAGTGAATGATGATTGACTAATTCTCCATCACAAAAACTTAAACTATTAGTCCTAAGTGTATTGAGAATTCCTAGGTTCGGATGAGATTCATTGAAACTATTCAATGGCATGTTTAAATCTTGATATGCCCCTCTTGTTTGTGACTGGGATACCGAGGATCACAAAGCGGGTGTGAATTACCATGCAAATTCACATGGTGCCTTCATTGTAACGATCACCTATTCGATGTGCCGGTAAACCACACACGATCCATCGAACTATGATAAACAATGAATCACCCTTTGCCACCTTTGCTTAGAACCAATTAGTGTGCCGGTAAACCACGCACGCTCCACTAACTTCTTAGCAAGGGTGCAAAGTGTAATTTCATGGGATTGCATCAATTCACTTTTCCTAAAGTAACTAAGATTGGGAAATTTTAAAAAAAAATATGTAGTTACTTTATATTTCTTATTATACTTTTAATGAGAGGATGAGGTTGCCCTATCCTACCCGTTCGGCTAACGACCCTCCACCGATCAAGCAAGCGGCGGGTGTGAGTGTAGACCCATTAAGCGCCATTTTATAGGCCGCAACCTTATACCCACCTTATAGATCGGCTTCGTGAATGAGGCCTACTAACGGTAAGACTAGCATTTAGTTATACATATATATATTATTCTAGTAATATCATATTAGTATAGGGTGGTATTTTAAAACTTTTAAAATCTAGGGTTTGAAATTTAAGTTGTCTAAATTAAAACTTTTAATCACAAACATAAATTTCAAAACTTGAGGGTAAGTTTTAAACATTTTAAAACATGGAGGATCAAATAACAAATAATTCCAATTAACAATTAATATCCTAATTATCTATATTTGATTTTATTCAAGATTTCTTTGAAAGATAATTACCAAAATAATTAAAATAAATAATTAATTATCACATAAGAAAATTAAATATTTTATTAGTTGATAAATACCTTTAACTAGATCAAGATAATAGTCATATATATCAAAAAATCGGATTTAGATTGATCTATTATGATTAAGGTAAGTTTCCATAAGATAATTATGAAAAAATCCCGAATCTGGCCATTCCTGACGCCTGGACTCGCCGAGTGCACAAAGGGACTCGCCGAGTCAGGCCTACTCGCCGAGTCCACTTTGGAACTCGCCGAGTCCATGACTCAGAAACCAAAAAATCGAATTTCGCAAGTTTGTTTCAGTTAATCAAGCAACAATTTAAAGAAAACCAAGCTAGGCTCTGATACCACTGATGGGTTTTAGCCATAAGAACTTTCCTATGTGCGCATGCAAAACCCTAATGCTTGGATCTAGGCTTTCTAATAAACATGCTTTGAATCCAAGACTTCTAATGACTAATAAGGTTAAATAACAACATTGAAACATATCTAGAATCATACCTTTGAGTTCCTTGTTGATCTTGAGGTCTTGGAGCTTCTAGAGTCACAAATGTCACTCCTCTAATGGCTTACAAACACCAATAGCAAAGAAGATGATTTAGGAGAGAGGAGAGGGGAGGAAATCGGCCAGGGTTCTCTTGCTTTAGGAGAGGTGCCGATTTCCTTATGCCATGGGGTCTATTTATACTTGTAGACTCCTTAAGGGTTACAATATAAACCCTAATTGGATAATCTTCTCTTAAGGCTATCCAAATCCTTTCCATAGATAAGCCTTGGACGAATTAGCTATCCTTTTAGCTTCTAGATTTCGTCCCTTATATATCTACAAGGATTTACAGTCTAAAGCTTAACTATCAAACAATTGACAGTTTATACCCCTTTATTTAATTAATCTCTTTAAGTCACCAAATTAATTCTAATTAATTCTATGACTTATATTAATCAAATAACAATATATTATTCTTTATATCATTCCCATAATATATAAATAATATTTACTCTCTCTTAATAAATCATCCTATCAAGTTGCTATGGTGAAGGCAACTCAAAAGGACCATGCACAACCGGGTCAAATACTTGCCTAATATAGTTGCAGCCTTAGACACTATTCCAACAATGATTTCATACCCCGTAATGAATCTTTAACTATTTTAACTGTTTTAAGGGGGGAATACAGGTTGAACACAATGATAATTGTGTAAATGTTTGTTGTTAAACATCTTTCAAAATGTTACTTACGTTATTTATAAGTTGTCAAAACATTTCAAAACTCATTTAAAGTTATGTTACTTTATAGTTATACAAAACTCTGTTATTAAAGTAAAAGCATAACTTAGTAGAGAAATGAGTCTTGTCAGTAACAGTCCAAGTAGAGCATTAGTAATCTATTAGAGGTATAGTTTAGGAGAATGCTATTCACTACTTCTAGTACAATGAAGCACCCAAAGAATCAATACTATATATCAGAACAAACAGTAAAGAGAATCAAACAATACCAGAAAAGAACATAACAAACAAGTTAGGTTGCTATAGCATGAGAATACACAAACAGGATCTAATTATACCAATGAATCACTAACGCATTAGTGATAGTTATATTGGGTATACATGATCATATAACTTTAATGTGAATTACACGGATTGCAAGAAATTGTTGGGGTCGCGTTTGGTTCCCTTAATCTCTTTACATTGAGAGCGTTTAGTAGGGATTCTAGCTTTTACATTATGACCGTAATAAAACAAATATGTTTTAGGTTATTAGTACATTCGCATGTCATTATAAACGACCTCTGTGTACTTACTTTTCCCATTACTTTCATAAAGTGTTGGTACCACTTGAAAGTTGATCTATTTTCTAGTCAAGATAGTTATAAACTAGGGAGAATATACTTTTACATTTCGACAAAGGAACAGTCGGGTTCATCACAGAACAGAAGATGCCTTGGTAGAAGGCTACGATTAAAGGTTAGGATCATAATGCTAGCTTTATGATTCCTTAATGGATATACCATAGGATACATATATACTAATAGATTCCGACAGCTAATAGGATGTGTGCTCTTCGCTTCACTTCCTATTCTCGTTGGATTGTGGGCTTGGATTGTGGTCACCCAACCTATTATCTACCCGAATCTATATATATATATATATATATATATATATATATATATATATATATATATATATATATATATATATATATATATGCTTAGTATACATTAAGTCATCATAAGGGTACCAGGTATGGATCAGGTCATAGGACACAGAGTCAACGCACGGTTTTTCTAGTACAAAACTTACTTGTCAAAGTCAGTACTTTCGGTATACAAAACTAGAGATTTCCTAGATAAGGGCTTAATCCATTTTATTAAGCCAGTACAGTTTTAGAGACTTTAGGTGAGTAACTCTATAACACCTTAGTTTATACACCATGTTTATATATAAAACTAATATCCAATAGATAGTTGAATGTGTGTTTTCCGCTTTACTTCTTGTTCCCGTTGGATTGTGGGATTAGGGCAGATTCACCCGGTTAACTTTCTACCCGGTATCAGATTATCTATAGCATTATAAACAAAGCTATTATAAAAGTAGTCATCGTAGTCATTATTTTACTATAAGGAATATAGGTTTTCTTAAAAGAACTCTTCATTAGATATAAAGGAATCATTACAAATAACTCCATGAGTAACAAGTGAATACACCAGGGTTATATATGACAACGATCTAACAACCAATGGAATGTGTGCTATCCGCCTTACTTTCTGTTCCCCACTGGGTTGTGAGTTTAGGGCAGATGCGCACAATCGATTGTTTAATTACTCTGAGTATATATAACTTGTACCCACTTAGTACGCATAGAAATGCTTGTAGTGTCATTTTACTTAACTTTCATTCAAGAAGGAAATATAGGATTTTCTAGTGGAACAGGCAAACACTTCAAAACAGAACTTACAACTTACATCACTTGTGCATATACATTTTCACCCACATTTTACAGCTTACTCACATCAGTAAAATCTTATGAGCTCACCAGCTTAATTGCTGATCAACTCTTTCAAATAAATTGTATTCTCAGGAGACTATTAGACAGGTGCTCGTGGTTGGAATTCAGAAGATGGAGCATTATAGCTTCAAGTCTTGTTTTGTTATTTGTTTATGACTTCTATGTTTTTGTGAACACACACATTGTAAACACTTTCTTTCTAAATGAAATGGTTGTTCATTACTTTCTTACCATATACATATCTTGTGATACTAAACATGACATCCTCCACCCCCGAACGTTTCCGCCGTTCCGCTTTTGGGGTGTGACAGATTGGTATCAGAGCATTGTTTATAGTGAACTAAGTATATCGACCGATAAAAGATATACGTCTATAAATACAATGGGGCTTAAGTGCTCTGGATAATGATATATTTTAGAGTATAACTACAAGTTATAAAAATATACCTACTTGCTCATACATGTACATAACAGAACTAGTGTCACAAGGAGAACATAACTAAAAGTATTTAAAGGTTGGGCACTGTCGTCAACCCGAACAGTTATGTAATCATAGCTAGGATCAATATAGCCTGATCAACTATATTCATTCGAGATGTGACCAACATGTGTTTAGGAATGATGTGGTGTTGCAACAGGGTTAAAACTTACCGAAACACCAGTCAAGAGAACGCCAGAACTAGTACAGTTAGAGTTAGAGTACTATGGGAGTATTCTATGATACAATAGCGCGATAACGAGTTTGGAACATACCAAGTACATTACGTTAGAATACTATAGGAGTATTTTAGTCCAGATAAATAACTTATGTGATAACTTAAAAGACCCTTGCGGATAGGTCTATAATCTTACAGAGTATATTCATAAAGTTTTATATATAATCACGATCTTATAGACATAGAATTTGTGACCGACGCTTCGCTATCCATTCCTCTTAAGGAAGTAGTGTTGAGGTGGGATCAATTATTCGAAGGTCCATTTGATCTTTAATTATATACCATACAAACTAGTGTACCTTGTACAATTATAGGAGGATTCCGTAAGGATCACCCCATAAAGTTACCTTAAAAGCTCATACGTTTTGTAGTCATTTTCATTCTCGCACGACAAGCCCAGACAAGCATAACCACTTCCTCATAGTAGACAACAGAAGAGTTCAGGAGGAACAAGGAAAAATTCATGAGAAGATTTCAAGGAAAGATCAGCCGAAGTAACCAAAATGTCTTACGCATCACACTAATAAATATTAACTAGGTTAATTTATCGAGCGAGTGGAAACACTGCTCACATTACATGTGTTAGAATTATTTTCTTACATGCAGCAGGTAACAGTTATTCAGGAAACAAATATTCATTCGAGGATAATTATTTCAAATTCATAGAGTTTATTAGGTATAGACTCATTTATGAATTGTTCCTAGAACCTTGTGGAAGTCAGGACCCGATACATCCAGAACTAGCATAACCTTGTCTTTTCAGCTTTCGGCTTGTGTCTGTTGCTATAGACTTATTCCATCTCATCTTTGTTTTATTTTAGCAAAGATGCCTCCTCACAGATCACCCAGACACGCTACTCTGATAACTCCCATACCTTCTCCACAAATCGATGCAGCAACTCTGAACGCTGCAGTGGTCACGGCTGTGGCAGCAGCCATGGCTCAATATCACCCCACCAGTGCAGGTGGAGGTGAAACGCCTGCTGATTCTACTCAAGGTGAAGTCCCGATGCGCCAGGGAGAGTTCTCCTACAAGGACTTCACCAGATGCCAGCCATTGTCCTTTAATGGGACTAAAGGAGTCATTGCCCTTATGCAATGGTTCGAGAAAACAGATTCGGTCTTCGAAATCTGTTTATGCTCAGAAGGAAGCAAAGTGAAGTTTGTTGCCTGCACCTTCTCTGGCAAGGCCCTAACATGGTGGAGCAGCCATGTTAATTCACTGACCCTAACAGGTCCAAACTCAATAGGTTGGGAAAACCTAAAAGAGTTAATGCGGGAAGAATATTGCCCGTTAGGCGAGATTCAAAAACTGGAACAAGAGCTGTGGGATCTCACTATGGTCGGCTCAGACATAGTGACCTACACGAACCAGTTCATCGAAATAGCAGCTCTATGCCCCGAGATGATTACCTCGGAGAGCAAGAAGATAGAAAGATACATTTGGGGTCTGACTGCTCCGACCCAAGGAAATGTGTTGTCTTCTAACCCAGCCACGTTCGATAGTGCTAAATGCTTGGCTCAGCGACTCATCGATCATGGAGTCTGCCACAGCGTAAAAGTCCCTATTCCTGAGTCATCGAGGGAAGAGGACTATAATCAGAAGTCGGGGAACAAGAGGAAGAAGAAACAAACAACACAAGACACCCCCGCAAGAGCAACGAGCGAGTACTATGTACGCCGCTACGACACCTACTGCTTCAGCACCTTCCAGTCGATATGCGGGAAACCTTCCGAAGTGTGGAAAATGCAACTTTTACCACACTGGAGTGTGACGGGAAATGTAGTGTCTAAATTGCCACAGAAAGGGACACACAGTCCGTTACTACAGGGCACTGGCTCAACCGATCTCCCAAGTCCTCGGAGCTGAAGAAAACCAAGCCTGCTATGGCAGTGGTTAGACTGGACACAATCAGAGGAACTGCCCAATAATCAAGAACTCAGGCGCGGATGGACGTATTCTGACGATCACCGCGGGAGAATCTACCCCGGAGTCGTCGACGAATAGTGGTACGTTTTCAAGATAGTAATTACTTTTAAAATTAATTTATATTCATATAAGATTTAAAATTTTGGTGATGACACTTAACCATAACGACTCACATGTTGAAAAAGGTTGTAATATTCAAGAGAACTAAAGGATCCCTTAGAGAAGCTATTATGGCTCACCATATACCTCAGGATTGTGCGTAACTAAGGTGTTGCAGACTTAGAGTGAGTGACTCTGCTTAGGTCCCCTTTCCTTAATTGGTTGAGGATTTGAGGCAGAGATGCTCAGTCGACTGCCTGGCTCATCTTAAGTATTCACAACTTGTATATGACGGGCGATGGTAGTGGTACCATGGGGGATCATAGTGTAAAAAGTATCCCTTCAGTTAGTAAAGCACTTTTATTTGTATGTATGCGCACATAGCGGTACGATACATAGGAGTGTTAACTTCGAATAGAAGGCAAGAAACATGAGAACAGTTACAAGGAGTACATTGTTGAACATACTAGGAGTACAGTACCAAGCATATCAGGGATACATCATCGTTTATCAGACGTTTCTTTCATTTGACCAAAACTTTGTTCAGTATAGAGTCCGTTTTTTTCTTTCGTCATGAGTTGGCGTGGTCCTCACCATACTAAGTTCATATATTTCTATCGCCTCGATCGGCAAATTCTCGAAACTTTTGCCTTTCATATCGAAAGTCTGACCTGAATCAAAAATTTTATCTTTCACATTCTAAACCCCCGAAGTACTCGTGCGAAGAGTACTTTGTCCTCCGAAGCCTTATCATCAGACGTACGCAGACCGTCACGAACTACCACTCGTCCAGCAGACCAAGTTCGAGCATAGAGGCTATGGACGAATACAGCCCGCCTATTATTATTGAGTGTATATGCGAGGGTGGTATATGAGTATGATTACGTAGATCTAGTATGTGTGTTTCCACACTATCTCCTGTCCTCGTTGGGTTGTGGACCTGGGGCAGACTCGCATATCCGACAGTCCTACTAATCCTAATCATATACGGCTTGTATACATGAGGTAATGATAGATGGACCAAGTATGAATCCTATCAGGAACACCAGGGCAAAGTTGCCAGGTCTACGAGTAGGTATTCTGCAAAACAAAAGAGCGCAACCCCAGTAGTAATGCTAAGAAAGCTAATTTCGGGACAAAATTCCCTCTAACAGGGGGATGATGTTGTGACATCCCCATTTTTCACGGCCAGAAAAGACCGATTTTGTTTATGCTTTATAAAAATCAGAGTACTTCTTTTAATAAAAATGTTGCGGAATTTGTTCCCAGAAAAACATGATAAATAAGTTATTAAAACATTTTCAAAGAAACGTATTTTATTCATTTTAAAACGTTTGGGATGTCATCGTTAATACAGAAACATAAGCATCAACAGAACTTACATTTATTTGCACTAGTGATCTACATCTTTTTAAATCTCTCAGTGTAATGTCACTTCATATCAACACCTGTGATATAAATAAACTGAGTGGGTCAGGTTGGGAAACCTGGTGAATACATAGGGTTTTCAACCCACAATAATATATTTATTATGTTTAAACAATCAAATAATCAACCCAATTACCCATCCCCGTTATCTACTTTACTCTTAAGGATTTAACCTAAGAGTCATCTATCTTGCATTCGTTTATTCCGAAGTCCCTTACTTCCAGGGTTATAGGATTGGCACTAAATCCATAGCTGCCAATGTTCGTTCGTAAAGCACTAATTCCATAGCTGCTATATTCTACTCATCGGGTACTAAATCCATAGCTACCAGTGTTTAATAGGTACTAAGTCCATAGCTACCAATTCCTAACAGGTACTAAGTCCATAGCTACCAGCATCTAACTAATAGGTACTAAGTCCATAGCTACCAATTCCTAACAGGTACTAAATCCATAGCTACCAACGTCTATCAGGTACTAAGTCCATAGCTACAGGTGTTCGTCCCATAGGCACTAAGTCTGTAGCTGCCAATGTATACTCACATTATCGTATATCTCTCATCATTCATCTACCCATGTCATACCCAACATATTCGTATATATAAAATACGTATAAAGTTTAAATTATTTAAAACATGTATAAAACGTTCATCCAACATAGACAGCAAGTATTCAGACAATATGCACACATAGCACGTAGTTTATATAAAATACTTCATATCTATGTGTAAGATGAAAGGGACTATGCACTCATCTGAGTAGGTGGTGACCCAACACTCGGACAACGCTTCGATACTCTTAAAACAATTTTCCTTCGATAAAACCTAGTACCAATACCACTAGGGTTTAGTCTAACGATAACCGCGACAAATTAATAGTCTGACTATTATTATTATTATACAAGCGTTAATACACTCAATATAACTCATAATAATAGCCTAAATAATTATTGTAAGGACCTAATAACATTCCTATAATTATTTGAAAGCTATATTAAAAATTGCGTAAGCGTAGCACACTTACAACGAATTTTATCGAAAACCGAAACTTATTTGGAGCATCGTTTCGAAACCGAAAGACTCCTTTTTCTCGGGTCTCTGGGAGCCTCGGGGCTTCCGTCGGGAGCTAAGGGGTTTAATTAGGGCTGAGGGGGGTTTAGATGAGCTAGAGAGAGAAAGTTTAGAGAGAGAGAGATATGAGAAATGTGTGAGAAGTTCGGAGCACTTCGCACCTCTATTTATAGTGCCAGACTTTGGTCATTACGATGGGCGTAGGGAGGCTACGCGGGGTGTAGTCCTCGGATAAGAATGCCAGCTTCGCACCAGCTAGCTCGCACCCATTCTCGGACCCGGACAAGATCAAGTACGTCGGACGTACCCACCTTCGGACGCGGGGCGTAGCGAGGGGCGACGTGTCAAGATCTGAAGCGAGGCTTTCTTCAGCGATAGACGGTTTAGAACGCGCCACGTCATCGATCCTTCATCAGGTCTCGCAATTTCATGTTTCAACTTTAAAAATACGTAACTTTCACATACGAGCTCTGTTTTCGACGTTCTTTATATCCACGCGAAGGTGGGAACGTACTCTACAACTTTCGTTTAGACTCTGTCGGCTAATTTTGATTTGATTTTAAATTTTATATTATTAACAGGCCGGGACAGGATTGGTCCGTTAAATCCTCATAACTTTTTCATCCGACGTCCGTTTTCACCCATATTTTTCTCTTTACGCTACTATTAACGAGATCTTCGATTCTCTTTCAGGTCGTTTCGGTTAAAAACCGCTCGATCTAATATTCGAATTTCGGGCTGTACACTGCTAGTCCGAAACTTCGAAAAATCATAACTTCTTCATACGAAGTCATATTTGGGCGTTCTTTTTATTGATGTTCTTAGTTTAACATATTTTACGACTTTCCTTTAGAGCGCTAAGGCTAAATCTCGCTCTATCGTAAATTCACTATTTTTGTTTCCCGGTGTCGTGCCGGTTCCGTCGCGAAACTTTGACGGGTCATAACTTCTTCGTTATAACTCGGATTTCGGCGTTCTTTATATGTACAGAAACCTTGTGACATATTCTACAACTTGGTTAAGATTATTTATTCTAAATAATCTTTTGTTGAAAAGTCATTTTCAACCCCTATTGCCTCTAAATTGACTAGCCCGGATCTACGGGCGTTACAGATGTGACAACTCGAAAATTTTTATTTTTATAAGCTCAGTCAGTCAACTCAATTGAGTGTCAATATCGTTAGTACAGAGTTCTAGCCTTGTTACAGGTCATTCTAAGGAGTTTTGAGCTTAATACACTTAAGGAATAAGTGTTAGAAAGTACCCGTTAGAACCACAGTGTAGCAAATCGGACCCTAACCCCATCTAAAGGAGTTCACGGCCACAAGACCATGATTTTACGACCGTAAAATCATGGGGGCCGTACTCTCAAGAGCATATATAAGCCAAAGGGTCATTTTCAAGTCATTTCTTCCTTCCTTGGACGATTTTCCTCCAAATCCTCTCAAGTATCATAACAACAATCACCTTAGATCTTCAGAAGAGTGAGTATTCTATCCCTTGATTAGTTAATAAACCTTATTAACTAGCTTCTTACATTGATTTCATCCATGAAAATCATGTTTATTTAGATACTCAAGAAACACCAAGAACACACATTAGTGTTCTTGGCCAAATCGACTAGTTCAAGCTCGTACATCGTAAGCACTCTTCTTATAACTTGTTGTACACTAGGTTACACATGTTTAGACCTTAGAATCATCAAGAAACAAGGGTTAGAAGAGAGTTCACGGCCAAGGATGTTCTTGGGCCGTGAACTCCCTTTTATGGTGCAATGAAGCCCCAAATTCCTTCCTTAAGCCTAGAGACTAGCCTAGCACTTTACCTTGATGTGTATAGGACTCAAAGCAATCAAAATACCATCACCCACAGGTTTTTATGGCCGCAAACACTTGTCAAAGTGGTCCATGGGCCAAAAACTCAAGTTTTGGGGTGTTTTGATGCCATAAACACTTCTTAAGGCTTAGACTTGAAGTTAGGATGCTTCATTATGACTTTTAGGACCCTAAACAACCCTCATAAACATAAATGGCCATGAGTTTATGGTTGTAAACTCATTAGGTCCGTGAACACCCCAAAGGCTCCAAAGAAAGTGGTCTTCCTCATCCTAGGGTAGAGCTAAGGTCCCTAAATCACCCCTAGCCTTCAAACTTGCACTTACACACGAGTAGCCATGAGTTTACGGCCGTAAAATCCCATGGGCCGTAAACCCATGGTAGTAAACTCATGTGAGTGCCATTCTACCTTCTTTTATTGAATCACATGTGATTTCATCACTTGGTCAAGGTGTTTCCTAGTCCCGGAAGGTGTTTCCTTTCATATAGTTGCTATAAACACTATATTCATGTCAATATGTGTCCTTATCTGTCATTTAGGACTTATTGTGTCTCGGGACTTCATTCGTGGAACTTCTCATCCATACGCACATACCCGTTTGAATCACCCACATCAGGTGATTTCATACCCCGTAATGAATCTTTAAGTATTTTAACTGTTTTAAGGGGGGAATACAGGTTGAACACAATGATAATTGTGTAAATGTTTGTTGTTAAACATCTTTCAAAATGTTACTTACGTTATTTATAAGTTGTCAAAACATTTCAAAACTCTTTTAAAGTTATGTTACTTTATAGTTATACAAAACTCTGTTATTAAAGTAAAAGCATAACTTAGTAGAGAAATGAGTCTTGTCAGTAACAGTCCAAGTAGAGCTTTAGTAATCTATTACAGGTATAGTTTAGGAGAATGCTATTCATTACTTCTAGGACAATGAAGCACCCAAAGAATCAATACTATATATCAGAACAAACAATAAAGAGAATCAAACAATACCAGAAAAGAACATAACAAACAAGTTAGGTTGCTATAGCATGAGAATACACAAACAGGATCTAATTATACCAATGAATCACTAACGCATTAGTGATAGTGATATTGGGTATACATGATCATATAACTTTATTGGGGTCGCGTTTGTTTCCCTTAATCTCTTTACATTGAGAGCGTTTAGTAGGGGTTCTAGCTTTCACATTATGGCCGTACTAAAACAAATATGTTTTAGGTTATTAGTACATCTGCATTTCATTATAAACGACCTCTGTGTACTTACTATTCCCATTACTTTCATAAAGTGTCGGTACCACTTGAAAGTTGATCTATTTTCTAGTCAAGATAGTTATAAACTAGGGAGAATATACTTTTACATGTCGACAAAGGAACAGTCGGGTTCATCACAGAACAGAAGATGCCTTGGTAGAAGGCTACGATTAAAGGTTAGGATCATAATGCTAGCTTTATGATTCCTTAATGTATACACCATAGGATACATATACACTAAGAGATTCCAACAGCTAATAGGATGTGTGCTCTTCGCTTCACTTCCTATTCTCGTTGGATTGTGGGCTTGGACTGAGGTCACCCAACCTATTATCTACCCAAATTTATATATATATATATATATATATATATATATATATATATATATATATGCTTAGTATACATTAAGTCATCATAAGGGTACCAGGTATGGATCAGGTCATAGGACACACAGTCAACGCTCAGTTTTTCTAGTACAAAACTTACTTGTCAAAGTCAGTACTTTCGGTATTCAAAACTAGAGATTTCCCAGATAAGGGCTTAGTCCATTTTACTAAGCCAGTACAGTTTTAGTGACTTTAGGTGAGTAACTCTATAACATCTTAGTTTATACACCATGTTTATATATAAAACTAATATCCGATAGATAATTAAATGTGTGTTTTCTGCCTTACTTATTGTTCCAGTTGGATTGTGGGATTAGGGCAGATTCACCCAGTTAACTTTCTACCCGGTATCAGATTATATATAGGAGTATAAACAAAGCTATTATAAAAGTAGTCACCGTAGTCATTATTTTACTATAAGGAATATAGGTTTTCTTAAAAGAACTCTTCATTAGATATAAAGGAATCATTACAAATAACTCCATGAGTAACGAGTGAATACACCAGGGTTATATATGACAACGATCTAACAACCAATGGAATGTGTGTTATCCACCTTACTTTCCGTTCCCCGCTGGGTTGTGAGTTTAGGGCAGATGCGCACAATCGATTGTTTAATTACTCTGAGTATATATAACTTGTACCCACTTAGTACGCATAGAAAGGCTTGTAGTGTCATTTTACTTAACTTTCATTCAAGTAGGAAATATAGGATTTTCTAGAGGAACAGGCGAACACTTCAAAACAGAACTTACAGCTTACATCACTTGTGCATATACATTTTCAACCGCATTTTACAGCTTACTCACGTCACTAAAATCTTATGAACTCACTAGCTTAATTGCTGATCAACTCTTTCAAATAACTTGTATTCTTAGGAGACTATTAGACAGGTGCTTGTGCTGGAAATTCAGAAGATGGAGCATTATAGCTGCAAGTCTTGTTTTGTTATTTGTTTATGACTTCTATGTTTTTGTGAACACACACATTGTAAGCACTTTCTTTCTAAATGAAATGGTTTTTCATTACTTACTTACCATATACATATCTTGTGATACTAAATATGACGTCCTCCACCCCCGAACGTTTCCGCTATTCCGGTTTTTGGGTGTGACATCTTCAAATATCAGGCTTTCCACATTGAATTCAGCATCTAATATTACATTAGATGGGAATTGGGTATCTCAATATAAAAGATTTTAAGTGGACTTTAAACCCATCCCTACAGCCGCCTTGTACACAAGATCTCTTGCTAACCCTTTGGTTAAATGATCGACTAAATTCAATTGAGTTCTTACAAACTCCACAGATATCACACCGGTCATGATGAGCTCACAAATCGTGCTATGTCTAACACTTAAATGTCTAGACTTTCCATTGTACACTTAACTATAAGCCTTAGCCAAGGTTACAGCACTATCACATCTGATAGAAATGGTAGATATCGGTTTGATCCATAATGGAATTTCATAAATCAAATTCCTTAGCCACTCAGATTTTTTACCAGCAGCAGACAATGCAACAAACTCAAATTCCATGGTTGAGTTAGTAATACAAGTTTGTTTCTTGGATGCCCAAGAAATGGCACCTCCTCCAAGAAGAAACACCCAACCCTTTGTAGAGGAATGATCCTCTAAGTTGTTAATCCAGCTGGCATCTGAATAACCTTCCAAAACAGAAGGATGTCCTCTATAAGTAAACCATAACTCATGGTCCCTTTTAAGTACTTGAATACTCTACTCACAGCTTGCCAATGATGTGTACTAGGATTACTAGTATATCTACTAAGCCTTCCCACAGTATATGCTATATCAAGCCTTGTACTAATCATGACATACATTAGAGAACCAATAGCCCTAGAATATTCAAGTTGAGACACTGGAGATCCTTTATTAGGTAGAAGCTTGAGACTAGGATCTATAGGAGTGCTAATAGGAGAACAATTCTCAAAGTTAAACTTTTTCAATATCTTCTCAATGTAATGAGATTGAGAAATTGAAATCCCATTGTTTCCTTGTTTAATTCTTATACCAAGAATTACATCAGCCTCCCCCAGGTCTTTCATTTCAAAACTAGATGATAAGAATTTCTTGGTTTTATCAACTTCTTTGAAATCAGTACCAAAAATTAACATATCATCCACATATAAACAAATCTTGACTCCTTTACCAGAAGTATCAAATTTGCTATATACATACTTGTCAGCTTGGCTTAATGCAAAACCATTAGACAAGACAACATCATCAAATTTTTGATGGCATTATTTTGTTCCTTGTTTCAAACCATATAATGATTTCTTCAACTTGCACACTTTGTGTTCATTTCCAGGCATCACAAAAACTTCAGGTTGTTTCATGTATATTTCCTCATCTAATTCACCATTCAAGAATGCAGTTTTCACATCTATTTGGTGAATCACAAGATTATGTATAGCTGTAAGAACTAATGATAATCTAATAGTAGAAATTCTGGCAACAGGAGCATAAGTATCAAAGAAATCAATGCCTTCCTTTTGTCTAAAGCCTTGGATAACCAATCTGGCTTTATACTTATCAATTGTGCCATCCACCTTCATTTTTCTTTTGAGGATCCATTTACATCCTAATGCCTTGCAACTAGGAGGTAAATCAGACAATACCCAAGTATTGTTATGCATGATAGAATCAATCTCATCCTGAATTGCCTCTTTCCAGAAATGGAGATCCCTAGAAGCCATATCTTCACTGAAAGTATTTGGATCCTCCTCAATATTAAAACAATATTGATGTTGAGACAGAGTCTCATCCCTTGTTCCTTTAACTAAATATAGTTGAAATTTAGATCCAAAAGATTTAACTTTTCTAGCTCTAGTACTCTTTCTAAGTTCAGGCACAGAACTTGTACCACCAGAATCATCTCCAGCTTGAGTTGCGTTCTTGCTGAAAGATTATTGAATTATGTACCTTGGTCAAGGTATATATGTAAATCTTTCTTCATCAAAGATAGCATCTCTTGACTCTATAACAGTATTTATAGAAACAGAGTCATTAGATTCTAAAACATAGAACCTATAAGCTTTGGAATGCTCAGCATATCCAATAAAGATACAATCTATACCTCTTTCACCCAATGTTTTCCTTTTGGGTTCAGTAAGCCTTACAGCTGCTCTACAAGCCGAAACTTTGAGATAACTCAAATTTGGTACCTTTTTACACCATAGTTCATGATAAGTATTCTTACTCCTCTTATTTGGAGTTTTATTCAAGATGTAACATGCAGTTAACATTGCCTCACCCCAAAATCCTTCACTTAATCCAGAATAAGACAACATGGAATTAACCATTTCTTTTAAAGTTGTAACGCTCCGTTCTAAAAAAATATCTATTTATGGGTTTCCGAGATCAAGAGTAAGGGCGTTTCGGTCTTTCATGAGCAATGGGTTTTTATTCGAGAGGGTTTCGGATCGGAGTGTGTTGCTAGAAGCATGGATCTTCTCGCCACCTTTCCGTGGATATAAAGTTCGTCGGAAACGGATCTAGAATGAAGGAGTTATGATACTTTAAAGTTATTGACACTTATGGCACTTATTAGAAGAAGTTGGCAAGGAGAGGCCATGCATGCATGGGACACGCATGGGTACGCCCAGCATAGGTTGGGTTACACCCAGCGTAGAGTGACCAGATGAACGCGGAGTCCCTCGACGTACGCCCAACGTACGTTTGTCATCCAGAAACCCTATTTTAAGGGCCAACCATTATAAAAGGAACATAATGGTTCTCACCCTAGCCTCCATAAACACTCTCTTATCCTCAGAAACCCTAGATAGCCGTCCCACCTCCATTGTTGGGTGTGTTTGACCTTGGAAAGCTTGTTTTGGCAAAGGAGAGTCTAGAAGAAGAAAGAGGAAGTTGTCAAAGAAGGAGTTGAGTGGCTAGAGCTCGTAGATCTGGAAAGACATCATCTTCTGAGGCCCTTTTGAGGTAAAAAGTCTCTAGCTTGACAATCAGATTGTGTAGATCTATGTGTTGTGAAGTTTTGACATCATTCTTGTCCCAAAAACCTCATCTTGATGCATGATTCGAGTTGGTTGAGATTAACTGTCCTTTTAGACCTTATGAGAGGTCTTGAGTAAGAAAAATGAGGTCCCAAGGGCTTTGGTTGTTTAATATGTGATATAGATAGGTCTTAATGGATTAAGACCTTGGATTAAGAGCTTTATGGACATCCCAAGTAATAAAGTTTGAGACTTTATGAATCCTAGGCATATTTGGTCTATGGATCTGAAGTTTGGACTTAAGAGCTTAAGCCATTAAGATCTTATGAGAAGTTGTAGTTCAGCGGAGTTACGCCCCGCGTAAATGAGGGTACGCCCGACATACACGTCAGGGAGCTGGTACGCTAAGCGTAGATTGAGTTACGCCTTACATAACGCTGCTAGTTTGGGCCTTGAGTATTTGGGCCTCGGTTTCGGCTGTGCTTTGGGTCTTTGGGCCTTAATGGGCCATCAAGATTCAGGGAAGATGGGCCAAGTATGGGTGTCGGGCTTAGGGTAAGGCCCAATAAGGAGAATGGGCCCAATGTAGCAAATTGGGCCATTAATGGGCTTGAGAGTTTACCTAGTGTTGGGCCTTTCATATTTTGATTATGGGCCTTAGTCTTGGACCAGATTGAGTTAAGGGTAAATTAATCAATTTACCGTTGGAAGGATATTGTGCTTGGACTAATGATTGTTTTGCTGCTTCGGATAGTTTGGGATTTTTGGTGAGACGGTGGTTCGGGAATCTACTTCTTCAGTTCAGAGTTTCGGTAGTTTCGAGGTGAGTTATCCTCACTATATCGACAAGGTCTAAGGCACCAAGGTCGACCCTTTATCGATGGAAATCCGAGTAGTTGTTATGTTATTGTTTTGCTATATGTTTGCATCCTGGTAGTTAGGATGGTATATGTTACAGACCTGGTTAAGTTCGGAATCCTGGAATATAGGATAATGCTATGTGAGTGACCGGTTAGGTCGGTATCTTGGTTAGAGTATGTTATGTATGTGATCTGCTAGATCGGTTGATTGGTGATTAATTGTTATATGATTATATGTTTATGTGCACATGGTTGGTTGACTGGGGTTAGGTTGAGGCGGGTCCTGCTTTGTGCTGTAGGCCAACATACCTTGGGCGGACCGGATATTCCAAAGGCCCAGCGAGCGGTCCGGATAGGCTGTAGGCCCCACGATGGTGGACCAGCCGTGCCGAGGCTCGGAGAGTGGACCAGGCCGACTGAAGGCCCGGTGCGGGCGGACCGATCATACTGTAGACTCAGAGAGTGGACCAGGTGGGTTGAAGGCCAGTGCGGGCGGACCAACCACACTGCAGACTCGATGTATATGGCTAGACTCGGAGGGTGGACCAGGTGGACTGAAGGCCCGGTGCGGCGGACCAGTCACACAGTAGACCCGAAGTGCATGGTTGTTCTGTTCTGTGTTATGATATGTTATAAATTGTGTATGGTATTGTGGTTGGTATTTTGGGGGTATCTCACTAAGCTTTCGGGCTTATAGTTGTGGTTTAATGTTTCAGGTACTTTAGTAGACTGTGGCAAGGCAAAGGCGTGATCGTACCGGTCCTCATGTTTTATGTGTTTATGATGTGGTTCTGGGAAATACTCTGATAATAAATGTATTGAAAACCTTTTTGTAATAACTTTATGAAATTGGGTTGTTTTTGAAAAGTTTAAATTGGTTGGAATTTTTAGAGCGTTACAAAAGTCATATTCTTCCTTTCAGCTACACCATTTTGTTATGGTGTATATGGGGTTGTGGTTTAATGTATTATTCAAGTTGTTTCAACATAAACTGGATCATAATACTTACCACCTCTATCAGTACGCAATACATTTATCAATTCATTTTTATGAAGCTCAACTTGTTGTTTATAAAATTTAAATTTATCAAGTGCTTCATCCTTAGAATGTTGCAAATAGATATGACAATATCTAGATGCATCATCAATAAAAGTAACAACATACTATGTATATGTCACAACTAGGAATTCTAAGGTTTTTTTTTTTGTAAACATTAACAAGAGTAACATTTGTGGCTAACACTTGAAAGTATGCATGTTGATTATTCAGTGACAGCAAAATTCCATCAAACACTCTATAAAAATACTTCAAATGGTCAACAAAATATTGGAAACCCTAAAAATCCCGGTTTAAGTCCATTATGGACTAGGATTTCCTTATTGGGCCTAATGGGCCAATAAGCTTCCAATTTGACTATATTGGGCTTAGGACCCTTAAATGGGCCTTAATTGGACTCACTTTCATGAAATTTAACATTTTAAGCTATGATGTATCCAAAAATGAATTGGTTTACCTTAATGGACCTTATTGGGCCATAAGTAACCTAATTAGCTTTAATGGGCTATGAAACCCATTCTTTCATTCTAATTGGGTCGTAAACATCTCTAAGGGCCCAATGGGCCTAAAACCATAAAAATAGGCCTCCTATTATTGGAACCAAGCATTAAAGGCCCATTCCATCCCTCTTCTTTCTCCCTCTCGGCCCATCTAGATATATATAAAAAAAGAAAAGAGATTAAGAGAGTTGACTTTTATGTTGACACCTCATGATTATCCAACATACCTCTAAGTTATATCCCTCATTTATCCATGCCAAGTTCATGTATCAAGGCAAGCTCATTCCCCCCCCCCCCCCTCTCTCTCCTTATCTACGACCGAGAGCACCACACACCACCACCATTTTCATTTTGATCAAACTCTTACAAGAAAATTACTCTCAAGAACTTTTCCTTTTTCTCCAAATTTTTGAGCATTGGTGTGTGTCTTCAAGGAGTTTTTCAATTAATATCATCATTCTTGTTAAGTCTTTACTTGAATCCATGGCTTAACTTCTATATTTCATCAAAAATCTCATCTTAACTCATGCAAATTCATGATCATGCTTCATAGAACCCATCTAAGCCCAAAGACCTCTCAAGAAACTTGCTAGGGTCGAGAATCACCTCAACCTTTTCCAATTCTTCTTCAAACTGAGAACAACTAAACAAGGTGAGTTCATACCCCCTTGTTTTTGGTTTTTACTTGTTTTTGGGTGGAGAATACAAGTATTATGTGATGATCTATGTGTGTTTGCATGCTATATGTGAATTCTTTAGTTTTTTGGTTGTGATAATATGTAATATTTCTTATATTTCGAGATCTATAGCAAAAAGTGTTAGGTCCAGTTTTGTGTTGCATCTTTGGGCTCGTTAGCTAGTCCAAGTTTTGTCTCCGGTATGGGCCTGTCCATCTGTGAGTTTTATGTAGGGTTTATTATAAATAGATGCTTGCATGCATCCTAGAACGTAACGATTAGATAAGAATTGATAGAGATTTTCAAGCGTATTCATCGTTCTTATTTTTGTAACCCTAGAATCCTCTACAGCGGAAGTTCTTAATCGAGCTCTGCTGAGGATTGAGTTAATCTAATCATTCGACTCATTCAGATCCATACTTGTGTTTTATCTCACTGTTTTTTATGTTTTTTATTTACCTGTTACAAAGACTTAATCGATCAAAGAGTTTTCATAACTCATCAATTGGTATCAGAGCAAGAGGTTGTGTAATTCATACACATCTCTTCTGTGAAAGAAGCGATTAGGGTTATTCCGCATTAACTGATATTTATTGAGCCGTCATTCCATAATGGACGTAACTTAGCATTTATTTGTTTTGCCCTAATATTACATATTACAAGTCTGATCTTTCAAACAGGTTAAACGATCAACCATGAACGAGTCTCAATCTAATCATATCAACATCGTAAACAGCATTGGATCAACGACAAAGATTCCTATTCTTTACACCCAGGATTACGAGGTTTGGGCGCATCATTTTGAAGATTATGTCATCGGATCTGAAGATAATGGGTATCTTATTTGGGAAGCCATTGTGTCTGGACCATTTGCTCACTCAGGAACATCCAAGATCATTAAAACTCAGAAAGAATATAATGATCTATTAAAAGATGTAAAAGACGTTGCTCAAGACGAAAAGGAGAAGTTTCAGTGCAATATCAAAGCATTGAGACTGATCCGATTCGCTCTTCAATCTAATACATTTAGGTTGGTGAGTTCCTGCAGTACCGCTAAAGAAATCTGGGATAGGTTGCGAGAGCTATATTCCACAGATGAAGATTTGGAGCATTCCATTCAGACGTTGCTTTTGTCTGAGTTTGGTGAATTTAAGCAGAATTCTGATGAATCTGTCACTCAGACGTTTGATCGCTTCAATCATCTTCTTAGCAAGATGATCAAACATGATATAGAAAGGAATTTGATTGAACAGAAGGTCACCTTTTTAAATGGCCTAAGATCTGAATGAAGAGCTGTCGTGTCTACAGTTAAAGCTCATGAGCAGTTCAAGTCATATTCATTGGCAAAGCTGGTGGGAATTCTGAAATCCCAAGAAAAGATTGTCATGTAAGAAAAGAATGTGGTCTCAAGTTTGGGGTCCTTGGCCCTCCTATCAAAAGGCAAGAATGCAGTGGAAGACGAAGATATGAACCTAGAGGACTATGATCTTACGTCGGAAGATTATGCTATGATGGTGCCCAATCCCAAGAGGTTCATCAAGAAGAGGTTTCCTACCAATAAAAACAAAAATTGGTAGGGGAGCTAGAGTTCTGAAAAGGTAAGGGAGGAGCCGAAGACAGAGGAACCAAAGAAAGAGGCGAAAGTTGAAGGAGATTCCGGCGTTAGCTGCTATTACTGTAGAGGAAAGAACCATTATGCTAAAGATTGTGTTCTGAAGAAAATGGCAGAAAAAGATTAGGAAAAAGATGAAGAGGCTGTCTTAATGAAAAAAGCTTGAAGAGATCAAGAGGAAGAAAGCTGCTGCTAACCCTTCTATGAATGCTCTTATTGTACAGGGTTCGGCAGAGGATGACGAGTTCGGTGGCGTGCAGGTATGATCAACCGACTCTGAGGATGATGAAGTGAGAAAGCCTTCACATGGAAAGGCATATGTTGCGAGAGGTGACGAAAGCAGTGGGAAGTGTTTGATGGTGAATGATGTATCTCACATGAGGGGATACAATACTGATGGTGGAAAAGAGGACACCAAGGAGCAAGAGGACTTATGCTTCACAGCAAAACCTCTCAGTGTGCAGATCAATGAGCTTGATGAATTGATCAAGAAGGTACAATCTCTTTTTATGTCATTCAAAGTCCCACAGAAATCATATGAAAATGAATTAAATAGCTTAAATTCAAGAATCTCAAATCTGGATAGTTGTTTAACTCAAACACGGGTCACCAATTCTAACCTAACTGACCAAATAAGCAGGGTGTCATCCAAGAGTGAGGAGCGAAGGATGTGGATAGAGCAAAAAGAGTCGGAGCTGATAAAGTCTAAGGATGAAAACATTTATTTACAAAGAGACAATTTAAAACTTTCAAAACAGAGAAATGTTTTTTGTTTGATTGCTAAACGACTTTATGCTAACATCACTCAACTACATCTGAATTGTGAAATAGGGCAAAAAATTAATCGCATGATTTTACCCTTCCTTGAGTTTAAGGAGGATGAAATCGATGCTGAAGCATATAACTGCGAAAGTGTTGTATCGTCTGATGATGTGAATCCCACTTACATGTATGGTCTGGAAAAAATAGAATCTTTCATAAAGTCCAAGGACCATAAGGACATGCTGAAAAACCTTTTGGATGAAAACGATAAGCTGAAACTAAGTACCGAAACCATACAAAAATTTGACTCATTGAATGCCAATTTAAGTTCAGAAAATAAAATTGATGTTGAAAACGCATCTGAACTTAATGAGGACGATGATATGAGTGTAATTTTTGTAGAGGATGAAGTCGACTGTTCTGAGTTTGTCAAGAGCGACCCCGAAAACCACAAAAATCTAATTTCTGAAAATTCTGTGGAGTTTGCTCGTATGTCCCAAAATAAGTCCCTGATTCTTGAAGAAAAAGCAGTTGTGTACCAAAAGGTGAGAACAACGCCAAATCAGGTACATAAGGTCACAGGAGTAACCGAGCATCAAACAACCGAACTCACTGTCATAGTGAACGAAGATAACGCAAATGGCTATGATGAGTTTTTCTGGTCAGCTCCTATAGGTAATGCTAACGAAACTGTTGGTCTGTCAAAGCGGACGTCCTGGAAAACCAAAGGCAGATATGTACCAGAGCCACTAAACAAGCCTGACAACTTCGACGTGCCAAGCACTAGTGGTACAAAAGAAGTTCCTGTAGAAGAAGTCTCTTCCACAAGCGAAACATCATCCGTGAAAAGGGAACCGGCTGACAAGAAGCAAAAGCAAAAGGCTAACATCCACAAATAGCCGAAACAAGTGAAGGATCAAAAGCAGCAAAGGAATCAAAGATACAAAAAGAATCTCTCAGAGCGAAAGCAGTTTTGGCGATCTCAATACGCCCATTTCTCTTATCATGACAAAAATTCAAAGTCAGAGAAAAGTGATTTCAGGCCACAAGAGTGCAATAACAACCAAAAGGACAGGTTCGGTTCAAACAGCAACCGAAAGGACAGGTTCGGTCCCGAAAGCAATAGCTACCGAACGTCCAGGTTCGGTCCTTCCAATGACCAAAAACAAAAAGGTCATATCGAACCGCAAGTTAGAAGAAATTCCCATTCTAATTCTTCTAGTTCTCAATTCTCTTCTAAACCTAATTCTGTTCGTGCACAAAATTCTAAATCATCAACGAACCTAAAAGGAAAATCGAAGATTTCCTCTGTCCAGGAAGACCGAAAGCAGTCTAAAGCCCAAACACCAAAACCTGAAACCATATTGAATGAAACTAACCCTAATAAAATCAAAGTTTTCACTATTAAGAGAAAAGATGAAACAACATTAATAAAAAGAACATATCTTGTTGATGTTTCTCTTACTATACCTGTTCCTGTGAAAGGCTCACATGGACCCAAGAAACTTTGGGTTCCTAAATCTGCTTAATTTTTGCAGGTTATAAGTGACGAGCAGTTCGAAGAAGAATGGTACATTGACAGTGGCTGCTCACGTCACATGACAGGGAGGAAGGAGGAGCTAAGGGAATTTCGATCTCTTCAGAATGGTGGGAATGTCAAGTTCGGGAACAACTCATATGGAACGATAAAGGGTTATGGGATTATAACCAATGGAGACTTCACAATAAGAAAGGTGGTGTACGTTGAAGGGCTACAGCATAATCTCATCAGTGTATCTCAACTGGTAGGAGGTACCGGTCTCAAAGTTTCATTTAACGATGAGGGTTCAGAAATCATAGAGAAGAAATCAATAAGGGTAATTCTCAAATCAGAACGCAAAGGCGAAATGTTTCCTCTCAATCTCAAACCAATCAAAGGAAATCCAGCTATATGTCTCTTATCCAAAGCTCACTCTGATGAAAGCTGGTTGTGGCACCGAAGGCTCTCACATCTCAACTTCAAAGACATCAACAAGCTTGTCACAGGAGGTCATGTTAGGGGTCTCCCACTGCTCAAGTTTGATCGAGAACATTTGTGCGCTGCATGTGAAATGGGGAAGCAAAGTCGTCAAAGTCATCCATCCATTATAAACACAAAAGTTGTTGAACCACTTGAGTTGCTTCACATCGACTTATGTGGTCCATCATCAATAGAAAGCATTGGTGGTAGCAAGTATATTCTTGTTATTGTTGATGATTTCTCACGTTTTACATGGGTGTTCTTTCTGAAGCACAAATCTGAGGCTACTCTTAAGCTAAAGATGTTTATTAAGCAGGTTGAAGTGCAACTGAGAAAAGTCGTTCGCAACATCAGGAGCGACAATGGACTGGAGTTCAAAAACAAAGAATTTAAAGACTTTTTGGCAGAAAAAGGAACCAGTCACAACTTCTCAGCTCCCTACACACCTCAACAGAACGGAATTGTCGAAAGACGAAATCGATCCTTGTGTGAGGAGGCCCAAACGATGCTAAGTTTTGCTTATCTTCCTTTATATTTCTGGGCTGACGCTATTGTTGCAGCATGTTTCACGCAGAATAGGTCTTATCTCAACAAGCGCTTTTCTCTTACTCCTTATGAGATAATAAACAACAGAAAGTCGAACGTAAAATTCTTCCATGTATTCGGCTCACGATGCTTCATCTTCAACTCCAAAGAACATCATAACAAGTTTGACGTTAAAGCTGATGAAGGAATTTTTCTGGGATACTCACTTACTTCAAAAGCATACCGGGTTTTAAATAAGCGTTCGAGGAAAATCGAAGAAACATATTATGTGACTTTCGATGACAACTACGTCAAAAAGCTAAAGGCTACTGAAGAAGCAATTGGAGAGATTTTCACTCAAACAGGTCAAGTCACTGCCTCGATTGCTAATTTGTTCGATCAGTTTGTGGAATTATTCGATGAACCTGAGAAAGCTACTATATCGGAGGCCATGGCTGCAGACAACAAAGTCGACCATCTGAAGCAAATCGTCGAAGATGCCACCAAACGAATGGGTGAAGGAGAACATGTTCCAAACGAACCTCCTAAGCATGGTGCTTTAGTTGAGGGGGAGAATCCATCTTCTTCAAAACAACCAAGCTCACAAATTGAGGGGGAGAAATCTATTCCAGTTCCACCCAAAAGCTCAACTGCACCCGAAAGCCCTTCGGCACCCGAAAGCTCGACAACACCAGAAAGTCCTGTAGCACCAGAAAGTCCAGCTACACCTGAAAACTCATCAGTCGAGGGGGAGAATGCCGATGTGTTCTACGACGACGATAGTCAATCTGAATTGGAAGAAATGGTCAACGCTGAATTGGATCCATCCTATGATCCAAATTACCCTCCTCTTGTTAAGTGGACCAGAGATCATCCTGTATCCCAGGTAGTAGGTAATGTCTCTGAAAAGGTCCTCACCCGATCTCAACTGAAGGCAAATCAAACATCTCTATTCTCCAAAGTAGAGTTCTGCATGTATAATTCTTTCGTCTCAAAAGTTGAACCGAAGACAGTAAATACTGCCTTGATCACTCTGACTAGGTTCAAGCTATGCAAGATGAACTCAACGAGTTCGAAAGAAACAAAGTATGGCGCCTCATTCCAACTCCTAAAGACGCCTCAGTTGTTGGTCTGAAATGGGTATTCAGAAATAAAATGGACAAGGAAGGCAATGTGATTCGAAACAAAGCTCGTCTCGTGGTGAAAGGATACTGCCAGGAGGAAGGAATTGATTATGAGGAAACTTTTACTCCGGTAGCGAGGCTGGAATCTGTTCGAATATTTCTGGCTTATGCTGTACACAAGAACTTTGAGGTCTATCAAATGGACGTGAAATGCGCCTTTCTGAATGGAGAACTTGAAGAAACAGTTTACGTGGAGCAACCTCTTGGATTTATTAATGAAAAGTACCCCAATCACTGTTATATTCTGGACAAGGCAGTTTACGATCTGAAACAAGCACCTAGGGCATGGTATGAAATGCTAACCAAGTTTTTAAAGATGTCAAAATTCAAACAAGGTTCGGTTGACCCAACCTTCTTTCGTAAGAAGGAAGGTAACCACCTTATGATTGTTCAAATCTACGTCGATGATATCATCTTTGGCTCAACGAATCCTAGCTTAACAGATGAATTCAGAAAGCTGATGGAGACTAAATTTGAAATGAGCTCAATGGGTCCGATTAACTTTTTCCTTGGTTTAAATATTAGACAGGGACCCGAAGGCATCTTTATCAACCAGGAAGCTTACACCAAGACTCTTCTTGCTAAATTTGGCATGATGGGAGACTCAAAGGTTAAAGTTCCAATGGCATTCGGCACCAAGCTCACACCATCCTTGGAAAAACCGACAGTCGATATTATGTTATATCGCCAGATGATTGGATCATTAATGTACCTTACTACTAGCAGGCCTGATATAATGTTTTATGTCTGTTACTTTGCTAGATTTCAGGCGAATCCTTGTGAACCCCATATGCTTGCAGTGAAAAACATACTCCGGTATCTGAAACGAACCACCTCTCTCAGTTTATGGTATCCATCAAACTCAGGTTTCTTCGTTCAAGCCTACTCAGATGCAGACCTTGGAGGTTGTGGTTTAGACAGGAAAAGCACCACTGGAGGCTGCCAATTCCTAGACGAGAAGTTGGTTAGCTGGCAATCAAAGAAACATACATGTGTCTCTCTGTCTACAGCCGAAGCAGAGTACATCGCAGCAGCCTCCTATACATCTCAAGTGATTTGGATCCAAAGCCAGCTCCGAGACTATGGACTCAATATGAAAAAGATCCCACTATATTGCGATTCAGAAAGTGCAATTAGGATCTATCATAACCCAGTGCAACATTCCAAGACAAAGCATATAGCACTAAGGTATCACTTTATTAAAGATCATGTGGAAGATGGGAACGTCGAAATTCACTTTGTTCGAACCACTGATCAACTGGCTGACATCTTCACTAAAGCTCTTCCTAAAGCATCTTTCAACAAAATTCTACAAGGGCTAGGAATGATGGAATCGGAGTCAGTACCAAAGACTACCTCTCAAAATTAAAAGTTGGTAGTGAAATAGACCGAACATTTAGGTTCGGGTCTCATGTGTGCCGAAATGAACCGAACGCTCGGGTTCGGGTCTTGTTCTGGTATACCGAAATGAACCGAACGCTCGGGTTCGGTCATATCATCTGATCTTCGCTTATCACTCAAAGGTAGTTTCTTTGGTTGTAAACCTTCAGTATTATTTTCTCAAATTCAGTTCTGTTCTTTTTCAAACTTATTTTTTTTAAACCGAAATAGACCGAACGCTCGGGTTCGGTTCCAAAATTTTTTTTAACCGAAATAGACCGAACGCTCGGGTTCGGTTCCAAATTTTTTTTGTGTCTCATTTTTTTATTTTTTTTTAAATCAAAAATTCCAAAAATATTTTTTTACTCTTTTTCTTAGTTTCTTTTCGTGAATTCAAAAACTCCAAAAAAAAAAATTTTATTATTTTGTTTTGTTTTGTGTCTTATCTTTTTGTGTGTCTATTTGTGGGGAAATCATTTTACTAGTTAAGTGTCCCTAGAAGCATGTTGATGTATGTGTCCAAAGCCTCACCTGATTCTGAATAATAGCTTTATTGACTTGGTACAAACAAACCTTTTCTTCCCAATTAGGCTTTCATATTTATTTTAATCATGAGCTACCTAACTCTCTTCTCACATGAGATAAGAGTTTTCTGCTTGGTCCCTATTTTCACAGCAGAGGTACTTTGGTTTCTTTACACCATCTACACTACTTTTCTCCATCTCATTTGCTTCATAAACGTAACCCTTGAGACTCTCAGAAATTACCACTGAGGTTTATGGTTACACAATTTATGTGTTTATGATCTTAGCTTCGTGTCACTACGAACTAAGTGAAACCCACAATTCAATACCTACTATGCATTGACGGTGAACAATCCATTTTGCTCTAGTTTTCACTAACGAATTGACGGACTTATCCATGGGGATGAAAAGTAAAATCTCTAATTTCCTTTTGAGTGATTCCTATGAAATTGTTAAATCCCATAACATTTCTTCCCTTGGAATCCAGTTTTAAATTTTTTTTTGAGATTTTACATAAACTATTTTATCTAGCCACTTATATTCTTTCAAACCTACTTGTTCAACAGACTATATTGGTCTCACAAGTACTTCGTTCGATTTCTGTCTTATATCAAGATTAGGAATTCCGAATTGAAGCGAAAGCCACCCAAATAAGCCTAATTAAAAGAAGCCTTTCAACACTTCTCAATAAGTGTCTGATCGTTATTTAACGGGAAACCACACAAACACTTTAAAGTCTCTCTTGACTTTGAAGGAAGAGATTCGTGCCCGGGATCCTTTGTTTCGTGTCTTTAATGACATCACAAAATCCCTAATATGTGTTGCTTTATTTCTTTTTCTTTTACACACTAAGCACGAAAATCTTTTTGATTTTCCAAATTTATGGTTTCATTAATTACACGGCATAATTTTTACATGGGATTTGCAGTTATAAGGGAATTGTGGTTAATATTGATCCACGTGGTCAATTTTTCTTTAAGATGTCGTTTAATCTAAAAGGATAAGATGCTCACTCAGGCGGGAGTCCAATCGATTTGATTTTCAATGGCACTAGAAGGCCAGGCGTGCGAATTGGAACCGTTTCGTTTAAAAACGGCGCCTGATGGGAAGGCATGTGAATCGGGACTGACACTCTCTCTCATGCGTAATCATCGGTGAAACCAACTGTCACGCATCCATCACTTCCGAAAAACCCTTCGTATTTCCCTCGAAGATTTGGGATAGATTCTTCTCTCTCCTCTACCCACAGTATAAAAGGTAACATAAACCATTGTTTACCTCTTTACTGCACCCATATTTCAGAGAGCAAGAAAACCTTCAAGCATTCTACTGTTCATCATCTCTCCCATCTTCTTCACAACAATGGCGGATTCTTCATCAGTTCATGCTACTTCCCACATCCTCCCGATTCGTCCCCAACAGAGTTTGATCATCGATCTTACTCCTCAGGTCTATGATGCATTCATGTTCCTGATAATCGAATGCCTCAAGTACTCACCGATTGCTCCTGCTCTCACCAAAGTTGAAGCAGTTCCTATGGAGTTCTTATCTCAGATCTTCGCCACTGCTCATTACGACAAGGCAGTCGACAGGATCTTCTTTGACGTGCTCGATCACAAGGCGTCAATCTCCAAGCAGAGGTTTTGCTCAATTTTAGGGTTCGAACCGGATTCAACTAGGGTTAACCCTGAATCGATTCCGGTGGGTCACATGTTCTCTATGTTCTACAACATGGGGTATACTGAGGTGCTGACAACGGTCATGAAGTTCAAGAAATCGTGCCTGCCTCCTCAGTGGAATGGGTTGTTTACAGTGTTGTTCAAGGGGCTATCTGAACACAGTGCTGGATCAGACGGAGCAAGTCGTCTGTTCATCTCGATTCTCTACGAGATCTACTACGGTATCAACTTGGACTACGAGTCGGTCCTTTGGCAACAGTTGATTCAGAGTCTGTCTTCTACATCTCGGCATTCCGAGATTTCCTACGCTCGTTTTTGGACTCTTATTACAAAATGGGTGATGGCAAGTACCACGTCCCCATTGTTGAAGGTTCTCCAATGTCTTCGATTGGTACTTTCCATACCACGAAGATCATTGTCTCCGATGCCTCCAAGTTCCAATGCAATGGCTCAATCCCAGAGTCGATGTATGGAGACGTTCCTGCTGACAGCCGGATCATTAAAACATACAAGGAGTTTCGACGCTTTGGTTCGAGAGAGCTTACTCCTGAAATGCTCAAGTCCATCCATGAAGCTGACAAGCCTGCGTCAAGGGGAAAGAAAACTGACAAAGGCAAAGACAAGCAAGTTGGTAAGGGAGCGAAAGGCCCATCTCCCAAGAAAAGAAAAACCACCAAGGCTGTCCAATCCCCTCCGCTAAAGAAGAGAAAAACCCAACCAAGGCGAAAGTTGGTTATCGCTTCCTCCTCAAGTGAATATGAGGGAAAGAGTTCTGACTCTGACGGATCTCCTCGTGGTAACACTCCACCACGATCGCCTACTCCAGAAGTTCACTTTTCTACTTCTCCAATATCTTCTCCCCCAGTTACCATTCCCATTTCCATTCCCCCCATAACCTCCACCACTCAAATACCATCCACCTCCATCCCTGTACCCCCACCCATCTTTACCGAAGCAACCACCACAACCACTGCAAAAGTAAGAACCAATGTATCTGATACAGGGGCTCCTACTAACGCACCCAAACCCCCACCAACTACCGAACATTCCACCTAACTCGAACCTACTACAACTACCGAGCCTCCACCCTCACCACCTCCATCATCTCTTGCTCATGCAGCAGAGAGTGAAGAACCATTCCTCGGTAGGGAGGATATGACATTTTATTGGTCTACTATAGTCCGTTTCAAGTTCAGAGTGATGACGATGATGATGCTCCTGTCACAAAGAGGCATCTCAAGGAGCTTCACGATAAAATCGATTCACTCATCGCCTCCTCTTCTTCATCCCAGTCTACCATCTCTTAAGCTGCCATTCAGAAGACTGTTGATGCTTTTTCCAAAGCTTAACAAGTCTCTCTAGACTCCGCCACTGCAGCCATTGATGCCTCAACCAAAGCATGTGAGGCAGTGACCGAAAAAGTCGATAAACTATTCACTGATGCTTCTTCTTTGTTACAGTCATTACAGGAAAATGCTGAAGCCACCAAAACAAAGCTGGAACCCATTGTCAACCAGCTGGCTACATCCATTGCAACAGAACTGAAGTCTTTTGCATCTCTTCATCAGACTCTCTCAGACGACCACTCAGCGTTTAAAGTGACGATTGAGGAACGATTGACTAAGCTCCATGAGGATCTTGCTGCTGAAAACTCACTCATGGACGCTCTTGCCAGAAAGACCACTGCTCTAAAGGTCAAGAGTCTTCAACTCTCCAATTCTCAACAGGAGATTGAGTCTCTTCGATCTGAAAGAGAGGTGATTTCATCGTGTGTTTCGGATGTCCACGCATCCATTTCAAACATCCTGGAAGCAAATGACCCGATACTCAACTATTCTGTGAGGCGTGATCTTGCAGAAAAACTTGCTCCTACCCTCTCTCTCCTGAGCAAGATTGAAGGGTTCCTTGATTTTGTGTCCATTCCGAAACAAGGGGGAGAAAAAGAGAACGTGTCTCAACCGCCTCCTATTTCAACAGCAACACACACAACCGAACCCCCTCCTACAGGTCAAGCCTCAGGTTCGGGTGTAAAAGACAAGGGCAAGAAAATTGTTGAGGAGAGCGATGATGATAAGGAGACCATTGCCGACCTTCTGAAAAGGCAAGGTCGAGATAGAGATGCTGACATCAGCGCTCGTGTAACTAGAGAGGCTGAAGAAGCCGAAAGAAGACAGAAAGAAGCTCACGACCTTCTCGAGAGCAGGAAAACTCTTTTTCCTCCTTGGACTCTTGAGAAGCTGCTGAAAGAAGCCATCGAAACACCCAACATCTTGTGGCTAGAACTGGTGATCTCTTTAGATCGTTCTAATACTATCGATTCTCAGCTCGATATGCCACTGACCCGAAAGGCGTTCGTATTCCATGCCTTTGACAACATAGCTGAGTTCCCTCATCCTCATCCAAAGGTTGATAGGGACTTAGTTGATTTGTATCTGAGGGCCGCTCAACCACAGTACCAAACATGGAGCGCTCAGAAGATTATCAATGTTCGGGTTCTAAAGCCGTACAGGGAAGGAAACTTCACCAACGTTCGGTTTAAGGTGTTGAGAGGATCTGCCAAGACCGAACATGCCATCTCGCTTGCTGATCTTCCCAACTTGAATCCACACGACTGGATCATCTTGCACAACATCCTTCTTACTAATGAAGCAGAATATGGTCCGATCATCGACCACTTCAAGAGGATGCTTGTTTGTTATATCATGGAAGTTGCCAAGATGGATCAGGAGACAGCGAGCGTATTCAAGAAAAAGCCTACCATATCTCCTGTTGGCTCAGCAAGTGACCTAAACATGATGCAGATGGGGAAGATAGACCCGAAGAGAAACTTCGTTATGTTTACCAGAAATGAAGGCCAAAAATGTCTTTTCGCTTTGGCATACAAACATCTCTATACCACTGCATGTCTGGAACATGTCTTAGGGATCATTCATCGATGCAAGTAGAACTCGGCGGATGACAAGAAGTACTTTGATGATATGACTCAATGGTACATTCGCTTCAGACAGACAATCCTCGCCCTTATCTCGCGTATGTTTGATACAACCAAGAAGGTTGCAGCAGCTAGTCCAAGCAAGAAGAAATGATAGTCTCGCTCCAAATTGACGCAAAGGGGGAGATTGTTAGGTCCAGTTTTGTGTTGCGTCTTTGGGTTCGTTAGCTAGTCCAAGTTTTGTCTCCGGTATGGGCCTGTCCATCTGTGAGTTTTATGTAGGGTTTATTATAAATAGATGCTTGCATGCATCCTAGAACGTAATGATTAGATAAGAATTGATAGAGATTTTCAAGCGTATTCATCGTTCTTATTTTTGTAACCCTAGAATCCTCTACAGCGGAAGTTCTTAATCGAGCTTTGCTGAGGATTGAGTTAATCTAATCATTCGACTCGTTCAGATCCATACTTGTGTTTTATCTCACTTTTTTTACGTTCTTTATTTACCTGTTACAAAGATCTAATCGATCAAAGATTTTTCATAACTCATCAAAAAGGGTGAAAGAATCATAAACAAAAACATAATAAACAACATACATCATAGATCTAAGGGTCCTTAAGTTTAAAAAGTGAAAAACAAAACCAAAGAACCTTACAAGTGTCATTTTTGCAAAAATAACAAAGATTGGGTGTAAATTGTTAATTATCGGTTTTATGAGGGTTATAAGTTGTTTATTAGTATAAAACCTGATTTTTATGAAAACAATACCTTTCAAAGGGTCAAAAACATAAAATTTAGCATATTGGGCGTTAAATTGGGCCTCATGAGTTTTTGGGCCCAAGGTTGCGAAAAAACGAAGTTTTGAAGGGCTGAAATGGAAAACTTAACAAACTATGAGTCTAAAACGTAAATAAACTTTTTCAAGGGTTGAAAATGAATTTATTACCAAATTGGACTAAAAATGCAAAGTTTTAGATTTTGGGGTAAAAATTGTAAAGCTTACGGAAATTGGGCCAAAAATGTAACTTTTTACAAATAAAGGCTGGAAATGACAAATGCAATAGTTTATATATATATATATATATATATATGTTTGTGTGTGTGTGTGTGAGACATCCCCTAATTTCGGCCAGAAAAGACCGATTTAATTTATGTTTTTTAAAATAAAATCAAAGAAATCTTTTTAATAGATGTTGCGGAATTGGTCCTCAAACAACATATGATAAAAGTTTATCAAAACCCTTCATTAAGAAGGTATATATATATATATATATATATATATATATATATATATATATATATCAAAACCTCGGGATGTCATGTTCCGATACAGATCAAAAGCATAAACAAGACATTATAAGCCTTTCAACATGTAACGCCTGTGTTTCCGGGCTTGCCACTTTTAGCAATGTAATAGTCTAGGTTAACCTTTGTAACCCATTTTGAAATAATAAGATTGTATTATCTGAGTATTATGTGTTTTGTGCTTAATTGCTTAATTATGTGGTTTGATTAATTAAGAATAAAAATAAGTGTCAAAATTTAAGTGTAAAATAAACTTAATATCTTTGATTTATGTTGTAGTAGTTGAAACGAGGTTTCCGAATATATATAGAACGCCCAAATCTGACTTCGTATGAGTAAGTTATGATTCATCGAAGTTTCGGCTTAGCGGTATGCGCCTGTTTTACTCGATTTGAGATCAAGGGGTTTTTAGCCGAAGCAATCTAAATGAGAATCAAAGATCTCATTGTTGGTATCGAAGCGATAAAAAGTTAGGCGAGAACGGACGTCAAACAAAGAAGTTATGAATTTATAACGAAGTTTTTCTGTCGCGGCCTATTAAAAATAAATAATAAAAATAAACTCAAAATTAGCCGACGAAGTCTAAACGAAAGTTGTAGAGCGTAGTCTCACCTTTCAGAGGATATAAAGAACGTCGAAAACAGAGTTCGTATGAAGAAGATATGAATTTCCGAAGTTTATTAAATAATTTGTATTTATTTTTAATTGGAAATTCCGGCATTATCCGAAGGGAAGTCAGCAGTCCGATCCGAGGTACGCCCCGCGTACACCGAAGAGTGTCGACACTTCGGATGACGCATGCCATGACGACTTCGGAGACCTGTACGCCCCGCGTACTCCGAGGCTCCAGCCTCCTATAAATAAGATGCGAGGGCAGCCGACCCAATTGCCAATTTTCTCTCTTCTCTCTCCCGTTTTGCATCGTTTTGCGTGTCAGAAATATCCCGAAGCCCCAGTATTGTTCCCGAGCTCCGAGGCAAGTCCCGAGATCCCGAAGATCCCGAGAAGTGCGGTTCCCGAGCCGAAGCTCTGCCCGCGAGAAGTTCGATTTTTGAAGAGATCTTCCAGATCTGCTGAGGATTACTACTTCTGCAAGTCGTAGTGCTGTCCGATCATCTTCTGATCAAGTGAGTGTATACTACCTTTCATAAACACGATAATAATACAAATATGGTTCGAGTGTATTAAGTATATTGTTGTTTATAGGTGTGAGTGTGTGGTTATTTTCTTCTAACGCATAATTATGAAGTATTTTATACGGAATACGTATTATGTGTATAATTTTGTGGTTATGTGTGTGAATGTGTATTCACTTTCTTCTAACTCATAGATATGATTTATTCTCTATGAGATATGTGTTATGTGTGTGTGTGTGCCTCATCTGTTATGTGAAATATGTGTTGATTAAAGCATGCTATACAGGTTTTTAAACTATGTATACAAATTATATAATTTTTATCTACTAATATGTTGGGTAGAACATGGGTAGATAGTTGGTGTGTAATAAACAGATGAGAGGCCTCGTTGTTGTTTGATCTAGTCATCTAGCGGAGTTTAGATGACGACCACATACTTTTCTAGATAGTCTTGTGGAAACATTAGCAGGTTCGCCACCTGTACATGTTAATGAACTTGGGTGTTCATTCGCTGCACTCCATCCCCCTCGTGGTTGCCTTATTTGACTTATATTGCTGAGGTACCCCCGAAGCATGTGTTGTCGCCCCGATGAAATATTCTTATACTAGGTCCCTTATGTTAGTTGTCTTAGGGACATAAAGTGAGAATAACGGGAATGGGTAATTGGGTTATTGTTGGTTGGTGAAAATTAAATATGATTATTTATTGTGGGTTGAAAACCCTATATGCTCACCAGGCTCCTAAGCCTGACCCACTCATTTTTAATTGTATTACAGGAAGTGGCGCAAGGGCATGAGATGGATGAACCATAAAGTTGTTTTGTTTACAAGTCTGCATATGTTTATATTTGTTGAATGACTTGTAATGTATTCGTTTATGCTTATTGGTCTGTATCGGAACATGACACCCCGAGTTTTGATTATATAATGAAAATACATTTCTTTTATGAAATGCTTTGGTAAACATTGTTTTATCATGTTTTGTTTTTGGGAACAAATTCCTCAACTCTTTTAAATCAAAAGGATTTACTCTGAAAATATTTTAAAAGCATAAATGAAAATCGGTCTTTTCTGGCCGGGATTTTGGGGATGTCACAGTTGGTATCAGAGCATTAGTTTAAGCGAACTAGGAATTTATAGGATTTCTAGACTTAAACTTAGAATGCTAAGTGAAATTTTGAGATGTGTGTCTGTTGTGTTTTAGACACGAGCACTAGTTTATTTTAGGAAAGTTGCCTAAAATGCTTTTATGTGCTAAATGTTATATGTTGCCATATATGATATTATTTGTTCGGATCTATGGTCTGTTGCCGACCGGATCTAGAAACCTTATGTGTGTAGGATTCTAAGCGTACGTCTACGATATTAGAACTAGCATGTAAACGTTTCGGAGTGATAAGGATGATTTGAATATCTATCATGATTGAGGATCTAATTTCACCTTATTCGGTGTGTAGATCAAAATGGTGAGAACAATAAGTGGAGTTGGAAATGCTGACGAAAACAGGAATCAACCACCAGTGATTGAACAAATACCTGTCGTAGCAACAGCACCTGAGCCAATAACCATAGCTGGTGTGCAATTGATGATTCAGACGATGTTGGATCGTCAGATGGATGAAACTAGACGGTTGCTTCAACAGAATCGTGAAGAACTGTCAATTCGTGTGGAAGAGCCTGAATTAAATGAAGGGCACTCGGAAGGTGGAAACTTAAGTGGGTCTGTTGGTCAAGCCAACCCACCGATAGTTAGGCAAGACAACCGTGATGGAAGGAATAATGGAATGGGATGCAAGTACAAGGACTTTTTGACTTGCAAACCATCGACCTTCAATGGAAAGGAGGATCCGATTGGGGTTATGGATTGGATCTCCGAAATGGAGCTAGCCTTCATGACTTGTGGCTGCAGAGGTAAGTTGCAGACTATCTATGCCGTGCGTTAATTCCGAAGAGGAGCCGTTCGTTGGTGGAACACTCTAGGGAAGACTTTGAGCCCTAATGAGCCACTGCAATTGTCATGGGCAGAGTTCTTGGTGCAGTTCAAGCGCAAGTTCTGCTCGGCTCAAAATCTGTTGGAACTAGAAAACAAGTTTCTGACATTGACGAAAGGCAGCATGTCAGTTGATGAATACACCAATAACTTCACCGATAAGATGGAGTTTGCCTTGCGTATCGTTTCAGATGAGCTGACAAAGGTGGACCGGTATGCGAAGGGACTTCCATGGGAGTACGAGGTGCCAGTACGTCAGGCACTTACTCTAGAGGCAGCTATCTGGGCTGCCAATTCTGTTGAGAACATGATTAAGGGGAGAACCACCAACAAGGTAGAGGTTGGTGAGAAAAGAAAGTTTGAGGGAACATCTGGTTCCGGTAAGAAAGGCAAATTTTTGAAATCTGATTCGAAAAAGTTTGGAGGAAAAGGAGGCGAAGCGAAGTGGTGTGATAAGTGTAAGAAAAAGCACTTTGGGAAATGTAGCGGGGATGTAACCTGCTACAAGTGTGGAAAGGTCGTACATTTTGCCAATGAATGTCCGAACAACAAAATGATGTGTTTTGGGTGTAATGAAGAGGGGAATATTTTGAAAGACTGTCCGAAGAAGAAGGAGGCAGCAAAGCCCAACATTCCACCAAAGCCGAAGGCGAGAGCCTTCCAGATGACACTTGAGGCTGCTAAAGATGAAGCTGATGTCGCTTCAGGTACCTTTCTCGTAAATGAATTACCTGCTCAAATATTGTTTGATTTTGGAGCCAACTACTCCTTTATTTCGCATGAGTTTGGTAGAAAGCTAGCTTTGCCTGTTGATAGACTAGATAATGCTTTATTAGTCGAAGTAGCTAGTGGCAAGTTTGTACCTGTTAGCCATCGTATGAAAGACATCTTAATCGACCTTAATGGGAATAAGTTTCATGAGGAATTATTACCCATCGAACTTAATGGTTTCGACATCGTTTTGGGAATGGATTGGCTTAGCACCAATGATGCCGAAATTTTATGCAAGAAGAAGATAGTTAAAGTAAACCCGCCTGGTAAAGATTCGTTTATGGTGTATGGGGACAAACGGCGAGTGAATTCTGGAATCATTTCCCTAATGAAAGCCAGAAAGTGTTTGACCAAGGGATGTACATCATATTTAGCGTTCGTGATTGATGCTAAGAAAGAAAAGAAGGTGATGCAGAGTATTCCAGTGGTGTGTGATTATCCGGAAGTATTTCCCGAGGATCTTCCTGGATTACCACCTGATAGACAAGTGGAGTTCAGAATAAACTTGTTACCAGGAACCACGCCAATAGCAAAAGCACCTTATCGATTAGCACCAGCGGAGATGAAGGAGCTGATGATGCAACTTCAGGAGTTATTGGACAAAGGTTTCATTAGACCTAGTTCATCGCCCTGAGGAGCTCCGGTGTTATTTGTGAAGAAGAAAGATGGAAGTATGAGAATGTGCATCGATTACAGAGAGCTGAACAAGGAAACAATAAAGAATAGATATTTGTTGCCGAGGATTGATGACCTGTTTGATCAATTGTAAGGTTCGAGCTATTTCTCGAAGATCGATCTTAGGTCAGGATATCATCAGCTGAAAGTAAGAGAGCAAGATATCGAGAAGACTGCATTCAGAACTAGATATGGACACTACGAGTTCTTGGTTATGTCGTTTGGACTAACCAATGCTCCAGCAGCGTTCATGGATTTGATGAATAGGGTTTGTAGTCCTTTCCTTGATAAATCCGTGATAGTGTTCATAGACGACATTCTGATTTACTCGAAAAGCCAGGAGGAGCATGGCAGACACTTGCGAGAAGTGTTAGAAGTTTTGAAGAAGGAGAAGCTATATGCAAAGTTCTCCAAATGTGATTTTTGGATTCGTGAAGTCCAATTCTTGGGTCACGTGGTCAACCAAGAAGGGATAATGGTTAATCCAGCAAAGATTGAAGCTGTGATGAAGTGGGAACAACCGAAAAGTCCCACAGAGATTCAAAGCTTTTTGGGATTAGCCGGATATTACCGCATGTTTATCCAAGGCTTTTCTTCGATCGCTACTCCATTAACAGCTTTGACCCACAAAGGAGCTACTTATGCTTGGAGTGATAAGCATAAAGAAGCATTCGAGAAGTTAAAGAAGAAGCTATGCGAGGCACCGATACTTTCTCTACCCGATGGAGTCGAAGACTTCGCTGTTTATAGCGATGCGTCTGGTGTTGGATTGGGTTGTGTTTTGACCCAAAGAGAAAAGGTGATAGCATATGCGTCTCGACAGCTGAAAGAGCAAGAAAAGAATTACCCGACTCATGATTTGGAGTTGGCAGCGGTAGTTTTCGCTCTGAAAATATGGAGGCATTACCTCTATGGCACGAAGTGCAAACTTTTTACTGATCATAAGAGTCTCCAATATCTCTTTAATCAGAAAGAATTGAATATGAGGCAATGACGCTGGCTAGAATTACTTAAAGACTACGACTGCGAGATACTTTACCACCCCGGTAAAGCTAATGTTGTTGCTGATGCTCTCAGTCGGAAAGTCAATCTTGAAAGGAAGAGGCCAAGAGCGTTGAGAATTGAAGTTGTCTCGACCATTGTGGAAAGTATAAAGAAAGCTCAAGAGGAAGCTTCTGAGAAAAATGACCGAAAGGAGGAACGTTTGGGTAAAACGTTGGTGTTTGGTACTAACGGTCATGGACTGAAGGTATTCCAAGATCGTATTTGGGTACCTAAGTCAGGAGGAATTAGGGATCTTCTGATGGAAGAAGCTCACAAAACCATGTACTCAATTCATCCGGGTAGCACTAAAATGTATAGGGACCTGAAACCCTACTACTGGTGGCCGACGATGAAGCTTGATGTTGCAAAGTATGTGGCCGAGTGTATGACTTGTGCGAGAGTCAAGACACAACATCAGAAACCGTACGGGAGGTTAGAACCATTGCCTGTGCCCATGGGTAAGTGGGAAGACATTGCTATGGATTTTGTCACTAAACTGCCCAGAACAAAGAATGGTCACGACATGATTTGGGTGGTCGTTGATCGATTCACTAAGAGTGTGCATTTCATAGCGGCCAGGGAGAAATGGTCTATGGAAAAGCTTGCGAATTCATATGTAAAGGAAATTGTGAGGCTTCACGGTGTTCCGTTAACGATTGTATCGGATCATGATAGCCGTTTCACCTCAAGGTTTTGGAAAAATCTACAAGAGGAAATGGGTACCAAGTTATGTTTAAGCACAGCTTACCATCCGCAGAATGATGGTCAGAGGGAAAGAACGATACAAACACTTGAAGATATGCTGAGAGCATGTACCTTGGAATTCCTACGGATGAACATTTACCTTTGGTAGAATTTTCCTATAATAATAGTTTTCACTCGAGCATTAAGATGGCACCTTATCAAGCTTTGTATGGACAGAAGTGTCGTACGCCGTCTTGTTGGCTTGAGGCTGGGGAAAAACAGTTTATGGGACCAGAGATGGTTCATCAAACTGCTGAAAAGTTGAAAATAATTAGGGAAAGAATGTTAGCAGCTCAGGATCGTCAAAAGAGCTATGTTAACGAGAAGCGAAGACCGATGACTTTTGAGGTTGGAGATTCGGTTTTGCTTAAAGTCTCGCCGTGGAAGGGACTTATAAGATTTAGTAAAAGGGGAAAGTTGAGTCCAAGGTTTATTGGACTGTTTAACGTTCTTCAGAGGGTTGGGAACCAAGCTTACAAGCTCGAATTACCCGAAGAACTGAATGGAATTCACAACACTTTTCATGTGTGTTATTTGAGGAAGTTCACGGTAGAAGTTCCCGATATAATTCCAATTTCTGAATTGAGAATTGATGATAACAAAAGGTTGATTGAAGAACCAGAGGCAATTGTTGACCGAAAGACTAAGAAGTTGCGACCCAAAATGGTTGGGTTAGTGCTTGTCCGATGGAAACACACGAATGGGCCGAATCTCACCTGGGAGACGGAGAGTGACATGTTGAGTCGCTATCCGCATTTGTTTGTTGATGTGTGATTCCGGGGACGGAATCATTCTAAGGTGGAGAGAATTGTAACGCCTGTGTTTCCGGGCTTGCCACTTTTAGCAATGTAATAGTCTAGGTTAACCTTTGTAACCCATTTTGAAATAATAAGATTGTATTATTTGAGTATTATGTGTTTTGTGCTTAATTGTTTAATTATGTGGTTTGATTAATTAAGAATAAAAATAAGTGTCAAAATTTAAGTGTAAAATAAACTTAATATCTTTGATTTATGTTGTAGTAGTTGAAACGAGGTTTCCGAATATATATAGAACGCCCAAATCTGACTTCGTATGAGGAAGTTATGATTCACCGAAGTTTCGGCTTAGCGGTATGCAGCATGTTTTACTCGATTTGAGATCGAGGGGTTTTTAGCCGAAGCAATCTAAATGAGAATCGAAGATCTCATTATTGGTATCGAAGCGATAAAAAGTTAGGCGAGAACGGACTCTTTTAAATCAAAAGGATTTACTCTGAAAATTCCTCAACTCTTTTAAATCAAAAGGATTTACTCTGAAAATATTTTAAAAGCATAAATGGAAATCGGTCTTTTCGGGCCGGGATTTTGGGGATGTCACACAACAGTTATTTACAACTACTGGCCTATAATCCAAAAATCTCTCGTCGTCCTCCGACTATGTTCGGGGTCCACTACCTGTAACATAAAAAGTTGAGTGGGTCAGGCTTGGGAGTCTGGTGAGCATATAGGGTTTTCAACCCATAATAATAATAAACTTGCTAAGTTCATCAATCAACAATAACCCTGATTACCCGTTCCCGTTATCCTCACTTTACGTCCCTAAACACTTATCACAAGGGACCTAGCTTAAAGAATATCATCGGGATGGACACTACTGCTAAGGGGTTTCCTCAGCCATACATGTCCTAAAGGCAACCATGAGGGGGATGGAGTACAGCGAATGAACACTCTTAGTTCATTAACACCTACAGGTTGCGGACCTGCTAATGTTTCCCACTGGATTGTCTAGAAAGTCTGTGGTCGTCATCCAAACTCCGCTAGATGATTGGATCTCAAAACACATCGAGGCCTCTCATCAATTTTATTTTATCACATATCACTATCTACCCATGTTCTACCCAACATATTCGTAGATAAAAATACTTATACAGTTTAAAACTTGTATAAAACATCAACTCAATAGTCACCTCAAATAAACAACTAATATATTTACACATAGCATGTATTATATGGTAAATACTTCATATCTATGTGTAAAATGAAAGTGACTATACACTCACTTGATTTGATGATAATCGGGCAACAATTCGTTTCCTAAAACGATCGTTTCTAATAAAATCGGGAGTTTTATTGAGAAACCGGGCTCTGCAAAAGTCGGGCTTCGAAACCGAAAAGATAAATTTTCCGGGCTTCTCGGGCACTTCGTGGAGTATTCCGGGCTTTGGAATAAGTATCGGGGCTTCGGGGGATGTTAAGATGAAAGAAATATGGAGAAAGGGACTAAAAATGACAAGTTTTCAAAATACCCCGGGAGGTCTCGCACCCTTCTATTTATAGGGGCAAGGCTTCTGATCCAACGGCTAGAAAGAGGACACGCGTCGCAGATCCGAAGCCTCGCAGGGAGGGCTCGCACGTGGGCTGCACATGGCTCACACATGGCTCGCACCTGCAAGGGGCTCGTTGTCGCCTCCTGATTGGACCACGGTCTAGTCAGAGGCTTCGGACGTGGCTCCTTCTGCGAGGCTCGGACACGAGGAATAGAACACGCGTCGGATCCTCACTGGACCACTTCGGATAAGGCCACGTGCTTGGATGACTCAGCAGGACACGTGGCGCGTTTTGAGCGAGGGTGACGTGGCAGCTCGTGACTATGCAAATTTTCTCGATTTTCGCGCCAAAACTTCTAAAATCCATAACTTTCGCATACGATCTCCGTTTTTGACATTACTTATATGCACGCGTAGCTAAAATTACGCTTTACAACTTCTGTTTAGACTTCGTCGGCTAATTTTGACTTTAATTTTTATATTATTATTTTTAACAGACCGGGACAGGAAATCGGTTAAAAATTCATAGCTTCTTCATCCGACGTCCATTTTCGTCAGACTTATATTGTTGTGCTACTAATGGCGAGACCTTCAATTCTCGTTTAGGTTGTGTTGGCTAAAAATCGTTTGATCTAAAATTCGAGTTTTTAGCTGTCTAATGCTAAGCTGAAATTTCGAAAAATCATAACTTCCTCATACGAAGTCAGATTTGGGCGTTCTTTTTATCGAACTTCTTAGTTTAACGAATACTACGAATTTCGTTTAGATCACTAAGGGTAAAAAGTAGTTTATCAAAAACTCACTTTTTACGACATTCAGCACCATACCGGTTTTGTCGCGAAACTTCGACAGGTCATCACTTCTTCGTTATAATTCGGATTTTGGTATTCTTTATATCCCCTAAATCCTTGTTTCTGTAACGCCCTAGTTATTTAAATAAATTAATAAATGTGAGTCCCAGACTAATTTGTGAAGAATTTTGGAAGTCGGGGGTTAAAAGTGTAAAATCCGAATTTAATTGGTAAGTATTATATAAGATAGGGACTAAATGGTGATTTTGGGGGCTTAATTTGAAGAGATTTTATGGAGTAAGGGGCTGTTGGTAAAATTCGGATTTAACTTGTAAAGAATTTTAGAGGGCTGGGTGGAAAAGGTAAATTGTTGGGTTTAGTTTGAAAGAAATGGAGAGAGGAGGGACTACTTGTGACATTATGGAAAAGTTCTATTTGATCGGGGTATATATCTCATGAAACCCTAACCCTATGGCATGTATGCAGCCGCAAACCCCCTAAGCATCGGTTACCATTTTCCCCACCCTCCTCCTTCACCTCCGATAGCCGCCATCACCGAAGAACGTCCAGGCGCCACCATCTCCACTGTAGCCGAGGAGCCGCTTTGACCGACATGCCTCCAGGAAAGATCGATCAAGGGGCTACTGTCGGGCCTCAGTGTTGTAATCGCCACCCTTTTCCTTACCTCCGGTTGCCGCCTCCATTCCCGATGTCGATGACAAGCCTGGTTGTCGCTGCTATCGTTGTGGTTTGAGGAAACAAACCCCGTCTCCTGTGAGCATCCCAATCGTTGCCATCCATGTTGTTGTTCCAATCAGGCCAAGCCGCCTCTCGGCCACCTTGCCATCAAAGTTCCGCCACCGCGACATGTTGCTGGAGTCGTGCGCGCAATCAGAGTCGCCGGATCGGAGAACCAAGCCCTGTGTGGTTCAGGAATCGATGTTGTGTGCGCCTCCTGCCACCATTATCTACTTTTGTGCCACCACCATAGTCGTGGTGGGGTACTGTCGTCTTCAGTCGCCACTCTGCCACCTCCGACCACCGTAGGTGGGAGTTTTGGATCCATTTCCCGAGCATAGAAGAGTATTTTTCTTAGTGTGTGTTATGTGTGTGCCATGCTTGGTCGGAAAAGTGAGAAGAAGGGCCACCACCACCGTGAGGTGGTGGCTGCCGCCACGAGCCACAGCCGGCCACCATGGTGTGGTTGTGTGTGTGATTAGTTTAGTGTGTGTGTGTGTGGTTAATTGAGATTTTAGCTTTGTAAAATGTAATTTGATTTTGGAATAATGGAAATGAACCAAACCACCATCGTGAGGTGGTGGCCACCGCTGTGAGCCGCCATTGACCACCACTACCCGAGGTGGTAGTGGGTGGTGCCCCGCTAGTAAACCCTAATGGGCTTAGAGATTGGTTTTGGGCCTCTTGGGCCATGTTTGGGTGGAAAACCCTACTTGTTAGCATTTGGGCCTTGGACCTATTTGGACCCACTTTTGGGCCATTGGGATTGGATTTTGAATTAAGCCCAAACTATTACATGCCATTTATCTAGTAGAGTAAAGAACTTAATGGACTAAGTCCTTAATGAGCTAATTGAGAAAATATTAATATTTGAGAATTTATCAGGACACACACGAGAATTATTTAATAAGTGAAATATCTAATAATAATCATTGGCAGGATTAATCTAAGCAATAATGGACTTAATGGATTAAGTCCTTAACGGATTAAGTCCTTAGTGGAATAAGCCCTTAATGGGTTAAGTGAGAAACACTTAACCCTAATTGTCATTTTATGTGAAACCCTAATTTCACTTGGGCTTTGTGTTGGGCCATCCGAGAATAATCAAATGGACTAGAGTAATTAGTTGGGCTTTAGGGTGAGGCCTATATGAAGGATTGGGCCCAATTTGGAAAATTGGGCCATAGATGGGCCATAGTTGGGGCCTAGATGGTTGTATGATATTGGGCCCTAGAATGATACATGTTGGACTGGACTAATCAATTGGGCCTTAAGGGCAGTCCATGTAGAGGTTTGGGCCCAATTTGGAAAATTGGGCCATATGTTGGGCTTTGATCCCTAGTTGACTTTGGGCCTATGGAATTGGGCCTTGGGCTTGGGTAAGCCAAGTTAGGGGTAATGTAGTAATTATCCAAAGTATGTATTTATAGTATGTGTTAGAACCCAATTATTAATTGGGTGTTATTTGGTGTTGACAGATCGGGAATCTGTCAGCCAGCAGCTGGGGTGGAGTCTGCGGGACTTCAGTAGTGTGGGATTGTGTCTGCGGGACTTCAACAGTGTGAGGTGAGTTTCCTTCCAGTAGGAACGGGTATAAGGCCACAATGCCGGCCCGTTCAGTTAGCAGTAGTTTCCGGACTTCGGTCCGATGCAGTAGTTAGTATGTTTGATGCCTTTGTGGCTCAGACAGGATTTATGTGTTATGTGTCATCTGTTCCGGGCAACGGCCTGATGCAGTATGCAGTATATGTGTTTATGCTAGTTGATATGTTATGCTATGTTGTGTTCAGATAGTCCGTACTTCGGTCCGATGCAGGGGACGGGGTCCCAGTCAGTTTCGGACTGCGGTCTGATGCAGGGGACAGGGTCCCAGTCAGTTTCGGACTTCGGTCCGATGTAGGGGACGGGGTCCCAGTCAGTTTTGGACTTCGGTCCGATGCAGGGGACGGGGTCCCAGTTAGTTAGTCCGGACTTCGATCCGATGCAGGGACGGGGTTCCAATCAGTTTCCGGACTTCGGTCCGATGCAGGGGCAAGGCCCCAATTAGTCCGGACTTCGGTCCGATGCAGGGGACGGGGTCCCAGTCAGTTTCCGGACTTCGGTCCGATGCAGAGGGCAAGGCCCCAGTTAGTCCGGACCTCGGTCCGATGCAGTGGGCAAGGCCCAGTATGTGCTTTATATGTATTGTATGGTATGTGGTGGTTTAGGGGAGCTCACTAAGCTTCGTGCTTACGGTTTTCAGTTTTGGTTTCAGGTACTCAGTTTTTAAAAGAGGAGCTCAGGAAGATTGCAGTGCACACACCATTTGTTCAGCCTGGGATGTTTATACTCTGATATATTTGACAATTTTTAAGATATTTTGAGATATATTCTTTATGATTCTTATATGACGATTGATGAACATGGTTTTATTACTATTTTAAAACGAAATTTTCAGACTGTATTTTTGGGATGTTACAAGTTGGTATCAGAGCCTTGGTTTGAGGGATTCGGGCGCACTCCCGAGTGTGTCTGAACTTAAACTAAGGAAGAGGTATAAAGTTTTCAAGAGAAAAACCATGGTGGGTTAGATCTGATCCCACATCGACTGGGAATGAGAACTAAGCATTCCTTATAAGGGGTGTGGATACCTTCTCTATCACAACGCGTTTTAAAGTCGTGAGGGCAGCAGATCCCATAAGAACTCTGCAGTTAAGCATGCTCGGGCAGGAGTAGTACCAGGATGGGTGACCCCCTGGGAAGTCCTCGTGCCGAGTGGCCCAAAGCGGACAATATTGTGATACGTGCCAGAAGGGGATGTTATAGTTTCGACCACTACAACTTTATGTAAAGATATCGACTTTATCTTACACTTTAATTTTGACGCTTACTTTTATTTTTAATTAATTAAACCCTAGTAATTAAGCATAAAACACATAATTCACAATAAATTCACATAATTCCTTTTTCATTTATTCAAAATGAGTTACAAAGGTTAACCTAGACTATCACCTCAATATAAATGCCTAGGCTAGAAACACGAGTGTTACAATATATATATATATATATATATATATATATATATATATATATATATATATAATGAAAACTTTGTTATAAATCAAACGTTAAGATATTTTTTTATTGTGAATAAACATTTAGCATACCACAAATACCAACAATACGATCTTAAACTCGATAAAACATAAGTGATTCAAAGGTTGTGCTCAAATACCTTCAATACGTGCTATTGGGCCTTTGTGGCCCAATAACATGATTATTGGGCCCAATATAATCACACATGTTTATTGGGCCTCAGGTGACCCAATTACATGCCTAATAAACCCTCAATGACTTTAACATGCTATTGGGCCTTAGTGGCCCATTTTCATTGCTAGTAAGGTCCGAACCAATTATATGCGTAATGGGCTAACATGTCCGTCGCATACTCGACAACCTATAATAACATACATGATTAGTGGGCCTCTGCTGCCCTCTTCTCTTCGTCTGTTAGACTTACCCTTTTATTCAAGTAAACATAAATCAAGTTTTTAAACAAGGTTATTCAATTTCAGTTGGATTTAGTGGGAAATAATGGGTGACACTAATAAGTGTCGGTCGTAGTCTGTAGTTATAACCAGAGTCTCATGGAGGGAGAGCGAGAGTTTGTGTATAAATCTATATGGGGGTGACTTCCCCACACCTGAATTGTTCGCTACAGTTAGACTCGGCCAGTCTAGGGTGACAAAATCTTAATTCAATACCGGCATTCGCTAGAATGCCAAGACAAACGAACTAGTCATTATTATGCATGGTTATGACGACTAACATAGAAATCCAATACCATCTAAGTAATCATGGGAAATCGTATTCATTTGTTGTGATGATACAATAATACAAGAATGTCATACTATTTTTTTCGGAAAACATCGGGTTTTCCGGGGGAACAACCTTACTCACTCGTACACTCAACAACTATAATACAATAATCAAATTTGAATAACAATGACTTTTACATGTTTGAAATCACATACACATGCACTTATGGGATCATCACATCTTCTTCGCAAATAGTTTTTGTACAGAAAATATTGGATTTTCTGGGTTTTACAAATAATACAAACAAAATTTATATCAAACATGCTTATGAAGTCACCAACATTATATATGTTGACGTTTTCAAAACAACTTGTATTCCCAGGTAACAGATAAGCTGAAGAAAGATACCAAGTGTGCTAGGATGTTATGTTTTGTGACTCTCAAACAATTTATGCTATGGGTATGTAATGTTTAAATAATGTACTTGATGTGAACAATGACAATTGTACTATGTAATGTTAGTGATGTATGTGTTGTTCATGTATATTCATTGTGATGATATTTCAATTGATAGCCACACGAGCCCTCAGACGTTTCTGTCGTCTGGTTCGGGGGTGTGACAGTATAAGATCTAACACCTTGCTTTCCCTAACAACATCTTTGAAAGGTTGTCTAGTGATTTTAGTTAGCATGCATGTTTTAAATTTTTCATTATTTTGCATATCAAAAGCAGGAATTAAACTCATTTTTGACATGTCTTTTAATCTCTTGTAATGAATGTGTCTTAGTCTAGCATGTCATAATTCAGATTTATGAAAATTATTGCTAGTACTACTAGAAGCCATGCAAACAAAATTATCACTAGAAGGATAACTAATATTAAGCCTAATCATTCCATTACATATATAGCCAAATCTCATAAAAGAACCATGTCTTGACAAGATATACTTGTCACTTTCTAACACTTGTTTGTAACCACAATTATTTAATACAATTTCAGACACGAGATTCTTACGAATCCCTAGAACATATAAAACATTGTTCAAACACAAACATTTCCCAAAAGTAAAAGTAAGTAAAACAGATCCTATGCCCTTGATTGGTTCAGTTGCAACATTTCCCATCTTCACAACAGATCCATCTTCAATTGGTTGAAAGTCCTTGAACCAATATAGATCTTTGCAAACATGACTTGTTGCTCCCGAATTAACCCACCATGCAACATTATCATCTTGCACATAAAATGCTTCAGAAATCACAGAAATATAATTTTGAATATATTTAGAATTCTGCATGAAAATAGAAATCTGACCTTGTTCTTTTTTTGGTTCATTGGATCCACTTGGTCCAACAACATCCTTGTTCACTTTGTGAAGACGACAATCCTTCTTGAAGTGACCCGGTTTGTTACAATTCCAACAAACCAACTTAGCCTTCTTGTTTGAAGACTTGTTATCCTTTCCTTTAAACTTTCTTTTTCCATTAGACTTCTTGGGATTCCTTGAACTTTCTCCTTCCACCATGTTCACAAAAGAGGAACCAACTTGGTTCTTGCCTTTAGGATTGTTATCAAGTTCTTGAGTTCTTATGGACTCTTCAATCCTTAAATGGCTTCCAAGTTGAGTCAAAGTCAATTCCTCTTTATTATCTTTCAGATTGTGTTTATAATCCTTCCAGTAAGGCGGTAGTTTTTCAATGATGACAACCATAAAAATGGCTTCATCCATTTTCAGATTGTGTTGAGCAAACTAGGCCTGTCGAAAAAACCCGAAACCCGTTCTACCCACCCGACCCGTTCCGAATTCGGGTAGAATGGGTCGGGTAGAACGAATAACGGGTATAAACATTCGGGTAATAGGATAACCTGATAATAATATAGGTCGGGTTTTAGGTATGAATATTTATTTTCGGGTATACCCGAATTCGTTTCTTAAATAATACCAAATATACAATGCAATCACGTACGCACACTTCAAATAAAACAAAACTCTTCGTTTCCTTTTTATGAACGACGGCTCGACAGTCGACACAAACTTGCAAAGGGAATACGACGCTGAAGCTGAAGTCCTAAACCGTCATCACAATTCTTAGTTTCTCTCTATCGCACGTAATGGAATTAAAAAAGTACATAACATATTATAATGATTTGTATTGTTATTATAGATGTACTTGTTAATTGTATGGAGTATTAACCTACCCAATTCTTTATTAAACCAACCAACATGTAAAAAAAATATCAATAAGTGTCATTTAAGAAATTTTCAGGTATACCCGATAATTACCAGACCCGACCTCAAACCCGAATACCCGAAACCCGAAAATCCGAATTACAATATACGTCGCGTATCGGGTATTATTTTCTTAAGGAAATACCCATTCTACCCGAAACCCAAAAATTTTACCTGTTCGACACCCCTAAAGAAAACTGTCCCAAAATCCTTAACATTTCATGGAATTGTTCTATAACAAGCCTGGAGTCAACCATCTTGTAATCCATAAAGTTACCGACAACAAACTTCTTGCTAGAAGCATCTTCATCCATGTACTTAGATTCAAGAGAATCCCACAGTTCTTTTGCAGATTCGAAATTTTGATAGATATCAAAAAGAGAGTCAGACATACCATTGAGAATATGACCACGACATATGTAATCATCATTTTCCCACTTTGATCTCCTTCTTGTTGCCTCCAAAGGTTCATCTTCAACAGATTCTGGTAAAATAGGATTTTTGATGCATTTTTTAATATAGCAACATAGTCCAAATAAAAAAAAAACCTTGTGCTGACCTGTCAGCTTGACCCCAGCTAGGGGCTCTGCCCCTTGGAACCCGCCAGGGGCGCTGCTCACGGACTCCCGTTCGTTCAGGGGCTTCACCCCTAAATAACAGTGTACTTTGGATCATGAAAAACTTGAACAAGTGTGCACTCCTGCACCATCCTAACTTGTTTAATATTCAACAAGATCACTTTTGGTCAACAAATTTAATCCTATTACACTTAAATAATATTGATGATATAAAATCACCAACAAATCTCTCTCTAATCTGAATCAAATTTCACACAACATTCGACATCTGATTTCATGCTATGGAAGTTGAATATCGAAATATCTAGATTCAATTTTCAATCAGGGCAAAGCCCGAATTTGGGATGTAATCTTCTAACTCTGTTTCTTTATCAATTATGGTTTTCTGGAATCTAAATCGGTTTGTAATGCTTCTGAATTTTTTTTATTCTTCTTAGTTCTTATTTCTCACAGTAGGCTGTCTGGGTTTGGAGAAACATATTTCGTACTACATTTTGGAAATCAGAAACTTTTGTTTGTTTTGAAAATCAGGATACTCTAGTTTGTATTTCAACATTAGTAAGCTCATTTGTGCTTCTTTTGATCTTGTGTTTGAAAGTCATTGATTCTATTTATGATTCTTTCTTGAAATTTGAAAATCGTAAAACTTTTGTGTGCTTTGAAAATTACTAAATTGTAGTTTGCGATTTTAAAGTCAGTAAACCCATTCATGCTCTCTTAAAACAATTGATTTTATTTATGCTTCGTATTTCTGAAATCTCTTTTGTGCTTCTATTCTTCTGTCTATGTTTGTTCAAATGATTTTTTTCTTAATCAAAAGTGTTACAGCCACCTGCTTCTGGCTATTCTTCACTTTGTGGTTTATTGATAAAACCTTAGTAGCTTCTATAATTTGTTTTGTTGTTAAATCTTCATTGGCTTTGCAATTGTCCAATACTTTTATTGATAAAACCTTGGTGAACACTATTTTATTTTTCTAAAAAGTCAAAAATGAAAAAAGTAATGATTACTTTGGTGTATGGGATAATAATTGTCGAGGTAACATTTTGGGTTATTGTTTCTCATTTCAGGCTAAAACATTAATCAAAAGTTCAAAATTGACCCAATTGAATTCAAGCCCAATAACTATAAGTCCACAACCTCAGCACACCGGAAGCTAAACCCCGGACCATGGACACTACCGTTTGTCGTCTCCGGCCTCTGGTGCGATTGTTTATATCTTCACCGTGTTCTCGACATCTTCAAGCACATAGACTCTTCTCTTCATCCTCCGACGACCAAAGCTGCCGGAGTCGTTCGTTATTCTTCGGTGAATCAGAAAAACGGAGCAGAGGAAGTGACGTCTACCGGCAGACTCTCAAAACGCAACGTCCTCCCACAATTCGGTGGCAAAAGGAGTTGGAAAATCACGCCAGCTTCATTGGCAGAGTCAATTCCCCTCTTAAAAAGTTCACCACGAATGGCGGATTACTCTGCGCTCATACTCACCTCAAAGTCGAGTCTCCATCGGGCTCAAACAGGTTTCTTATGTGAGAATTCATACTAACCTAGATTTTATTTCCCTATGCATCTATAGGATTTTAGGTTTTGTGTCGTTGATTGATTGCTACTGTTGTGTTTAACTATGATTAACCCTGATTTTCATTTCACTAATTCTGACTCTTATTAAGCTTCCGTTAAGTAGGTGGTAATCCATTCCAAAATCAGATATACTGTTTACCTCACACCAAGTAGTACTCCTTTTTTGAGGAAACTACTTGTGAAATTTGATGACATTAACATAACTAACAACTGAAAGTAATTTCAGCTTCCCAAAGTTTGCCAAAATCATTTATAGATGAGCATACTGCATACATACGGTTTTGTGTTCCTTCTTGCTCATAGTCTGTATTCAGTAAGTTGTTAGTAGGAAAACTTAAATCTTTTGTGTTATCTTCAGGATATTCTTGGATATGTGGGAAGATATGGCAGAGTTATGTGTCCAACATCTAAAACCAAATGACTATATATATGTTTCAGGGTATCTACGATCATTTACACTAGCTTCTAATAATGGAAACGTCATATTGCAACCAAAGGTTTGTATCCTGTACTCATAAAAAAAAAAAAAACAAGCTAAAAGGGATCTCTGAATGTTTCTACAGTCAATCAATGGTTTATATGTACATAAATCAATATAGGAGCACATATACCGTTATATCTATGTTTCTATATGCATCTCTCCATATGAACATCTTCTTACCTTGAACTCATTGCAGGTTATTGTGAAAGAAATAAATTATGTTGCAAGTAACAATAAAAATACCAACAATATTATACAAGGTAAATTCCTTGGTTTTCTGTATTTTTTTCATATAACTTATAATGAATGTGCTTTATATCGTTCTAATCCTACCACTCCTCATGTAACAGATTCAGGGGAATCGATTCTAGAAAAACACAGAAAACGCCTTCATTTGTGGCAAGTGTTCTTCACAAATCCATATGAATGGCGAGATTTAAGAAAATCCAAGATCAATCCAAGACAACCGGATTTTAAGCATAGGAGTTCGGGTGAAGCCCTGTGGCTTAAACCATGTGATCCACCATGGGTTATGAGACAGCTACGGCTGCAGGATTCTAGAATGGGTGGCATTCGCCTTGGAGAACGTTTAAGCCACCGTTCATCTCTTTCCCCATTAAGTTATGATGACAATCGAAGAGTTTAGCAATTTTTGTATATATTTTTATATAGTTCTTTGGAATGTGTATTTTTTATTTAATTTTAAATGAAACGGCTAATATGACCATATTGAGAGTTTTTTATCATAATTTTTCGACTTAAAACAAAAACCAACAATCCTGCAAAACTATATCGGCAAACTTGCATGTATACTAAGTATGATATGAAGTACGCCCCACTAAACTTTCAAGCTTATAGTTTATTCTTCGCGAGGAATATATATGAAAGAGTCGATGTCCCCACCTAACAAGGGGCGATACATGTTCGTGAGAAACCATTTTCCTGGCAAGTTATAGTCTTATGCTTATTCTCGATGCAATGTTCGGCCATGCATGCATACATGACTCTGATATAGAATAGAATATAGAATAGAATAGAATGTTTCATTGATAAATAGTGAGGTTAAACCTCGATACATAAGAGACCTAATCTAAACCTTAACAGGTTTGGGCCTAAACTTTAGCTTATTACTTTGTTATACGTATGTATTGGCCCTCTTTGTATTGGCCCATTGTAATCCTTGTATATATTTATATGTTTGCAGTAATACATCTCAATTCATGGGAAAATACGGTGACTAACATGGTATCATGTTGTTATTCAACCCTAGCATAGCTAATCCTTCCCTGTGTCGTCTTCATTCTTTCTTCTTCTTCCATATTTTTCTGATCTCTATTATCTCCTGTTCTTCCCTCCTCATCTATCATGCCAGGAGAATCAAGCACTTCCAACACCCTTCCCCACAAAGCATATGAAATTACCAACATTATGACCTATGTGCCTCTCATCCTCGATTCACAATCATACAACTATGAACTCTAGAGTACTCTCTTTAAGGCTCACTGCATTGCATACGATGTTCTCAACCATATAGACGATACTTATGACCCGACCAACAAACCTCCAACTGATCTGCAATGGCGACATCTTGACAATATGGTAATACTTTGGCTCTTTGGTTCTATTTCTCAGAACCTGATCACTTTCGCTCACTCTCCTCAAGTTATTGCACGTAAGGTGTTGATGAACATTCACTCCCTCTTCTATGAAAATAAAGAGTCAACTGCCATGCAATTAGAATCTGAAATCAGAAACATTTCCATGGGCGACCTTTCTGTTCATGCATACTATGAAAAGGTGAAGAAAATTGTTGATTTGTTGTAAGGGCTTGGTGAACCTCTCAAAGAAAGAAACATCATCCTTCATGCCCTAAATGGTCTCACAAACAAGTATGATAGTGTTGCTAGTATCATCCACTTCACCAAACCTTTTCCATCATTCTCGGAGATATGATCCATGCTTGCCATGGAAGAGACTCTTCTCTCTGATCCTCAGATCACTACACAGACTCACGAAAATCACTCGTCCTCTCCGTCCATGTTACACGTCAGGACTAACACTTCCAATGGTGGAGGTAACTCCAACTGTGGAAACCGACGTGGTGGTGGTGGTCAAAACAATCGCTGAGGTGGTGTAACTTCTCGACATCAGCAACACGACTCCAACGGTGGGCAGCCATCTCATTCTCAAACCTACAGTCAGGTTTATCACCCACCGCCCATCTCTCCACAGTTCTGAACTGCACCTTCGTCTACCCAAAATTCATGGGTTGGTCCACCTCAATTACAGCATCAACAGTAGTGGAACAGGCCCACCTTGAGTGGCCAAAGTATTCTTGGCAGCAAGCCTACATCATCACAACAGCAAGGCAATTTCAACAACAATAACCCACAAGTAAATCTGCATACTTCTGGCCCAATTCAGCCACCATGGACTTGGTCCACTGATCATCCCACATTGCTTCCCGCTCTTTTTAGCACAATGACTCTTGATGACCTGAGAACCGGAAATTGGGTCCTGGATATAAGGGCAACCGATCATGTTCATGCTAATGCATGTATACTTACATCTCATTCTAATAATCATTATCCTCGATCTATTTATGTTGGTAATAGTTTTGCAATACCAGTTGTGACCCCAGGACATTCCAATTTTCTATTTCTAATACCTATCGTCCTCTTCTTTTACAAAATGTTCTTATCAAACCAAATATCATTAAAAACCTTATCTTTGTTCACAAATTTACTACTAAAAATAATTGCTCTATTGACTTTGATCCTTATGGTTTTACCGTTCTTGATTATCAGACGTGTCGCCTTCTAATCCACTGTGATAGCTCCAACCTGCTCTACCCAGTTACTCGCCCAACCAGCCACGCCTTTGTCACCACCACTCCAACCACATGGCATCAACGACCTAGTCACTCTGGAGATCCATTCTTGAAGCACTTATTTTCTTGTAGTTTTATTTCTTGTCGTTTACCAAAAAATAATGTAACTTGCCATGCATGTAATCTTGGCAAACACACTAGACTTCTTTTTTATTTGTTAGATTCTACTATTTTTGTACCTTTTGAGATTATTCACTCTGATTTGTGGACATCTCATATATCTAGTTGTGGTGGTTTATGCTATTATATTTTGTTTCTTGATCATTATACTCATTATCTTTGGGTATATCCTCTTAAACAAAAATATGAAGCTTTTGAAAAATTCTTACATCTTTCTAATGTCATTAAAAATCAATTTGGGGGTTCTATTAAACAATTTCAGTGCGACAACCAGGGGGGGGTACAATAACAAAGTCTTCCATGATCACTTTGTGTCTTACGACATCAGTTTTTTCTTTTCTTATTCTCACACCTCTCAACAAAATGGAAGATCTGAACGCAATATTCGTACTATCAACAACATGATGTGTACATTACTCTTTCACTCCTATCTCCCACCCACCTTCTGGCCCGAAGCTCTTAACATGGTTGTCCACCGTCTTAATATATTACCCTCTATTGCTATATCTTATGATACCCCTCACTATCACCTTTACCACCACCACCCCACTTATGACCACTTACGTGTCTTTGGGTGTCTATGCTTCCCTCGCCTTCAAACTAGTCATAAACTTCAACCTCGATCCACCCCTTGTATTTTTCTTGGCTATCCCACCTATCATCGAAGCTTCCGTTGTTTTGATCTCTCCACTCGAAAGATCATCATCTCTCATCATGTCATATTTGATGAGTCTATCTTCCCTTACGGTTTGGTTACCCCTACTGATCCTTCCTCTTATGACTTTCTCTCATATTATGATGTTTCTCCGAATCTTCACCATATACTTCACCCCACCAATCCCCCATTAGTCATCACTCCTCCTAGCGTGGATAACATAGACTCTCCTTCTCCTTCTTATGATTCACCACCTCTACCCACACCACCACACTCAACCCCACCCCCACCTCCACCCCCTCCTCTTTCTCATAACATGCACACTTGTCTTAAAAGTGGCATTGTGAAACCCATTCAACATCTTAATCTTCACACCTCCTCCCATTCCCCTTTCCCAAGGTCACATATCCAGGCTTTGAAAGACCTAAATTAGCATATAGCCATGAACAATGAATATAAATGCCATTATTACGAATGGTACTTTGGTACTTGTTCCATGACCACCGGGAGCCAATGTGGTTCGTTCTATGTGATTGTTTAAACATAAGTTTAATGCCGATGGATCTCTCTCTAGATACAAAGCTCGGTTAGTTGCTAACGGGCGTAGTTAACAACGGGGGATAGAATGTGATGAGACTTTCAGTCTAGTTGTCAAACCGGCCACCATACGTACCGTTCTTAGCTTGGATGTCTCCAGAAACTGGCCTATTCACCAGCTCGATGTGAAGAATGCATTTCTTCATTGCCACCTTCATGAGACTTTACATGCACCACACTCCAGGCTTTCGGGATCCCCAACACCCGGATCATGTATGCCATCTCCAACGATGCCTCTACGGCCTCAAACAAGCTCCCCGGGTATGGTTTCAGCGGTTTTATCAACATGTTCTTCGCATAGGGTTCCATCATAGTCTCACAGATTCATCCCTATTATTTATCAGCATGGAGTCGATATTGCCTATCTCTTACTCTATGTTGATGATATTGTTTTGACTGCGTCTTTTTCCGATTTGCTTCAGTCCATCATTACTTAGCTTCGCAGAAAATTTACCATGACTGATCTTGGTCCTATCAATTATTTTCTTGGGATCATTGCTACCCAATCTTCTAAGGGTCTCTTTCTCTCTCAACGAAAATATGCATCTGAGATCCTTGATCATACTCATATTCTTCAATGTAATCCATCTCGTACGCCTGCGGAGACTACACACAAGCTTGATGCCACTGGTCCTCCTATCGCTGACCCCTTCTCCTATCGTAGTCTTGTCGGGGCTCTTCAGTATCTCATCTTCATACGCCCGGACATTGCCTATGTCGTTCAGCAGATTTGTCTCTTTATGCATGATCCCCAGGAGCCTCATCTACATGCTCTAAAACGTATTTTACGTTACATTCGAGGGACTCTTGACCATGGCATTTAGATTTACATCTCTCCCATGTCCAATCTTCATGCTTACTCTGATGCAGACTGGGGAGGATGCCCTGTTTTGCGACGGTCGACCTCGGGTTACTGTGTACTTTTGGGTGACAATCTCATATCTTGGTCTTCTAAGCGACAAGGAGTCATTTCTCGGTCCAGTGCCGAAGCAGAGTACCATGGCGTTGCTAACATTGTAGCAGAGACATGTAGGGTTCGTAGCTTACTTAGAGAGATCCAATGTCCGCCCGCCAAAGCTGCTATCATCTATTGTTACAACATCAACTTAGTTTACATAACATTCAACCCAGTCCAACACCAACACACCAAACACATAGAGATTGACATTCACTTCGTGTGTGATCTTGTTGCTTGTGGTGTTTTTTGTGTCTTTCATGTTTCGTCTTCTGCTCAATATGCAGACATTTTAACAAAATGTCTTCCGACTGAGCTCTTCATCGATTTCAAGACTAGTTTGAACATTCGGAAAGCTCCTCCTGATCAAACTGCAGGGGGTGTTAGCGAAATCATATTTATTATAGACTTTATTAATATTACTTAGCCTATTACTTTGTTATATTTATGTATTGGCCCTCTTTGTATTAGCCCATTGTAATCCTTGTATGTATTTATACATATTCAGTAATACATCTCAATTCATTGGAAAATACGATGACTAACAGACTCATAATTTCTACCTGTTAAATGCTCATGAGAACATCCATATATAAAGGGTTGGAGATTACAACTTTAGGTTTTGTCTAATTATTGCAATATAGTTGTCGGTGACTTGGTTTCCTTTGAATTGTAGTATGGTCGTTATAATCTCGATTCAATTGTGTTTCCATACATTAACATATGATTATGAAATTCCCAAATTGATAGTGATCGATGGTGCTTCATAATCCCTGTTGTCATTACTTTATATGTTTAAGATGAACGACAACATATATGAAGGAAAAGATATTGGTTGTAATGATCTCCGAATGTGAAGGAGAAGAGGACCTCATAGAAAAAACAATACAACTGTAAAAAATGACTACGAAGAAGAATTAAGGTTTAATCTATTAAAAAAACAAGCCAAAAGAAAATGCTCAAAAATAATAACATAAATTTTGTTCTATGGTATGTGCATTGTTGGTTCGTTATTTAGCAATAAACAAGTATCTTACATTTAACTTGTAAACGATTACTTTAATATATAATATATCAATAGAGAAATAACTGTTACATACAATTACGTAAAACAACTAAATATACATAAAATAGGAATAACAACATAAAGAATATTGGGAACAATATGCTAGATAAGTTTTTCTTGGAGAACGAGCCTCAAGGTGCGTTCACTTCGCCATTATCGTTAAACATTGTTATTTATATAATTATATCTAATTATATCTAATCTCCATATGGTAATATATATCATCAATAATCGTCTGCTTTTTATGATTTTGAGACATATGGCATTACATATAGCCGATCATGACTATGGTGAAAGTCCAAATATCGTCAAGTATATCATAGTTACTTGTTGTCTCATACAACATGTGATGAGTAGGGACACAAGAAACATAAAAAGAATTTAAATAGGTAAATATTGCATTTGGATGAATATGAAGCGTCCATTTAATTCTTATTGTTGCACATAAAGCAAACAAACAACTTATAAGGATGAATGCATTTGTAATCATTGTACAATATATTATCATTGAGTTACAAGATGTTTATAACGAATATTATAGAATCTTCAATGAATTTGGTCGTCTCTATTCTCATAAGATCATCTAAACAAATATCATCAGGCACCAACTACATCGGTACCTTATAATTTTTAAACATGATAGTAGGTGGGAATAAGTGGGACAGATGATCTCCCTATTGATGGTTGAGAGAATGTGTTTTAGGGTACTGTATTATTCAACTACTTTTTTTTTTGTAATGTAACTGTTCGTTCTCTAGTATTATTGTTTGGTGATACATTTTTTATAATTGTGTGTAAAAACATAAATAAAAGTAGAGATCCAACTTCATAAACCTTTGATTCCATAATAAGAGCATTTGTCATAAACAATCAGTTGTCTTGTACCCAAGTAAAAGATCCATATATACTCATACGTGAAACTAGGTAGTAATCTAGTATCAATTCACTTCCATTGCTTCTCGATCTTGCATCATACCTATCAATTACCAACATTTACATTCGTCGTCATTAAAAGAGTTCTACAATCATTCCATATCATTCTTTAGGTTTTTTTTATTACCGTTTATTTGTTACATAATCACAAACTTTTCATATTTAGACAATTTACTGTCAGATTTTTCAGATTTTGTATTAAATTGTAGCTAGGTAGCTCACATATTATTTAGTATAAACATGTACCTAAAGTCATAAACTAATTACATCACAAGGATTTCGAGTACAACACATCATTTGTGTCATATACGTTGTAAATAACAACTTACTTTATTTTTCTTTTTACCGAAATAATCTAGCAATTGATTTTTAATTCTCATAAACATGCCATGACTATATTATTCTAATTCATCTGACATTATTATAATACCTAAACATATATCATAAAAATTTAAACTAATTTGGGGCAAAATTTTCATATTTTGACCATTTAACTTATTTCTTTATTTTCATATTTTACTTTAGAGTAAGTTACATGAATGGTCCATGTGGTTTGGGGTAGTTTGCATGTTATTTTCCATGACTTTTTTCTAACTCGGGTCATCCTTACGACTTGTTTGTTTATGGATTAGTCCCTACCAAGCATGAAATGTCATTAATATTTTTTCTTATTCTTTTTAATAATATTATCTTATTAGAAAAAAAAACATATAAAAATACATATGGGTGTCATTCGATCCCATCTAACACTTCTGAAAGGCTGAAACCTCAACCTTAAGCTCATATGATGTATCGATTTCATCTATGTTTGAAACCACATTACCAGATGCCACATACACTGTCCCCGAAAGATTTACATGCGACGACTAAACCACCACTGACTACTTGACCCTCGAGCCTCTGTGTGTGTATGTTTCTCATTTCAACTTCTCTAAGAAGAAAAAGTCACTGTCGGTTAGATCGAAGGTTTCATCGCAAGTATATCTTTGATTTTTTTTCACTTGAGATTTAATTTAAGATTCATCGCAAGATAATCTGAAACTCAAACCCGCTTGAGGTTTAGTTGGAGATGCTTGCCATCGAGATCTCTCTTTTTCTTTTTCTATCTCTCTCTCTCACACACATACAATCTCTCTCTCTCTCTCTCTCTCTCTCTCTCTCTCTCTCTCTCTCTCCCCCCTCCCTATTGGCATCACAACAATTTTGGATTCCTAAGTTCAAATTTAACTAAGCAACGAGATCTGAAATTTGATTTTAGTGGGGGATTCACATGTGCATTTCAAATATGAGTTTAATTTTAAGATCTCTCATGGTTTTGAATCTTAGGTTTGATTTTAAGGTATGTAAATCGGTGGTGAATGATGATGGTAGACTGTGGTGACTGATGGTGTTTGTCGGAAGGAACAATGATTATTGTAGTGGTTGTTAAATCTTTGAATAAGAAGGGTGTAAGTGCATATCATGTATGATCAACGTGTCCCAATACATAAATAAACGCAATAACATATATAAATAGATAATAAAAAGTAATAAAACATTAGAAAAAATAAATGAATAAGAGCAAAATGATTTTTTATGTGTAACATCCTGAGATTTGGCAGGTATTCTCGAACCCTCTTCTATCATTTCCTTGTCATTATGGTCCTTGGAGGTTGGAAGTGAAGAGCTAAAATAAGATTAAGGACCAAGTTGCAACTTGAGCCAAAAAGAGAGTACGCCGCGCGTACTTAAGGGTACGCTAAGCGTATAGGGTCCGCCTTAGTACGTCGGGTGTACACTTGAGTACGCTGGGCGTACTAATGACTGGATGAAACCGTAATATTTAGGGTTTGGGGCCTATGTAAGCAACATGATGAGCACCCACACCTCTTTTACCTCAGCCTCCACAGATCAAACTCGTGTCTCTCAAACCATAGCCTCCCCTTTTGTGTGTTATGTTTTTGAGTGCTTAAAGAGGAAAACCATTGCATCAAGAGTTGGAGGAAGAGATCAAGCTTGTAGATCTGAAGTTAGCTTGTGTTCAAGAAGCTCCATAAGGTATAAAGTTCCAAAATTTATGCATGTATACACAGATCTCATCATTTTACTTTATTAGAAGCATTTCTTGTCCCAAAAGCCATAAAGTGGTGCATGTTATGATTTGGTTGAAAAGAGCTGTCCTTCCAGGCTCTTGAATGGGACATTGAATGATAAAAATAAGGTCCCATTTTTTGTATGTATCCCATGCAAGAGAAATAAGGTCTTAATAGATTAAGACCAAGCAATAAGAACTTCATGCACGTCCAAAATGATAAAGTTCATGACTTTATGGATCCTAGGAATGTTAGGTCTCTGGATCTGAGGTTTGGGCTTAAGTGCTTAAGCCATTAAGCACTTAATAAGGTTTTGGAAAAACATAGCATACACCCAGCATAAATCCAGTACACCCAGCGTACTGGGTCAACCACCCCGATGGTGGTCAACGTTGGATGAGTATGCCCCACATACCTCCTCTGTTGGGCTTTCGTCTAATGGACTTTGGGCTTGGACCGTTAATGGACTAGATGGATTTAGGCCGTTGTTGGACTCTATAAATAAGGTGTTTTGGGCCAGGTAATTGTAGTGGATCATGGATTTAGGCCCAACTAGGAGGATGGGCCCTGGTGAGTTATTAATTAACTCTTTGATCGATTAGATCTTTGTAACAGGTATGTGATGAACGTAAAAACAGTGAACAAAACATAAGTATGAATCAAGATGTGTCGAATGATTAGATTACTCGATCCTCAGCAGAGCTCGACTAAGAACTTCCACTGTAGAGGATTCTAGGGTTACTAAAACAAGAACGATAAATCTGCTGAACAATAATACTCTAATCGTTATTAATCGTCCTTTTGTTCTAGGATGCATGCAAGCATCTATATATACTAAACCCTACAAAACTCACGGATGGACAGGCCCATACCGGAGATATATATTGGACTAGCTAACGATCCCAATAGACGCAACACAAAATACGACCCAACAATCTCCCCCTTTGCGTCAAATTGGAGCGAGACTACTTCTTCTTCTTGCTTGGGCCAGCAGCGGGAGCCTTCTTTACGATATCAAATAGACATGTGATAAGAGCAAGGATAGTCTGTCTGAACCGAATGTACCATTGAATCATATCATCAAAGTACTTGATATCATCCGTTGTGTTCTGCTTGCATCGATGGATGATCCCTAAAACGTGTTCCAAACATGCAGTGGTGTAGAGATGTTTGTCTGCCAAGGCGAAAAGGCATTTATGTCCTTCGTTCCTGGTAAACATGACGGAGTTTCTCTTTGGGTCAATCTTCCCCATCTGCATCATGTTGAGATCACTGGCAGAGCCAACAGGAGATATGGTAGGCTTCTTCTTAAATACGCTCGCAATCTCCTGATCCATCAAAGCAACTTCCATGATATAGCATACAAGCATCCTCTTAAAATGGTCGATGATCGGACCATATTCAACTTCGTTTGTAAGAAGGATGTTGTGCAAGATAATCCAATCATGGGGATTAAGGTTGGGAAAATCTGCAAGTGAGATGGCATGTTCGGCTTTGGCAGATCCCCTTAGTACCTTGAACCGAACGTTGGTGAAGTTGCCTTCCCTGTACGGCTTCAGGACCTGAACATTGACAATTTTCTGAGCGCTCCAAGTCTGGTATTGGGGTTGAGCGGCCTTCAGATAAAATTCGATTAAGTCCCGATCAACCTGTGGATGAGGATGAGGGAACTCTGCAATGTTGTCAAAGGCATGAAAAACAAACGCCTTTCGGGTCAGTGGCATGTCGAACTGTGAGTCGACAGTGTTAGAACGATCTAAAGAGATCACAGGTTCTAGCCACAAGATACTTGGTGTGTCAATGGCTTCTTTAATCATCCTCTCAAGAGTCCACGGAGGAAAAAGAGTTTTCCTGCTCTCAAGAAGGTCGTGGGCTTCTTTTTGTCTTCTTTCGACTTCTTCAGCCTCTCTAGCCACACGAACACTGATGTCAGCCTCTTTATCTCGACCTTGACGCTTCAGAAGGTCGGAAATTGTCTCTTTATCATCATCATCACTCTCCTTAGCAATATTTTTGCCTTTGTCTTTCACACCAGAACCGGAGGCTTGGCCTACTGGAGGAGGTTCGGTTGTGTGAGTTGCTGAAGTAGGAGGTGGTTGAGACACTTGTTCTTTTTCTCCCCCTTGTTTCGGAATGGACACGAAATCAAGGAGCCCCTCAATTTTTCTGAGTAGAGAAAGGGCGGGAGCGAGCTTCTCTGCAAGGGTACGGCGTACTGAATAATTGATGATTGGGTCATGTGCTTCAAGGATGTTGGAGATAGCAGAGTGGACATCCGAAACACACGATTTAACCACCTCTCTTTCAGATCGAAGAGATTCAATCTCCTGTTGACAGTTGGAGAGTTGAGTACTCTTGACCTTCAGAGCGGTAGTCTTCCTTGCGACAGCATCCATGAGAGAGTTCTCGACAGCTAAGTCTTCTTGAAGCTTGGAGAGACGCTCCTCAATGGTGGTTTTGAAAGCTGAGTTGTCGTCAGAGATGGTTTGACGAAGCGAAGCGAACGAATTCAGCTCAGAAGCGACTGATGTAGCCAACTGGTTGATAATGGGTTCCAGCGTAGTCTTGGTGGCTTCAGCACTTTCCTGTAAAGATTTCAACAAGAAAGAAGCATCAGTGAATAGTTTATCGACTTTTTCGGTCGCTGCCTCACAAGCTTTGGTTGAGGCATCTATGGCTGCAGTGGCGGAATCAAGGGAAACTTGATGAGCTTTGGAAAAAGCGTCAACAATTTTCGGAATTGCAGCTTCAGATATGGAGGACTGAGATGAGGAAGACGAAGCGATGAGCGAATCAATTTTGTCATGTAGCTCCTTGAGATGTCTCTTTGTGACAGGTGCATCGTCATCGTCGTCACTTTGAACTTGAAACGGACTATAGTAGACCGAATCAAAAGTCATATTCTCCCCACCAAGGAATGGGTCTTCTTCCTCTGAAGCATGAGCAGGAGAAGATGGTGGTGGTGAAACTGTAGGCTCGGTAGTAGTAGTAGTTTCGGGTTGGGTGGTGTGTTCGGTTGTTGGTGTGGGTTCGGGTGCTGAGGTGGTTTTTGGTGCGTCAGTATGAACCCCCGTATCAGATACGTTGGCTCTAACATCTGCAATGGTGGTGGTTGTTGCTTCGGTAAAGATTGGTGGTGGTATTGGGATGGAAGTAGGTGGTATTTGAGTGGTGGAGGTTATGGGGGGAATAGAAATAGGAATTGTAATGGGTGGAGAAGAGATAGGAGAAGTAGAAATATGTATCTCTGGGGTAGGCGAACGTGGTGGAGTGTTGCCACGTTGAGATCCATCCGAATCAGAACCCTCGTCCTCAGATTCGCTTGAGGATGAAGCAATAATCAACTTTCGTCGCGGTTGGGTTTTTCTCCTCTTCTGCGGTGGAGACTGAGCAGCCTTAGTGGGTTTCCTTTTCTTGGGAGATGGGCCTTTTGCTCCCTTTGCCACCTGTTTTTCCTTATCAGCTTTCTTGCCTCTAGGAGCAGGCTTGTCAGCGTCATGAATTGATTTCAGCATCTCTGGAGTAAGATCCCTCGGACCAGAACGTCTGAACTCCTTATACGTTTGAATGATCCGGCTGTCAGCAGGAACGTCACCATACATCGTTTCCAAGATAGACCCGTTGAAGGGAAATTTCGAAGCATCCAACACAATGATCTTCGTGGTATGGAAAGTACCAATCGAAGACATTGGAGCACCAGCGACAATGGGAACGTGGTACTTGTCCATCACCCATTTCGTGACAATAGTCCAGAATCGGGCATAAGAAATCTCTGAGTTTCGAGAAGTCGAAGAGAGACTCTGAATGAGTTGTTGCCATAGGACCGACCCGTAGTCCATGTTGATGCCAATGTAGATCCCGTACATGATGGAGAGAAATAAATGACTTGCCCCATCGGATCCAGCACTTCGTTCAGATAAACCCTTGAAAAGAACAGTGAACATTCCATTCCACTGAGGGGGCAGGCACGACTTCTTGAATTTCGTGACAGTAGTGAGCACCTCAGTGTACCCCATGTTGTAGAACATGTTAAACAGATGACCCATTGGAATGGTTTCCGGATTAACCCTCGAAGAATTAGGGGCAAACCCTAACAGCATACAGAACCTCTGTTTGGAAATCGACGCCTTGTGCTCAAAGACATCGAAGAAAATCTTGTCGACGACCTTGTCGTAGTGAGCCGTGGCAAAGATTTGTGACAGGAACTCCATTGGAACAACTTCAGCCCTGGTAAGAGCAGGAGCGATTGGCGAGAACTTCAGGCATTCGATGACGGGAAACATGAAAGCGTCGTACGCCTGAGGAGTGAGATCAATGATCAAACTCTGCTGGGGACGAATAGGCAAGATGTGAGAGGTCGCGTGAACAGATGAAGAATCCGCCATTGTTGAGATGAAAGTGGGAGAGATGATGAACAGTAGAGGTTTAGAGGAATTTCTTGCTTTCTGAGAATTTAGGTGCAGTAAAGAGGTAAACGGTGGATCACATTACCTTTTATACTGTGGGTAAAGGAGAGAGAAAGATCTTTCCCAAATCTTCAATTGAAAAACGAACGGTTTTTCGGAGGTGACTGACGCGTGACAGTTGGGTTTGACGATGATCACGCGGGAGAGAGAGTGTCAGTCCCTAATTACATGCTTTCCCATCAGGCGCCGTTTGGAGATGAAACGGTTCCTATCCGCACGCTTTTCCCTGTTGCGCCGTTTGAAATCAAATCGATTGGACTCCCGCCTGAGTCAACATTTCGTCATCTTATCCCTTTAGAGTGAAACGACATCTTTAAAATAAAATCGCCACGTGGATCAATATTAACCACAACTTTTGATAACAGCCAACCCAATTAAAATTCCTTAGAATTAATGAAACCAGAATTTTGGAAAATCAAAAAGATTTCCGTGCTGAGTGTGTAAAAGAAAAAGAAATAAAGCAACACTTTTAAGGGATTATGTGATGTCAATAAAGACACGAAACACTGGATCCCGGGCACGAATCTCTTCCTTCAAAGTCAAGAGAGACTTTAAAGTGTTTGTGTGGTTTCCCATTGAATAACGATCAGACACTTATTAAGAAGTGTTGAAAGGCTTCTTTTAATTAGGCTTATGAGGTGGCTTTCGCTTCGATTCATAATTGCTGATCTTGATATAAGATAGAAATCGAACGAAGTACTTGTGAGACCAGTGTAGTCTGTTTGAACAAGTAGGTTGGAGATAATTTAAGTGGCAAGGTAAACTAATGTATGTGAAATCTCAAAAAAAAAATTAAAACTAGATCCCAAGGGAAGAAATGTTATTGGATTTAACAATTTCATAGGAATCACTCAAAAGAAAAATAGAGATTTCATGTTGTACTCCCATGGATAAGTTCGTTAATTCATTAGTGAAAGCTAGAGCAAGTTAATTGTTCACCGTCAATGCATAGTAGGTATTGAATTGTGGGTTTCACTTAGCACGTAGTGACACGAAGCTAAGATCATGAACACAGAAATTGTGCAACCATAAACCTCAGTGGTAATGTCTGAGAGTCTCAAGGGTTACGTTTGTGAAACGAGTGAGATGGAGAAAAATGATGTAGATGGTGTAAAGAAACCCAAAGTACATCTGCTATGAAAAATAGGACTAAGCAGAAAACTCTTTTCTCATGTGAGAAGAGAGTTAGGTAGCTCATGATTAGAATAAATATGAGAGCCTAATTGGGAAGACAGGGTTTGTTTGTACCAAGTCAGTAAGACTTTTATTCAGAATCAGATGAGGCTTTGGTCACATACAGCAGCATGCTTCTAGGGACACTTAGCTAGTGAAATAAGTTAACCACAATGAAATAAATAAAATAAAATAATAAAATAATAATAAAATAAAAAAATATAAAAGCCAAAATAAAAAATATTTTTGGAGTTTTTGAATTTACGAAAAAAAAAATTTGGAATTTTTGATCGAAATAAATAAGACATAAAAAAAATGTTGCAACCGAACCCAAGCGTTCGGTTTATTTCGGTTGAGAAAACTTTGGAACCGAACCCGAGCGTTCGGTCTATTTCGGGTGAGAAAAATTTTGTAACCGAACCTGAGCGTTCGGTCTATTTCGGCACACCAGATCAAGACCCGAACCCGAACGTTCGGTCTATTTCGCTTCTTACGTTTGATCTTGAGAGGTAATTTTTGGTACTGACTCCGATTCCATCATTCCAAGACCTTGTAGAATTTTGTTGAAAAAAGCTTCAAGAAGAGCTTTGGTGAAGATGTCAGCCAGTTGATCAGTGGTTCGAACAAAATAAATTTCGACGTTCCCATCTTCCACATGATCCTTAATGAAGTGATACCTCAGTGCTATGTGCTTAGTCTTGGAGTGTTGCACTGGGTTATGACAGATCCTAATTGCACTTTCAGAGTCGCAATATAGTGGGATCTTTTTCATATTGAGTCCATAGTCCCGGATTTGGCTTTGGATCCAAATCACTTGAGATGTACAGAAGGCAGCTGCGATGTATTCTGCTTCAGCTGTAGACAGAGATACAGAAGTCTGTTTCTTTGATTGCCAGCTAACCAACTTCCCGTCAAGGAATTGGCAGCCTCCAGTGGTGCTTTTCCTGTCTAGTCCACAACCTCCAAGGTCTGCATCTGAGTAGGCTTGAACGAAGAAACCTGAGTTTGATGGATACCATAAGCCGAGAGAGGTAGTTCGTTTCAGATACCGGAGATTGTTCTTCACTGCAAGCATATGAGGTTCACGAGGATTCGCCTAAAATCTAGCACAGTAGCAAACAGAAAACATTATATCAGGCCTGCTAGCAGTAAGGTACATTAGAGAACCGATCATCTGGCGATATAGTGTAATATCGACTGCTGGCTTGTCCCAGGATGGAGTGAGCTTGGTGCCGAACGCCATTGGAACTTTAACCTTTGAGTCTCCTATCATGCCGAATTTAGCAAGGAGAGTCTTGGTGTAAGCTTCCTGGTTAATAAAGATGCCTTCGGGTCCCTGTCTAATATTTAAGCCAAGGAAAAAGTTAATAGGACCCATTGAGCTCATTTCAAATTTAGTCTCCATCAGCTTTCTGAATTCAGCCGTTAAGCTAGGATTCGTTGAGCCGAAGATGATATCATCGACATAAATTTGAACAATCATAAGGTGGTTACCTTCCTTCTTACGAAAGATGGTTGGGTCAACCGAACCTTGTTTGAATTTGGACATCTTTAAAAACTTGGTTAGCGTTTCATACCAGGCTCTAGGTGCTTGTTTCAGTCCGTATACCGCTTTGTCCAGAATATAGCAGTGATTGGGGTACTTTTCATTCACGAATCCCAGAGGTTGCTCCACGTACACCGTTTCTTCAAGTTCTCCATTTAGAAATGCGCACTTCACGTCCATTTGGTAGACCTCAAAGCTCTTGTGTGCAACATAGGCAAGAAATATTCAAACAGATTCCAGCCTAGCTACAGGAGCAAAAGTTTCCTCATAATCGATTCCTTCCTCCTGGCAGTATCCTTTCACAACCAGACGAGCTTTGTTTCTTATTAAATTGCCTTCCTTGTCCATTTTATTCCTAAAGACCCATTTGAGACCAACAACCGAGGCATCTTGAGGAGTTGGAATGAGGCGCCAAACTTTATTTCTTTCGAACTCATTAAGTTCGTCTTGCATAGCTTGAACCCAATCAGAGTGATCAAGAGCAGTATTTACTGTCTTCGGTTCAACTTTTGAGACGAAAGAGTTAAACATGCAGAACTCTACTTTTGAGAACAAAGATGCTTGCTTTGCCTTCAGTTGAGATCGGGTCAGGACCTTTTCAGAGACATTTCCCACTACCTGTGAAACAGGATGATCTCTGGTCCATTTGACAAGAGGAGGGTAATTCGGATCATAGGATGGATCCAATTCAGCATTTACCATCTCTTCTAATTCAGATTGATTGTCATCATCATAAAACATATTGGAATTCTCCCCCTCGACTGATGAGCTTTCAGGGATATCTTGACTTTCTGGTGCTACAGGAGTTTCGGGAGCATTTGGGCTTTTGGTAGCAACAGTACCTTCGGGTGCAGTAGAGCTTTCGGGTGCATTTGTGCTTTCGGGAGCTACAGTACTTTCGGTTGCAGCTGGAGAAGAGTTCTCCCCCTCAACCTGTGAACTTGGCAGTTTTGATGAAGATGGATTCTCCCCCTCAACTAAAGCACTGTGCTGAGAAGATTCATTTAGAACCGATTCTCCTTCACCCAGTCGTTTGGCAGCGTCATCGACGATTTGCTTCAGATGGTCAACTTTGTTGTCTGCTGCATTGGCTTCTGAGAGAGTAGCCTTCTCCGGTTCATCGAATAACTCCACAAATTGCTCAAACAAATTTGCAATCGAGGCTGTGACTTGGCCTGTTTGAGAAAAGATTTCTCCAACTGATTCTTTTGTGGCCTTCAGCTTCTTGACATAGCTGTCATCGAAAGTCACATAATACGTTTCTTCAATCTTCCTCGAACGCTTGTTTAAAACCCTGTATGCTTTCGAAGTAAGAGAGTATCCCAGAAAAATTCCTTCATCGGCTTTAACGTCGAACTTGTTACGATGATCTTTAGAATTGAAGATAAAGCATCGAGAGCCGAATACGTGGAAGAATTTGACGTTTGGCTTTCTATTTTTGATGATCTCATAAGGAGTAAGAGTGAAACGCTTATTGAGATAGGACCTGTTCTGCGTAAAACATGTTGCAGCAATAGCATCAGCCCAGAAATATAGAGGTAGAGAAGCGAAACTTAGCATGGTTCGGGCCGCCTCACACAAAGATCGGTTTCATCTTTCGACAATTCCATTTTGTTGAGGGGTGTAGGGAGCTGAGAAGTTGTGACTGGTTCCTTTTTCTGCTAAAAAGTCTTCAAATTCTTTATTCTTGAACTCTAGCCCATTGTCGCTTCTGATGTTGCGAACGACTTTCCTCATTTGCACTTCAACCTGCTTGATAAACATCTTTAGCTTGAGAGTTGCCTCAGATTTGTGCTTCAGAAAGAACACCCATGTAAAGCGTGAAAAGTCATCAACAATAACAAGAATATACTTGCTACCGCCAATGCTTTCGATAGAAGATGGTCCACATAAGTCAATGTGAATTAACTCAAGTGGTTCAACGACTTTAGTGTTGATTATGGATGGGTGACTTTGACGACTCTGCTTCCCCATTTCACATGCAGCACACAACTGTTCTCGATCGAACATGAGCAATAGAAGACCCCGAACATGACCTCCCGTGACAAGTTTGTTGATATCCTTGAAATTGAGATGGGAGAGCCTTTGGTGCCACAGCCAACTTTCGTCATAATGTGCTTTGGATAATAGACAGATAGCTGGATTTCCTTTGATAGGTTTGAGATTGAGAGGAAACATTTCGCCTTTGCGCTCTGATTTGAGAATCACTCTTTTTGTTTTCTTCTCTATTATTTCCGAACCCTCATCATCAAATGAAACTTTAAGACCGGTACCTCCAACAAGCTGTGATACACTGATGAGGTTATGCTGTAGTCCTTCAACGTATGCAACTTTTCTAATCGTGAAGTCTCCATTTGTTATCATCCCATAACCTTTTATCGTGCCGTATGAGTTGTTCCCGAACTTGACATTCCCGCCGTTTGGAAGAGATCGGAATTCCCTCAGCTCTTCCTTCCTTCCGGTCAAGTGACGTGAGCAGCCACTGTCAATATACCATTCTTCGTCGAACTGCTCGTCACTGATTACCTGCAAAAATCAAGCAGATTTAGGAACCCAAAGTTTCTTGGGTCCACGTGAGCCTTTCACAGGAATAGGAATAGTAAGAGAAATGTCAACTAGATATGTTCTTTTTATTAAAGTTGTTTCATTTTTCTTCTTAATGGTGAAAACTTTAATTTTGTTGGGATTTGTTACAGTCGGTTTGGATTCAGGTTCAGGCGTTTGGGCCTTGGAATGCTTTTGATCATTCTTGACTGAGGAAACCTTCGATTTTCCTTTCAAATCTGTTGAAGATTTTGCATTTTGAGTTTGAACAGAATTAGATTTAGAATGGGGTTGAGAAGAATTAGAATGAGAGAATTTAGATTGAGAAGTTTTCTTGACTTGACGTTCTAGGTGGCCCTTTTGTTTTTGGTCATTAGTGGGACCGAACTTTGAACCTTGGCAGCTTTTGCTCTCGGAACCGAACCTATGCTTTTGGTAGCTGGTGTTCTTTGAACCGAACCTTTCCCTTCGGTTGTTATTCCTTTCTTGCGGTCTGTCTTCTCTTTTCTCTAAATTTCTGTCATGATCAGAAAAATGGGCGTTTTGAGATCGCCAGAACTGTTTCCGCTCTGAGAGATTCTTTTTGTATCTCAGATTCCTTTGCTTCTTTTGATCCTTCACTTGCTTCGGCTGTCTGTGGATGTTAGCTTTTTGCTTTTGCTTCTTGTCAGCCGGTTCACTTTGAACTGATGATGTTTCGCTTGAAGGAGTGACTTCTTCTATAGGAACTTCTTTTGTACCACTGGTACTTGGCACATCGAAGTTGTCAGGCTTGTTTAGTGGCTCTGGCACATATCTGCCTTTGGTTTTCCAGGACGTTCGCTCTGACAGACCAACAGTTTCGTCAGCATTATCTATAGGAGCAGACCAGAAAAATTCATCACAACCATCTGCATTATCTTCGTTTACAATGGCGGTGAGTTCGGCTGTCTGATGTTCGGTTACTCCTGTGACCTTATACACCTGATTTGGTGTTGTTCTCACCTTTTGGTACACAACTGCCTTTTCTTCTAGAATCGGGGACTTATTTTAGGACAAACGAGCAAACTCCACAGAATTTTCAGAAATAAGATTTTTGTGGTTTTCGGGTTCGCTCTTGACAAACTCAGAACAGTAGACTTCATCCTCTGCATAAATTTCACTCATATCATCATCCTCATTGAGCTCAGATGCGTTTTCAACATCAATTTTATTTTCTAAGCTTAAGTTGGCATTCAATGAGTCAAACTTTTGTATGGTTTCGGTCTTTAGTTTCAGTTTATCGTTTTCATCCAAAAGGTTTTTCAACATGTCCTTATGGTCCTTGGACTTTATAAAAGATTCGATTTTGTCCAGACCATACATATACGTAGGATTCACATCATCAGACGAAACTACACTTTCACAATTATATGCTTCAGTGTCGATTTCATCTTCCTTAAATTCAAGGAAGGGTAAAATCATGCGATGAATTTTCTGCCCTATTTCACAGTTCAAGTGAAGTTGAGTGATGTTAGCATAAAGACGTTTAGCAATTAAACAAAAGACATTTCTTTGTTTCAAAAGTTTTAAATTGTCTCTTTGCAAATAAATGTTTTCATCTTTGGTTTTAATAAGCTCCAACTCCTTCAGCTCTATCCACATCCTCCGTTCCTCACTCTTGGAAGACACCCTGCTTATTTGGTCAGTTAGGTTAGAATTGGTGACCTGTGTTTGAGTTAAACTGCTATCTAGATTTGAGATTCTTGAATTTAAGCTTTTTAATTCTTTTTCATACAAATTTTGTGGGACTTTAAATGAAACAAAAATGGATTGTACCTTCTTGATTAA